>NW_024424452.1:83097603-83332538 GCF_017311325.1 Ursus maritimus
GGAAGCTGGAGTGAGTGGGGATGATGTTCTAACTGGAGTACAGACTGGAGTGAAATCAAAATTGTCATACTGTTACCCGGTTTTATTTTCTATATTTGTGACAAAGTCTCATTTGCAGAATAAACGTACAAATTACAGAGTGCACGTGCAGAGATGAGCTCAAGTACTTTTGCCAGTTCTTTTTTTTTTTTTTTAAGTGGGCTCCATGCCCAACATAGGGCTTGAACTTAAGACCCTGGATCAAGAGTCAGATGCTCAACCAACTGAGCCACCTGGGGGCCCCCACTTTTGACAGTTCTATCTTATCTCTAATAGTCATGGTTTTCTTTTCTTCTGAGGCATGAATGGGAGACAACAATTCTTTCTTTCTTCTACCCCTAGATTGAAGCTTAGGAGGAGAGGAATAGAATCAAGGCATATTTACAAGGAGAATTTGGTGACCGATCCACTGTTAGGCATAAAGAGGAAGGAGGGTGGTCAGACCGTTAGGGTTTCTAGCTTTGCTCTCCGCAGATGATGCTGTCATTACCCAGAAGAACCCCAGGGCACGGGGGTTCTTCTCTAATACCGAGTGGCCCCAAACTGAAAGAGCTGGGACGCAGGTTGGAGACCTCATTCATGAAAACACACTCCCGCATTCAGTGCAATGGAGCAATTTAAATGGCTTTGAACCTGTACATGTTTAGATGTACAGAATGCTTTCAAATATAAATGTTGAAATTGTAAATAAAGTAAAATACCCAAGTTCTTAAAAACTTGTCTGGAGGGGAAAGATAGCTAAGACAGGAAACAGAAGTGGGTTATACAGCAAGGGAATGGGGCACATGGCAGTATTAGCTATCACAGTAGTTGTAAGCAGGCCAGAGAAGTGAGAAGGAGGAGGAGTGTGAATTAGGCCTTGAAAAAGGAGTTGAGTTTATGGGCAATGTAATAATTATAATAGTGAACATTTCCTGTTGTCATGTGCCAAGCACTGAGCCTAAGGTCAGGCCAAGAAAGACAGTCATGAGCAAAAAAGGGCATGTGATTTGGGGGCCAAAAGATCAGTCTTCTTATTGCAGCAGGAATATACTAGGGAGTTAGAAAAATAAGATTAAGAAGAGCTTTAAGGGAAAAAAAGTATTAGGGTTGATATTGTAGAAGGAAGAAGATTGTTTATATTCAAAAATCATTCAGGGGCATTTGAGCCTGTTGATTTGGTTACTTGTTACATTATTGAAAATAACATTAAACCCAATGTAAATCAGACAGTTTATAGTAAGAAAATTCTTAGTAACAAATTACACTGTTCAACACATAACACACCACCTGCACTGTTGTTCAGAGTCAGATTTAATAAAAAAAGTTGGAAAATTGAACATAAGGCTTTCTCTAATCCTGAGAAAACAGCTCCCCAGATGTCCTTCTTCATAAGCCACTAGCCCAACCCATACTTATGAATGTCTATGTTGTTAGGAATTTTCTGGAGATAGACGCTTATTAAGCTGGAATTCGTAATTTATATAACCCATTATTTTCATTATTGCTTTATAGTAAATTCTTAAATAGAGTTTTCGGGGAAGATTTTATTTTATTTATTTATTTTTTAAAGATTTTATTTATTTATTTGACAGAGAGAGAGACAGCCAGTGAGAGAGGGAACACAAGCAGGGGGAGTGGGAGAGGAAGAAGCAGGCTTCCAGCGGAGCATGGAGTCGGATGCGGGGCTCGATCCCAGGTCACACCCTGAGCCGAAGGCAGACGCTTAACAACTGAGCCACCCAGGCGCCCCTCAGGGAAGATTTTAAAGTCAGATATCTGAGCTGTTATCAGGTGAAAGACCTGTCAGCTACTTGTACATAAAAATTGAATAGTCAAATATTTGAATGACTATTGAGATTACAAATCTCATCTGTATTTACTACACATGAATTAATCTGTTTTATGTGTATCATTTAATTTTTACAACGCTGTGAGGTATATATTTATCATGACCTACATTTTAAAGATAAAATAACTGAAACACAAAGGAGTTAATTTTTCCATATCACAAAGCTAGAAAGTAAGGTCCTGTGGACTCAAAGCTGGATCTGTCAGCCTCCAAAGTTTTAATTCACTCCGCTCCATGATCTCTGAAAGCTTTTCCCAACAACTAACTTCGTGACCTGAGGCAAAGAAAATCCTCCTTGGACTCAGTTACCTTACATGTAGAAATATTGGGTAGAATTAACAACCTTGAGCCCTTTAGCTCCTGGTCACACTCCAGATTCTATAACTCATGCAGAATATGAATTATAAAACTATAAAAGTATCCATTTTTGTTAACATTAAAAAGGGAGGTTCGACTTATCAAGAAAATACTGTGTGTCTAGCACAAGCATGGGCACTTCTATTCAATTTATTTCATCTGATTTTCCCAGCCCTCGAAAGGAGATCATCGTTTCCATTTTTCAGATGCTGAGGTATTCAATGCACAGAATACCTTGTCCACACAGGGACGTAGCTACTGTGACGTGAGCGAAGGTGTCACCGACANNNAATTCACTCTTTCCTTTTACTCACTGTTGAGAAAGAAAGAGTAATCTTTGCTGAAAGAAACCATTTGATATTTAGGTAATTTATATTTCAGATTCGTGGATCACTTTGGATGATATCAGCCCAATTTTACGTAATAAGCGGAGGCTAAATTTGGATGTTTTAATAGCCTTGGTCATTCTGAAATAACTTTCAAAGAAGTAACTGAGGAGTTATAAGAAGCAGCTGTTAGTCCTGGCTCAAAATCTGAAAGAATCAAAGAAATAAATGTTGTTGACAGGTTTTAGCTTATATTTAGACCTAAAAGCCTCAGTATTTGTGCATAAATGATATCAATGAATATTTCTCATACTTCTCTCGTATGATAACAGGAAATGAATTTTCATTTACCAAAAATCCTGTGGTCTTGATTACATTACCTTGATGCATGGGCTTATGGATATTATTAATTTCCTCCCTTGCAAAAGAAAATTCTCAAGTGCTTAACGATTTTTTTTTTTTTTTACTTTCTCATAGATTTTTAAGGTCTGAAAATTATATAAAGACTTTTGCTTCCTTGGCTCCTGTATTAGTCAGGGTTCTCCAGAGACACAGAATCAACAAGATGTATCTAGCTACCTACCCATCTACAAAGAGATTCATTATATAGAATTGGCTTGTGAAATTAGGATGAAATGGCAAGTCCAAATCTGCAGTATGGGCCAGCAGGCTCCAGAACCAGGAGAGTCAATAATGTGGTTCTAGTCTGAAGGCCAGCAGGCAGAGAACCAGGAGAGCCAATGGTGCAGGTGAAGAGAAAGGCAGTCTGCTGGAAAATTCCTTCTTGCTCAGAGAGGCTTATCTTTTTGTTGTACTCAGGCTTCAAATGATTGGACAGGGCCCACGCACATTACGGTTGGCATTTACTGATCTGAATGTTAATCTCACCTACAATCACCCCATTTCAGGTTTTAAAGAGGCGAGAGAAAAGTACGTAACTACCTCTGGGCCAAATGATCAAGTCTTAAAAACGATGCTCAAAATTATGAAAAACACAAAGGGAAATATTTTTCCTTGGGAAATTATTCATTTAACAAACGCTTTTCATTTGTAAGTGGGACAAAAGTGTTTTTAATATATAACTTTAGTGACATATGAAAATTCACTTCATTATAAGGTATTTATACTTTAAATATTAAATATACTTAAAATATACTTAAATATAGTTAAAATATTCTACTTATAGTACTTTTTAAGACACCTAGTCCAGTTGATTAAATACATTTTTTAATTTCTAAGAAAGTTTATCATTTTATTGACTACTATGAAAGAGGACTATAAGTCAAAAAAGTTAAGTATTAGTATTTTCTATGCCAGTTCCTTGCTCGTATCATAGATCAGATGGTTATAATCATTTGAATTGTTATGTGTTTGGGCTTGGATTTTGTTAGCAATTATCACTTAGAAATTATTCCTTTTTCTCTTTTTGTGAATAAAGCAGGCAACTTAAGAATGAAGATGTCACAAACTCCACATTACTGAAATTGATTTCTATGCCCTTTAATTTGCCCCAAATCATCTCTCTGTTCTTGCCAGTTTGGAGAAAAATACGGTCAAATCAGAACACTTTTTTCCTCTGTTTTTACTGAAAGCCAGTTTTCCAAAGTGCCAACCAGCCCCCAGCCCCAATGCCCCAAAGCACAAGTCAAAACACCTGAACATACATCCAAGGAGGTAGCCAAGACCTAGTTTTGCAACCCTCAACTGGTCACTCCCCACCAACCTCGAAAAGGGGTCAGAGAAGCTGTATTGAGAAGGAGAGCACCAACCCTGTAAGTATAAAGGAGAACCAAAAAGTAGCACTGATTTTTTTTTTAAAGACTGAATGAACATATCATAGTGATTATCCCAATATTAAAACAGTTTAGGCTTTAGACTGCTTGTTTGTGCATCCTAGGTCTTCACTCGTAGTAATAATTATTATTTATGATTATTATTTTTTTGATTAGCGGATAGAAGCAAAGATGACGATAACTGAGTTTGCCAGTGCATCTCCACAGTATCGGCAATGGTAGGAACGGACATGGCTGCCCGACTGGGAAAGTGGTAATCCCTACGGTGGGCTTTGCCTCCCCACCAACCTGTGCCCAGTACCGGTCCTCCCAAGGTGCTGTCCGGTCCATTTCTGGTCAGGAACTTAGGCAACTTCTTTGTACACAAAGGGAAGGAACACACTGACTTGGTTTGCTTCACGAAACGTACAGAAAGTAGTACATATTATCTCGTTTCAACCTATTTACGATTTTTTCTAGCGCAGTGCATAATTGCACATGCAAAATTTAAAAAGTGAGTTTACATGAAATTAAAATATATTATTGTTACTAGCATTTTGTTTTCATCTGGCCCCTGGCCCTTTCAACCCAGTAAGCTCCCTCACATAATGTCCATTTGATTTATAAAACGAATTTAAACCTGCAACAAATCCAGCACCTGTCCGCATCTGCCTCCTCCCTCCTTGCTTGGACACGTGTGATCCCGCCCGCCTCCCCCTGAGCCTGTTTCTCTGAGAGCTCTGTAGTCTTCAGTCGTCACCTGCCTTACAGTGGACAACCCTACTGGGTAAAGTCTGGGCCTCTTGGACATCTACTTTCTAGACCAACTCCAGCTCTCTTATTCCTTGGCTGTTCACATCCTACCACTACCTCAGATAGAAAAACTCCAAGTCTACCTTGAGAATCCTGAAACTTGACCCTTGGAAGCCCATACCCGCTCAGCGCACCTCCCTGTCCCCCACTATTAGGAATTCCACACTGTCTGCCTTGCAATATTTGCAATCTAAGAGGGAAATAAGAATGGATAGTACAGGGTGCCTGGGTGGCTCAGTTGGTTAAGCGTCTGCCTTCAGCTCAGGTCATGATTCCAGGGTCCTGGAATCAAGTCCTGCATCAGGCTCCTTGCTCAGCAGGGGGCCTTCTCCCTCTCCCTCTGCCCCTCCCCCTGCTCCTCCTCCCTCCCTCTCTGTCAAACAAATAAAATAAAATCTTAAAAAAAAGAATTGATAGTACGAAGTTCTGTCATCACAATAAAGGTAGGAATTAAGAGGGAGAATATTCTGGAAGACGGAAACAACATATACAAGGAATACAAATTCTCATGAACTACTCAAGCCTGACTTCTATCACCTCCTTCAGGAATGGTTTTGCTTCGCCTCCTCCTCTGTCACCAGATGGGCTCTCTTTTCTCTAGTCTTTCACTTAATTTATATGGCAAACAAGTACAGAATAGCACTTGCAAAATATATTATTTAAGGTCTACTTGATACTTCACCCGAAGCCATCTATCTGTTTAAACTGAAGTTATTTCATATATTCTGCCTTGAAACACTTTCTTTTATTCTCTGATGAAGGTTTAAGTGGAATTCCCTTCTCTCGCTTCCCTACTATTCCAATTCCAGACTTTAGTCCCCCAACCAGCTTGGCTTCCTACGGTCAGTTACTAGAGAACAAAAACTATAGAGTGGCATTTCCCTTCCCATAAGACTGTAATCTGGAAACTTCATCTGACCAAAAGCTATTTTCAGACAAGAAAATTTATAAGAATGGCCTCTGAACAATCCAACTATGCCGAAAATCCGCATGCACACGGTCTTACAGCTCTTACTCATAGGAAAGATTCCAGGCCTCTATTCACAGAGAAATTACACTAATCAGAGACACTGTGCTAACAACAAGCTTGCTTATCAGATTTGAATTCCACAACAATAAAGCTGAAAGAGAAAGGAGTGGTTTGAAGAAATTACTTCAAGGAAGCACAGAAAGCATGGAGAAATGGCAGCTGATTACAAATGAAACAGACATGAGAACATTCACATCAGTTCAATCCCGGCAAGGAATGGCATATTTTAGAAATACTTCCCTCCAAATGATTCAAATTGATAAATTTTTAAAACTTTTTTTTTTATTATTGAGAATACATTTTTTAAAAGATTTTATTTATTTATTTGAGAGAGAGAGAGAGTGAGAGAAAGCACCAGCGGGTGGGGGGAAGGGCAGAGGAAGAGGGAGAAGCAGGCTCCCCGCTGAGCAAGGAGCTTGATTCGGCTCCATTCCAGGACCCTGGGGTCATGACCTGAGCCAAAGGCAGATGCTTAACCAACCCAGCCACCCAGGTCTCCTGAGAATACATTTTTTAAGTCTTAGTACTTAAGAGAATAAACTCTTGGGTTATGAGGCAGCTTAACTTTTTGACTAATTCATTATATTAGACAGAAGAGCTAAGATTTTATTAAATTTGACAAAGATTGCCCTCGGGCATTATGCAGCAGAACAGCAATACTCAAGCGGTATAGCTGCTATTTTATTGAACAACTACTACGTGCCCTTACAGATTGTGCTGGAACCCTATAAGCAGTAGTACTTTTCCTTTCACCTAATTAGAGACAGTCTCCATTTTACAAGTGAAGCACAGAAAGGAAGGAATGTGTCCAAGTTTATCGTGCCCCAATTTATTCAGGATTTTAATTTGACACTAAGGTCCTAAACTGGATGCTGTCTGTTTGTTGAACACTGGGAACGAGACAAGCACAGTCTCTGCACCGAGAATTATGTAGGACTGTTCTTTGTCGAGCTGCCGTGACAACCTGTCCTACATACTGTAAGGAGGCTATTAGCCAGAACCGACGAGAAAGTGAAGTCTCATCAGAGAGCAAGGGAATTGGGAGCTTAAGGGACCCCTGACCAAGGACTAACATAAAAACAGGAAACTATCCCATGTGTTGTGAGAATGGGTGGTTCTGAATATATCTAAACTAATTATTTTGGACAAGAGAAAAAAACTCTAGACCAAATGAAAACAACTACAGTAAAAATTTAAATTCCAAGAATGACTTCCAAAAACATGAATTTAATATTTTTGAAGACTATTCCAGAGAGAAACATAATTACTTCATTCTCCACCCATTGCAGAAAGCCAATTTGTATGAATATTAGGCCAAGTTTCATTTTCCCAGGAAAACCCTTTTTCCCACAAAACAAGGAGTCCATAGAGAGGGTTGTAGCAGCAATTTGCCCTTTGCAAAAGGAAAACCTAAGGACAAAGGCCAACGGGACAACTGCGCCAATGCATCCCACGTGCATTGCTAATGGAGATCTTTTCGTCCAAAACCTCTCCTCAGTATGTGTCTCCTCCCTAACAACCCAATGCTGTGTTCCCCAGTTCTGAGTCCCTGATCCCTCTCCCTAGCTAATTCACCCCTGCGTGCAGCGCCAAGCCACTGCCCGAATCTGTGCCCTGACTCCCACGACATTTACCGAGTGTCTACCATGTGCTACGAGCTTCGCCAGCTACTGGGAACATGAAGGTAAATCACACACACACTGTCCTGATCTTCACGAAGCTTTCATTCTGCTGGAGGAAACAGACATGAAAGGAATATCTCTCCAAGTATGTTTTAAGTCCGAGTGTCGTCAATGCTGAGAAGATAAGGTGTATATTTATGCCACAGAGAATATAACTGAGACCTAAGGGACATGGAGGGAAGGAGGGGGTCACTGGTGAGGGCGACAGTCTCAGGAGGGAGGCTGTTGGTGAGGGACAGCCTCAGAAGAAGCTACATATGTACTGATTCAAGAACAGGAAGGAGGGTGCTAGCACCTGAAAAGCTGGTGGGGAGGGGAGAGGGCGGGTACAGGGGAAGCACGCTACAGGGGTAAGGAACAGTGTCTGGAATCGCACCAACTGGGGAAGGGTTCTGAGGAGACGTGGAGCTAAAAGGCACCCAGTGAAGGAGTGTGGTGCGAACTGGCAAAAACGGGAGTTGGAGAGATGCTGGGAGGCCAATCCTGACAGCGGTGGAAGGATTTTTCAGCTCTGGTTTGAGAGCGAACAGAAGGGGGGCAGAGGGAGGACAAGCATAGGTGGAACTACAGAAAAGAGAGGCGCTGTGTTGAGCTTTAGATGTGCTGAGTTTGAGATGTGAGGGATACCAGTGAAGAAATCAAGCAGGTGCATAGATGTTCAGGTCTGAAGCTCAGAAGGGAGGTTTTAAGTTCTTTGGACACAGGTGCGGGCTGACATTGTGGAAGAGAGCGAAAAAAAAATTTTTTTAAGACTTTTTTTATTTATTAGAGAAAGAGAGAAAGGGCACACGAGCGAGAGAGCACAAGCAGGGGGAGCAGGAGAGGGAGAAACAGACTCCCTGCTGAACAGGGAGCCCGATATGGGACTCGATCCCAGGACCCCGGGATCATGACCTGAGGCAGATGCGTAACTGGCTGAGCCACCCAGATGCTCCTGGAGAGAAAACTCTTAAGAAGAACGCAGAATGGGGAGAAAGAGAGCCTAAGGCAAAGAACTCTTATATTTAAAGAATGCACAAGGGAAGATCTGCTACAGGGCACCAAAGAGGCATGATGAAAACAAAGAGGAGGCAGTAGGTGAAGGGTAGAGAATGTTGCACTAAGTAGGGAGACATGTGTCATTTGCACCGGGGAGTGGTCTGGGGAGACCGGACAATTAAGGCAATTGATATATTGGGGCTCCTGGTTGGGGCTGGTAATCCATATCTGACATTGATCTGCATCTGAAAGAAAAGGAGCTGTTTCCTCCATGGAATTCAAGAGGGAAGCAGCAAAGGATAGCATAATTTATGGATTATGGCAACCCTCTGGCAAGAAAGGAAGGCTTAGTCATCTGATGCCTGTTGGACCTCTCTCTGATCAAGAGGCCAGTCTATCAGTTTGTGAGGGGAACAGAGGGTAGGTCAGCAGCTGGGAGTGAAAACAATAATTGTTGCAAATAACTGGAAAGCAGTGAGGCAGGCAAACACAGATTGCAAGACAGGGTCTTGCAAATGAAATTGACGGCCAGGAATTAACAAAAGTATCCATTTCCTGCTTTTTTTTCCCCTAACAAACTCATTCCTTCCCTGAGGCCTGACCAACTAAGTCTTCAATTCCAGGAGGACCTGCCATTGTAGGGAAGGGAAAGGTTTTCCTCGACCCTCTTAAAGTCCCTGGCTGGGTCTGAAAATTAAACTGACAAGAGAGATTAACAGAAGGGCATACGGATTTATTTAAGGTAAGTTTTATGTGACATGGGAACCTTCATAAGGAAATGAATACCCAAAGAAATAGTTACAGGGATGCCTGGGTGGCTCAGTCGGTTAAGTGTCTGTGTCCAGCTCAGGTCGTGATCAGGTCCCAGAGTCCTGGGATCAAGCCCTGCATCAGGCTCGCTGCTCAGCAGGGAGTCTGCTTCTTCCTCTGCCCCTCACCCCGCTCATGCTCACTCTCTCGCTCTCTCTCTCAAATAAATAAATAAAATCTTTAAAAAAAAGTTATTTCAATGATGCCAGAGGGGAGGGGGTTGGAGGGAAGGGCAAAAGGGGTGAAGGGGGTGGGAGGTACAGGCTTCATGTTATGGAATGAATAAATCACGGAAATGAAAGGTACAGCACGAGGAATACATCAGTGGTACTGAAATAGCATTGTATGGAAACATAGTAGCTAATATGTGGTGAACCCAGCATAACCAATAGGCTTGTTGGATCAGGATGCTGCAGAACTGAAACTAACGTAACATTGTATGTCCACTACACTTCAATTAAGAAACAATAAAAATAAAATAAATTCAATGACTCTTTTACATCTGAGGCTAAACTTTTCTTACTAATAGACATCTTGTTTGTGCATACGTATGTCTATGCATCTTTTTAAAACTCTATCTGATCAATATTACTAAATATGGGCAGCATTTGTGATGATCTTCCTCAAAGAATTTGTATTTACTAAACACCTTATCTTAAAAAGCTGAAGATAGAATGCTCAATCAAATATTTCCATATTTGGGTACAATTTGGGAGACCGTACAAACAGCATGACTATTAAATTGCAATAACATTTGAAACATTTCCAACTCACATCGCGTGTAGAATACAAGCCTTCACTATTCTCCGGACCCAGGAGTTTCTTCATGTTTTCCTTTATGTTTTCTTTTCTCTGTTGTCTGAAAGTTTTCTCCTGATCACACAGAGCCATACTGAATCGGAGGTCTGGGGATGAACTGTATATAAAACGGAGAGTCATGAGCCAATGTCCCCAGTAAGCCTTGTTATAAATGAGCCAGTCCCCGGTAGCTATGCTGATACATGCTCACGGCTCCCCTCAAGCCACCTCCTAGCAGGGGACCTGACACAAGGCTATAAGATGATGGTTGTCTTAGAGCTGCGTGTTCCAAGGCATGTTTCCAGAAAATAAGGAGTAGGAGATTCTTTTAAAACAAAAACAAGCAAACAAACAGCCCCTAATAAATTCATCTCATCATAGTGAGGACTTCAGGAAGCGCTTCAGAGAATAAACCTGTTTAGATCTGTTTGGCACAGTATTTCCTGCGTTTACGTGATCAAGAATGCCATCCCCTGGCCCCCCATGCCCCACTTCTCCATGATGTAACACTAACATTCCAAAGAGTCTGTGTTCTGAGAAGCACACCTGTAGAAATACTATTTTTAATGAATTGCCTTGTCTAAGAGATGTACCCCTGTGACAAAAAAAAAGGAACTTCTAATGGTAGAACTTTAGACAACCGCAAGTAAGTTTATGGCTGGATTTTGGGACCGTTACATTGTACACCCTTCCTTTCTAATAATGACAGCTGCAACTTCTCAGATAGCTATACTATGCCAGAAATATAGGTATGTGTCACTGCAGAAATAATGGGTGTAAATCTTCACATTATTATACAATATATTATTTTTATAACTCCATATCACAGTTCAGAAACACTGAAGTTTTGAGAGGTTAGGATCACAGAGCAAATATGTGATGTATTTTCCACAATGCAACAATCCCTCACAAATGAGACAGGTCCAATACTGAATTCTAAAACCAGCTACTGAATTAAAACAAAACAAAACAAAAAAGAAAAAAAAAACAAACCAAAAAAACAGAATAAGAAAACCTAGAAATCTATGTCATGATGTGAAGAAATACAAATGTAGAAATCAAGAACTTCGCTAATCAAATATTGTTTCTTTACTATTCATAAAAGTAAGTCCTTCCCTTCAGAATGAATTAATTTCTGTTAATTCAGTGTATTTCTTCCTCGTAAAATATAGACCAAAAGAAGACACTCCGTAGCCTCCGGGCTGTGTTCTCTGTAATGATATTTGATCATTGCAAATAATATTTTAATTACTACTTCCCAAAGGACAAATATGGATAACTCACAAAAGAGCATATACGATTAAAAATGAAAAACAAGAATATCTAGTGTCAGTAGCAAATATTAGAAATACTGCTATTATTAATAATTTTTAAGAAATATTTGAAGTATCTATTTTCCAGTACTTGGGAAAGGCAAAGTAACACTGTTATTATATATTTATTTTGGGAATAAAAATTTGCAAAACACTTTTTTTTTGAAAGTTATTAAGCGATGAGCACCAAAAATAATTAAAATGTGTATTCCCTTTGAGTAATTCTATTTTTGGACATTTACTTTAAGAAAATTAATTGTAAATTTTAAAAAGATAATTTAACCATGTTTTCCAATATAAAAAATGGTCAGTATAGTATATTAAAACATGGATTACATAGTTATTAAATTTGATTATTATGAGGCTTAGGTAACAAGGAGGAAAAGAGATCGGACTGAATGAGCATTTTTTAAGTCAAGTCTTAGGGTAAACTCTCTGTTGTTATTATTTATTATAATATATTAGGCTGAGTACCTTCTACCATTTTAAGAAACAAAAATCTCACCTGCACTGTTATCTCTGCAAATCCACCTCAATTGTGTTTCCTTTTCTGCTCTTTAGAGTAACCATTACCTTAGACTTTTTCTCTATTATTCCAATGTATTAATTTATAATTGTGCAGTATATATTTATATCTCTAAATGATATATCGGGTCATTTTATGGGTTTTTAATTTTTTAAATAAATGCTATCAATTGTATGTATTCTGCAATTTCTTCTCCATGGAACATTTTGTTTCTGAAATTCACATAAATAGATATATAATAGAAATAATTCAAACATTTTTACTATTATGGAATTTTTCCATTATATGATTAGAGTATAATTTATTTATCCATAAACATTGAGGTTGCTTCTAATTTCTGTAAATGATTACAGTTTTACTATGAACATGTGGTGCACATGTGGAAAACTTTTCTATTTTATATTAATATAAAACAATATATGCTTTTTCTAAAGAACATCTCATTACATCATCAAAATACGCTTATAATGCACTGTTTTCTTATTTTACAAATGATAAAAAAGTTATTAAAAATCTTTCAACTGTTCACATAATTAGTAAGAGGCAGATTTAAAACTAGAAGTTCTCACTCTGGAACTCATGTTCCTTATAATACACTATGCTGATCACTATCTTACATTAAGCACAAGGAGTATGATTTTTTAAAAAAAACAATCTATGAACAGAGCAATGAACATGGATGTTTAGAAGATATTAGTGTAAACATGTAAAAGAAAATTCAGAATGTTGAGTGATTTTATAAATATAGTAAATATAGTAAGAGAAGTTTGGTTCATTTAGTTCCTCTTTCATGCATTATCTTTCTTTTTATTTTTTTTAAGATTTTATTTTTTTGACAGAAAGAGAGTGAGAGAGCACAAGCAGGGAGAGCAGCAGAGGGAGAGGGAAGAGCAGGCTCCAGGCAGAGCAGGGAGCCCAATGAAGGGCTCAATCCCAGGACCCTGGGATCATGACTTGAGCCAAAGGCAGACACCTAACCTACTGAGCCACCCAGGTGCCCCTTATGTATTATCTTTAACTCTAATTTTCTTTCTTGATTTTATTTTATATCTAATGGAAGACATTCCATGGAAAGTTGACTTCTTCTTTAAAAAACATTTCCATTTCAGAGTCAAGACAAATGAGCATATAAAAATAGAGTTTGATTAACGTTCATTATAAACATATAGTAAATTGCTTCTGGACATATGTACCTTATTTAGCTGAGTTTTTTTCCTATATTATTGATAACTCTCCTTTGTTAAAGTGAATTTCTTTTACATAATATAGGTCTAATTATACCAGTGAAGATCATTTCCCATTAAGACAAACAGCATGAACTTCTTGTCAAATAACAAAACTTTTTCTAGTCTCATGTTAATATATACTACTTTTAAGCAAGAATTAACACAACGCAGAATAACACAACTCAGTTACTTGGACTGTCCTTTGATACTTACTGACATAGTTTGAGGGACAGTGGTGATTTATGTAATAATTTACTAAGTTGAATCAACGTGTTACGCAAACCAAAATAAGAGAAAGAAATACCTAACCCAATGTCAATGTATCCATCCTCATTCATGTAGCAAATCAGGTGATAGGAGAATGTTACAGTAATATATGTGGTGTTTGGGTAAATTAAATGTATACTAGTTACTTTGGTAAAACCCACTTCAACGGAGAAGTTCAAGGAGATGCAGAGAGTTTTGAGGGAGGTGGGAGGTAGTGAACTCAGCGTGAGATCCAGCTAATTCTCCAGGTAGGCCTGACTCCTCTAAGATGCACCATTTGAAAATAAATAAATGATTTTCCAACACTTTTTTTGGAGACCGCTTTGAAAGAGCAACATGCTTCATGGAACTTGACTGCTTAGAGTCCTGCTGATCTCCGTGAACAAAAACAGTCTCAATTTTCAGTTCTTCATTTTTAGAGTTTCCTGTTATGTTTACTTTCGTGTTTTTGAATATCTACCTGAATCAACAATGAAAAGTAGACTTAAATAACTGTATTTGTTCATTTCTATGGGAAATGAACCTTAGAGAGGACTCTCTGAAAGCTCTTATTATTGACCTTGTAAGTCCTAGACTATTATTGAAAGACCAAACTACAGGAAAATTAAGGAAAAATATTAAATTTCTTCTTTCTTAATGCAGTAGCTATTAGGGAAGAGCTAAAGAAAAGTCTAACATGTTTTTTATGTTCAAAGCTGTCAGAATTATTTCATATTTTTAAAGTTTACCCTTTAACAATTAGAATAAGTCAGTGGATCCCTCACAATATTTTCCACCCGATGAAATAAATGCACTTACCAAACTTCAAGAGACATTTCCAGAAACATTTCAGTGACCTAGAACAGATGTATTAATCAGATTAGGTCATAAAATGGCTGTGTGTTACATATAATGCAAACAAGGTCAAAACAATTTTTAAGTGCCAGAGTATTTTTAACCTAAAAGAATCCTAAAAATAAAAGTAATGTAGCTTCATGAAGACCCTGCATTATGGATATATTTCAAAAAAAAAATATATATATATATACATATATACTTTTTTTCATGATATAAGTCTTTCATGATGTAAGTCTATTTAATCAGCCATTTTAGTAAACATAAGAGTTGCCTCTGCGTAGTTGTTTTCCTCCTTCACTAAAATGAAGTAGTTGAGTTCTACAGTCATTATGCATGAAACCTAAAAATTGCCTGAGCTCTAAAAACTATGAAGATGTTGTGCCTATTATTCAGGAACTATCCCTGGGCCAAGAAAGCATGGGTGAAAATGCACACAAGTGCATTTGTGACAGGTGTGGGCTGTCATAAACTGGAGACAGAACACCCATCCATGGTGGCAGCAGGACCAGGGGCCAGCCAGCTATGGTCAGCTCAGGAAACATCTACAGATGGGAGGTGGGGCTCAGGTTTTCATTTTTTCAACACTGTGTGAGGCAACCAAGTTTATGGGAGGACCCCGTCCTGCCAATGGGCCAACTGTGGTTTCGTGGAAAATATCCACAGAGAAGAAGGGGTATTAAAATGTGTCTTCCCAGAGACTATACATCTGTTGTATGGCAAGACCTCTCTGTACTCCCCTGCCATTAGTTATGAATAATGTAATTTTAGATTGTTATGAGAACCAAATGAGAAAATGTTCTGAAGGTTGCTGCATAATTGTAAAATGGTGCTATTATTTTTCTTATATCAGTTACCATAGAATAGAGTTAGAGTGAACCCGCCCAATACCTTCAGACAGAACAGAACTTAGATATGCCTCTTCAAAGGTGAAGAGGGTGTGTTTGGAAGCAACACAAAATGCTATAGATTATCAGCTTTGTTTTCTTTTTGGTTTCAGAGGATGGAAAAAAACAAGTTAGATGGAGCTTTCCAAAAGGTTAAAGTAAGTTCATGGCTATTTCTCAGGACTGCATTCTGTGAGTAAGAAAAAGGTACTGAAATCATCTGTACAAGAATTTGCCTCTTCCACTAAACTGTAAGCTTTATGTTAAATAGATCTCTATTACTAGTTCATTACACAGTGTTTGGTATTCAACACATAATCAATAGATACCCATTGAATTGCTGTGCATGTGTGTGTGAGGGGAGAACATGAGGCGATCTGTCCTTGTCAAGAAACATTTCATCGCTGCTAAACATAAAATCATGGGTTGGTCACAAAGCAGTTCCTCTGAAATCCTATGACCTTTATTCATCAAGGCAGCATATCAAATTACTTTGAAGTTAACAAAATAATCAAGAATCCCAATACAAATGGAATTACACATGCCCAGATGAATCAGAGTTCAGTTATAAGTCAAAAAGGCTTATAAACAATTAATGTAACTGCTGTCTGTTCTACTAATGGTAGCTCTGCTCAGACCACACATCCCAACACATCACGTCTGTTCCCTGTTCCTAAATTTCAAATGGAGTCTTTCCCAAAAAAGGGTTGGAAAACTTTATAGTGAATGAAGTTGCTTTGGATATTTAGTGAGAAAAACAAGACATGGGTAAAACATGGTCTGGCTTCCCCCCCCCCCCAAAATATATGAAAGCTGGTATTAAAATGAGACTAGATTTACTATTTTCATCTCCAGAGGGCAAAAACACCACAGAAGAATGGAAACTCAAAGAATGACATTACAACTCTTTGTGGTTTTCGAACCAATGGAAAGACTCGAAGCTGGAATGGGCTTCCTAATCCAATGTGCCACGTGATGACAGACTTGAGAAAAAAGATGGCTCCCTGACTGGCAGGTTCCTAAGCAATTTAGATGTTAAGATATTCAATGCCTGGCTCTATCTAATGCCTACTTGTCTTGACAACTTAATAAATAAAAGGAAAATCAACTGTGCTGTGTTCACGGTCATGTTTGTCTTCTCCATAGAATGTCCCTTCTATAGCCACCCACAGCACTTCTTGACTAAGACATTCATAATTCTAGACTGGCTGATAAGACTTCTTAAATGAAGACGGGATGAGAGAAGGGAAGACACAGGATCTTCCCGCCATGTAGAGTAATACAGAATGTGTTGTGGTGGACTTGTCACATGGCTTGGGATCCTCACTTCCACATGTTGCCCAATGGATCACTTACGAACTGGAGGAAATTTTCAACTCTCCCACTTGACGCGCTACGCTCAGACATGCTATGAAGACTGACATTTACAATCTCCCCACACCTTTTAACATGTAACATGTCATTCAGATGCACTAGCCACAAAAACATGTACTTCCTGTGAGGCATTAAACAAGTATTGTAAATTCCTTCCCACACACCACATCACGGTCTTCCACACTGCTTGCAGTCTCCAAGAAATTTGAAGGAAAGGTGACCGAGTCTCTCTGACTCCCCCAACCCCATAACGCCTCGCCAGAAGCCAGACAAATGAGAACTCCACCTCTTCTAGGAATTATAAATGTAAGTAGACTGTACTTATTGAACGTTCTTGTGGAAAACCACAATCTCATCTTTGAATTCCACAGTGGAAAGCAATTTTAGATGCTTACAATGGGAGATGTTCACCTGGGGGGAGAAGGTGAGGACCTAGAGGAGAGAAACTATATAAAGAAGCCATTTTAGATCTAAAAATAATTCATTTTTTTACAAGATCTTATTTATTTATTTGAGAGAGAGAGAGAGCACAGATGGAGAGAGAGAAGCAGACTCCCCACTGAGCAGAGAGCCCGATATGAGACTTGATCCCAGGACCCCAAGATCATGACCTGAGCTGAAGGCAGATGTTTAACCAACCGAGCCATCCAGGAGCCCCCTTAAAAATAATTTTTTAAAGTACCTATCCCGCTAATTTGCTTGCAAACTTTCCAGGGTCACTTTGAAATGATAAAGCTAATGCAACAGGCATAGTGCCTGGCATTAAGGGGGTCATTTAAAATTATTATTACAAAAAGATGCATACAAATGATTTTACACTTGAGAATCTATCCTATTAGAAAAGAGCTCTTCAAATATGCTATGCCTTTTCTTATTAATATATTCCAGCATTTACAACTTTAACTTTCAATAAAACATTACTTTGAATTCTGGTCCCCCCTGAGTCAATGCACTCTTCCCCATCCCCCACCCCCAGGAAAATAAAACAGCAACTGATCACCAGGCAGATTCAATAATCATTTACATCTTTTGAGAGAATAACAGAATATTTTCTGCTTTATCTGTATACACCTGACCCGTACAAGGTAAAAAAATTATATTTAAAAAATAAGGGCCACTTTTATTAAAAATCATGTTTCCATATGCTGTAACCCTATCCAGCGAAGAAGGAAGCGGATGTGGATCTAACATGAGGCAATTCAATTGTAGAGCAGAAATGAGCGATTCCACCAACACAAGCCAGATCACGTCTAGGTAAATTTTGTGAGTTTAAAATTGAATGATATATTGCTAAAGTCACTTTTTAAAATATATATGATGCTTGTTTATTTTTTTAATTGAGATGTGACATTTAATATTATTTTAGTTTCAGGTATATAACATAAAAATGATTTAACATTTTTATATATTGTAAAATGATCATCACAGTAAGTCTAGTTCACATATATGATTTCTTAATAAAACAAAATTCTCATTTACTACCAGGAATGATCTAATCCATTCACCCAAGAATTCAGGATAATTGTGTGCTCCCCCCCAAATATCCCAAATGCTCTTAAAAGATTTGAAAGATTAAAAAACACTCTATTTCCCTTACAGTCATGTTCCACTGTATCATGCAGGGTTCCTCCTTACATTTGAGGGTGATCTCTCTTTCCTTGATTTAAGGTCCCCTTTCCTTATGTAGACATTGGAAATTCTAAACCAGATTTCCTAGAGCAGTATTACCAAACCAAAATGCTACCTCTTTTCCTCCAAATGGGACTCTCTCAGACTCTAGTTTCTCCTTTTGAATTTAATTTACTTTCATTATTCTTGGTGAGCACTTCCCAGATTTTCTGTATTTCTCGTAAGTGCATTCATTTATCCATTCATCCAAAAATGACTCAAGCACCTAATGCTTATCAGGATAGGTATGCAGTCATAACTAAGCTGAATGTATTCTACTCCTTGATGGAATTTAGGTCCAGTGGAGGATCCAAGGAGACCAGAGCATTCTAAAATGCCCTATAATTTACAAGTCGTAAATTGTGACAGCGTCAAAAAAAGACTCACTTAAGTTTCCATTGCTAGCATCCCCAAATAAAAATGTGTTCTCCCTTAAAGCCAGGAATTGTTTGACCTATGTCTGAACTCTGACCTGCATCCATCTGATGGCATTCACATCCTAGCCAAAGATCCCCCAGACTTCTCATAAAAGAATATAGTCCTCTTGTTTCCCCTCCAAACTCTGCTTCGTCTCTTTCACGTAGCTAAACGTAGTCTTAGTCTTCACACATCAACACATAGTTTTCCAAAGAAATCATCCTGACACTAACTTCACATTCTGAACTCAGCATCAAACCTATCCCTTTTTAAAGCTTTGCCACTCTCTCGTCTGTAGAACTACCCCATTCATTTTCAAGTTTGCAATCATGAATAAGCAACAACCAAAGTAAGCAATCAGTCAGAATCAGATGCCACAGAAGCCATGAGACATGGCTATTTTTAAACAATACCACTAACATCTAAATAAAGATGGCAAATGAAAACACCAGACCGCATAAACTTGAGAGGCTGTCTTCCTCAAGGTATTGGCCAAAACAAACTAATTCCATCTAGAGAATAAAGAAGTGTAATCTTTCTCTACTGTACTTCAAAACCTCAGCATTTTTAAGATTCTCTTGAAGTGGGCTACTCTGTTTACACAAAACACAGCAAATTCTGAACATGTTATATCTTTTCCACTTTAAAATGGGATTCTGCAACCCACAGCCACACGTGATATATTCAGTACTGGGTGACTGGAGCATTTTTGAACTGTGTTAAATGATCACTAAAGCAAATGATCACTAAACTTACAGGCCATATATATATATATATACACACACACACACACACACACACACACACACACACGTATATATATTCATTTCGGCAAGTTCAAACAAATACGTTTAATAGGTAAGTCAGTTTCATGACGCACACGACAGATAGTTAAATCTGGCCAGTGATAATGAGACTACCTAATATTATTTAGTGCTTACTGGACCAGGCACTGTTCTAAAACTTTCCACGTATTAATTAATTTAACCCTAACCACAACCTTAAGAGGTAGGTACTATATACAGCCCTGTTTCACAGATAAGGATGCATGGCAAAGAGAAAAAAATAAAACAAAACAAAAATAACGTGTTTAACATCACATAGGCAGTAAGTAGCAGAATCATGATTCCAACCCAGGCAGCGGCTGGCTGACGCTGAGCCCGGGGTCAGAAACAGCAGGTCCTGCCCATTTCTTTGAAATGACAACTCTGATGTTCTCTCACTCTGTGACTCCAATAAACACAGCCTAACCCTAAATACCCCGAAAAACAAAACGAAACAAAACAAAACAAAAATGTGGACCCACCCCTAAGACTGGCTTTCTCTTAAAAATAACAAATAATAATAAACAACAAAAAAAGTTCAAAAATCGAGTGACTGAGTCTTGGGAAGAGCCAGATCCCCTGTAACTTCGCACCCTGTGGCTCCAGCCGCCCCTCACTGTCTCCAGCGATCATTCCATCCGGCTCTGGCAGACCCGGGAAAGCTAGGCTGTACCTATGTAGCTCAGTGACCCTGCACTCTTCATACTTGTCCCAGCCACAGAAGAAGTCTGCTAAAGCTGCGTCAACCTTCTTGTTTTCACTAGGAAACACTCTCTGGCTCTTTACCTACTAACCCGCTGCTTACTGACACATCTCAGGAAGAAGCCAAATCCTGTTTGCTCGAAATTCCCCATTACCTGGTCAAAAAGCTTCCAAAACTCACTGCTGTTGGTAAGGAAACATCCAAATTCTAACATCTCAAATTTGACCCCTGTGTACCTCTTCTTCCTTTATGCACCAGTGCTCTGCTCCCATCACACTGGTCTAGACACTGTTTCCTGAACATACTTGTCCTTCCAAGTCCCGCGACTATGAGCAAAGGCTCAGGATGGCCTCTTCACCAGAACGGCCTTCTACCCCGTTCGTGATCCAACCCCATCCTTTCTTTAAGGACAAGCCTAAACTATTGATATCCACTGTAACTTGCTGAAACCCTACCCCCCTTCACCTCCCCGTCCTCATCTCCTACCACAATCCCTACTACTCTGTGTGTGTTCCAGCCATAGTCTCTTCAGTGCTGTTAGCACGCCGGGCCAAGTTCCATTGCAGGACTTTTCTACTCGGAGTAACTTCCGCCCCCCCCCCCCCCCCCCAATATCATCAGAGATGCTCTTAGCCACATTTTTGGAACCGCATTTGCAAACCCCTTCACATTCATAGATAAACACCTCCTTCCTCCTTCCCTGGTTTATCTAGCGGGTACTGTGATCGCTACCTAACACAAGTGACTTTTACTTTTTTATCTTGTTTGTTGTCTCTCTTACTAAGTAGAATGTAAGTTCCATGAGGGGAGGGATTCTTCTTGTTTTGTTCACTGCTGAACAGGTAGTGCCTGAAGACTGTCTGCCACACAGCACGTGTTTAATAGCTATCTGTGAAATGAATGAATGAATAATTCCTTCTTATAACTCGCATTGTATATATTATCTACACTATTTATTTGGCACTTAAAATGATACTATATAAATACTAAACTCTAATGATATGCTAATGTGTTTAGGGGTGAAGCATAGTGTCTGTAATTTTTTTTTTTAAGATTTTATTTGTTTATTTAGAGAAAAAGTGCACGAGCGGTGGGAGCAGCAGAGGGAAAGAATCTCAAGACTCCCTGCTGAGCGTACAGCCCTAATTTACCCAACAGAGTGAGTAAATTAATGAATAGATGCCTCACGACACTGCTTACTGTATTACTTATCAGTTTACACATGAATGTCTATTCCTTTCCAAACGGAGTATTAGTTGCTGGAAAATGAACTTTTTGTAGTTTTCTTAACATTTAGCAAAGCTAAATTAAGAAATTAGCAAAGCTGCAAAATTTAAGCTGCTCAAATTCTCATATTAAAAAATAGTCTACTGGACGCCTGGGTGGCTCATTTGGTTAAGTGTCTGCCTTTGGCTCGGATCATGATCCCGGAGTCCTGAGATGGAGCTCTGCATCGGGCTCCTTGCTCAGCGGGCTCAGCGGGGAGTCTGGTCTCCCTCTGCCCCTCCCCCTGCTCACACTCACTCTCTCTCTCATTCTCTCTCTCTCAGATAAATAAAATCTTTAAAAAAATAATCTGATAGGTCAGTATTTTAAAATCACATAATAAAGATTTTTTTTTTGTGGCATCCCTGGGTGGACACAAAATGAAAGATTTTTATTATTGCATTATTATTGTTTTGCTTCCATATCTGTCAAATGGAAAGAATCAAAAATTCTTGAATGAAAATGGTCATATAAGAAAAGGTATTCTTTCTAGATCACAGAACTTTATAAATTAGAAAGGATCTTAGAAATAAGTTAATCAAAACTTCTATTTTGGAGATGAAGAAAATAAGACAGAAAAAAAGAGTGACAAATCAAACATTCTAGAGGGAGATTAGTGACCAAGACAAAATGAGAGAATAGATCTCCCGATTCCCTGAGTGGGTAGTGCAAACCCGTGGGAATCTGGCAATCTCCATTTGGAGACCCCGTTCTTTCTCTAGCTGGCTGCTGGCCACAGAAATCACTCTATGTTGACTCAGTATTGACTTTTGGATGACAAAATTTTGAAGAAGTTTCTGTTAATAATGTCTTGGCAGGAAACCTGTGTTCTCTCTTTGCCAAATCCAAGTGCTTTTTTTACTGTTTCAAACTGCTATAAAAGAATTGTTTAAAAACATCTTTTCCCACATTATTCCCTCACAGTCTCTCACCTCGGTGAACTCTGTGCTCCTCTGAAAGATGGGGTGCAGAGGTGAGGCGAGGCTGGAGAGCGTGCACAGGGCGCGCCACGTGATCGGGGGAATGCCAGGGGTTCTCCACGCAGCCGTATGCATTTACCTTTCTCCCCTCTACCATCACAGGTCAGCAACGCAAACAACTGTCCTTTAGATACAAACTTCAAAGGGCTCTTAAGAACAGAGTGATGAAGAAAAGCTGTTTGGCCAACTGTTTTCTCAGGCGCACTAAAGAAACTAATTATGTAAGCTACTTTAAATTCAGGAATGTAGAAAGTCTTTTTTAGCCCGGAGGTTACACAGCTAACCATAGGAAATGACAGGAGGACAGGAAATGCATGTTTCCCTGCAATACCTTCTCCCATAATCAGACTGAAGAGGGGGGAAAACACTTTGGAAAAGCCAATCCATGCTTACAAAGGTCTCAACAAACGTGTACTGAGAACCAGTCCCAGCGACACGTCTTACGAAGGTTGCGGGATGTTAGCCTCTGACCATCTCTAAACTTTACCCCACCGTGCATCGACATGTACCTGCACGGCCTTGTAACTTGCCAGGCCCCAGCTTGCTTTCTTCTTTTAAGACTCCATGCCTTTTCATTTATATAATGCTTAATACGTGTGGATATATCCACGTGCATACAGTAGTGATATATGTCTATAAGCAAGCATCATTATATATTTAATATGTAATAAACTATATACTTAATAAATACATAAACTTAGCAACACATATCTTATGTAATACTACAGAAAAGTATAATTTTGTATGATGCATCCATGTGCGCACAGTATTTTTTTTAGGATTTATTTATTAATTTGAGAGAGAGAGAAAGAGCGGGGAGGAGCAGATGGAGAGGGAGAGAGAAACCCTAGCAGTCTCTGCGTAGAGACCAACTGTGCATACACAGGAATTATGTATGTATTGATATGTATTTCTATAACTGAGGATTATTATATTTTTTGGTAAGATTTTATTTATTTATTTGAGAGAGAAAGAGAGAGAGAGCATGAGCAGGGGCAGGGGCAGAAGCAGACTCCCCACTAAGCAGGGAGCCCAAAGCGGGTTTCAATCCCAGGACCCCGGGATCATGACCTGAACTGAAGGCAGATGCTTAACCGACTGAGCCATCCAGGCACCTCCCATATATTTCATATATAATAAAGTTTATACTTAATAAATATATCAACTAAGTAACATATAATCTCTCTTATATAATATACTATATAAAAGTATAATTAAATAATTACATCTAAATGTATTTAAAATATAGGTATATGTAATATAATTATACTATATGTTATTATATGGATATATTATATATAAGTAAAATTAAGTCATTTAATCATAAATGAGTTATCATAAACTCTCCTATGAGATATTATCTCCATTTTACAAATGAGTAAATCAAGGCATGGAAGAGCTAAGTGGTTTGGCCAGGATGAAACAGATAATAAGGGACGGAGCTGGTATTTAAACACAAGTAACCCAGCTTCCAAAGCATTAACCACTATGTGCACTGTTCCACCGAGTCAAAGTCACCTACTCATATTCAGCGCCGGCGGGCTTCCTCTGACAACAGTCTTTTTTCTGTCTTCCTACCACACATTCCTGATTGATGCTTATCTCACCGTAGGGTGGTTTCACTTCTCACATGTTTCTGGCTCCTCTGCCCACTTCCTATCCCACCCCCTACCTCACCTCTACCCCACACAGAGGTAACTGAGGGAAGAGCCTTCTGTGTCTTGTTCTTCTTTATATTCCTTGCACGAAGCACCATGGCTGGTACACAGCGGACTTCAACGAACATTGGCAAGAGGGATGAATGCAAGAACTTTAACAAAAAAGTCAGCAGAACCATGGGCAGTGTATCCCTTGGCACTGGAGTAAGACATGCATCTAGAAGACACGTGTCCTGGAGCAGCTGGAGGAGTCAGCAGGGCATGTGGGGCTGGAGCGTCCTCAAGGCACCCGGGCTGCCCAGCTTGTATGAACTGGTCAGGCAGCCCTTTGGGCTTAAGTTGGTTTCTAGCTAGGTATATATTCATTCGGTAAATATAAACTATGTACTGACTCTTAATTAGGCATGCATAACCAGTATTCCTGTCCTATAGGATTTTAGTTGAGGGGGAGAGGAAGGGAGACGAGAAGTCAAACAATTTAAATGACTCAGACCCAGTGAATACCATAGGTCATTACCTTAGGGCTTCAGAGGAGGAGGAGGTCACTTGGATAGTAACAGAAAAGAGGTGAGAGTTAAGGAAAAGGCAGGTTTGGGTGAAGACAGCAGTTTGAAGTCACTCCAAGGACGAGCAAAACCACAGAGACTCTTCCAACAAGAAATGAATACATGGACCAGCCTTCTGGATACTGGTTCATCAGCTGTTCACATTTCTCACTGGAAATGTCTAAATTAGTTTCTTATAAAATTCAAAATCCAGTGTTTGCTCTGTATTAATAATCTTTCTAGGGCCTTGTGATCCCTAAGTTATTGAAATTTCAGAAATGCAGCAAACCTAGCAATGTAAAGAAAACAAAATCCCAAGACTGTTCCTGCTGACCTTTCCTGCTGCCCCCCTAATTATTTGAGGATTATTTGAGACAGAAATATCCCTCCACGGAGGCTTAATTTATTGCTAAACATGTAATTTTGGAACAGTCTGGATGTTCCAACAGTTTTCGTAAAAAAAAAAAAAAGAGTTATTTATTTATTTGAGAGAGAAAGCGAGCAAGTGTGCTCTGGGGGGGAGAGGTAGAGGGAGTGAGAGAGAGAGAATCCCAAGCAGACTCCCCGCTGAGTGAGGAGCCTGATGTGGGTCTTGATCCCATGACCCTGAGATCATGACCTGAGCCCCGAAATCAAGAGTCAGATGCTTAACTGACTGAGCCAGCCAGGTGCCCCCCAACAGTATTCTTTTTGAGTTCACTCACTCATTCTCACTCTCTCTCTCTCTCTGCCATTCCTCTCAGATTTTCATCTTCCTTTATCCTCCCAAAAGTTTTGTTTGGCCTCCTGGGGGGGGGGGGTCCAAAGCCATTGTCTCACTTAGAGCAACAACAGAGATTAATGTCTCTGTATTATTCAGTGTACTACTTCAATCAAAGCTTATAAGTATCAGAACAATAAAAAGGTTTGGACAAAAAGTAAAAGGGAACACAAAATTTTCCCTTTTAAAAATAAACATTCAAACAAACAAATAAATAAGATTCCAGAATAAATAGATTTTTATCTGACATAAGGTTGAAAAGTAATCCTGTTGTGTCACTTACTTGGTTGAAAATAAAAGGAACCTCTTTCTTCTCTCCCACTTTCATAGAGGAAATGGGGAACGTTGCTGTCCCTAGAGTTTCATCCATAACATAATTGGCATCCATTAACGTGACCTGTAGAGATTAAAAAGTAGGGTACAGGAATACAATTTCTCTTGGATCTCTGGAAATTATATCTAAAATTTCCACCACACTTAAAAAATGCAAGTTCTCAAATGATATTTAATAGTCATGTGAGGCCCTCAATATTGAACTGGTTATAATACTTTGTCTTTTCTTCCTGACGCATTTGCTACTAAGACAATCATTAACTTTTTCTTCTTCCTGATTGACTTAGTCATTATCGTGTTTTCAAAAATGGAACCTTACCCCCACCCCCGCAGGGGAAATGCTATTTTGGAGTATGAGAAATAAATTAATGTAGAAAATCCATGTAACCATTTTAGGAAAGATCTATTTTAACTTATTTTCAGGTTAATTATTTTCAGTTAGAAAAGTAACGTTAATAAAATTAACTTATTTTAAAGTCAGAATCCATTGACGATATTGTTTTTCTGTTGTACTTGGACCTTCCTCTTTGTAACAGAAAATCTGTTTTCTCCAAAGCACACCAGGAGGATAAGAGATTCTTCCCAGCCCTACCTAGCTTGCGTTTGCCACTGGGCACTCACGTCACTTGATGTGCACCACCTGGAGCCCAGGGCTGCAGGCTGCACAGCTGGCCCCCAATTACACCTGTCCGGGGAGAAAGACGGCACGAAAGGGACAAGCTCAAACACCAACTTCAACATGAATGATGACCATCTAACGGTCTGCAAATGAGTCACTGACCTCCAAAACATTTTCCTGGTTAGGATCCAAAATAAACTCGAAGGTCTCATTCCACACAGGGTTTATGTCATTATTGAAGTGTCTTGTTCTCTTCCTGCTGTCAGGGGTGGAGGAGATGAAAAGTTCCACGTACGGGTCTGGAGTGTCAACTGTAGGCAGGAAACACAAGCGAGAAGGATGCAAAAATGTGATTCATAATTCTTAATTTGTTTTTATTAATATGTGTTGTCAGATTATTTTTAATGAATCTGCAGGAGCATATTTAAAGGGTCCAAAATAACATACTCTATAATGGAAGAACATCATAGGTTAGATACTTCTTACATATGATGTTCCTGCCCATCGTAACAGTCCTGTGAGAAGGAATCGTTTATGAGGTGCTTTACTCAGAATTCTTCTATCCGCCTAAAGGACATGTTCAGCCAACACCTCAGGGGAACTGCTAAATGAGAACAATCTCACCCAACTAACTACAGTATAACCTTCACCCCAGGACAATGATGGTGACAAGATCATGGGGTTCAGGATCATGGTGCTTGTCTACTTTAGAAAAATGATCCAAATTACTTTACTTGCCAAACAAAATAATGAAAGTCAGTATGAGATAAATGTTGTTTATAGTTATAAGGTTGCCTTGTATAGCTGTACATGTTGTACACTGAACAACTCTTAGGGGCTGGCATTTATATTAGTGATCAACATATATTTCTGTGTTTATTATAGCAGTATTCAATCAGATGGAAGTGAGTTTCTCAAGGAAGTGACAGCTTTTTCTCTTGTACTTAAAGGCCTGCTGGAGTCAGGGCATGGTGTGGGTGCCATTTTAAATAGAAAGAAACAATGGCAAATAAAGGAACTATTTAAATTTCTTCCCATTATACATACACAGAGCAACAAGGCAACTGACACTAAGCAGTGGAAACACGTATCACTCCCTCCTCAGTGGTTCCATTGACTCCTTCACCATCCTACAACATTGCACACACTATATTTTATGGATGTAATTATACATTTATCTGTCTTTTCCTACAAGACTCAACAACTTGAGGGCAGCAATCAAGTCTTACTCATTTTTATCTCTTCAGAACCTAACAACTATCACAATACTTAAAAATCTCCTAACTTAAGGACTCGACTTTGCTCTTTAACACATCCTTTCCCATGTAATCATTGTAATTCATAACCATAAAAACCAACAGCTGAGTAATGACTGCTAGGATCTCTGTTAAGCACTTTACACACATTAGTCCGGTTCAAATCTCCCAAAGGCGCTACAGGGTAAATGCTCTGTTTTAGTGTTGAGGCAACAGGAACCGAGAGATGTTGAGCAATCTGTCTAATATCATCCAGTTAGTAAGTCTCAGAGGAAGATCTGGCTGCAACAATCATTCTTTTAATGACATCATGCTCCTTAATCCTAAAGACAAGATCATAAGGTAGGCATTGCTATCGAAAGAGGAGCTGGATTTAGAGATACGGAAAAGGTGGGGGAAGGATAGAAGGAGCAGGTAAGGCGGGGGCGGGGAGGAAGAGAGGGAGACAGGAAGGAATGTAAGGGGTGAGAGGGGGGAGAGGGAGAAAGAGAGAGAGAGGTGGTGCAGAGATCCACACAGAAAGATATAAAAACTGAAAACAAAGGAAAAGCAAAAATAATAGTTCTCAAATGATTGCTTTTCAAAGAAAAAAATTTTTAAAAATATACTTCACCTTTCAACGATAGTTATGGTCAAACAATTAAACCAACACCCTTCACTTAATTTTTAAACACTGTTCATAGTTCTATGCGGTGATCACATTTTTTCAAGTGTGCCTTTTTATTGTAAAGTGGAAAGATCTGCAAACGAGATATATGCATTTGGAATTGTCTTTTATTTCATTTTCTCACTTGGACTTAATGCATCGTTGGTCGAGGACAGCTGAGTCTCAACAGAGTACAATATAAATCCTAGGGTTCTGGTTAAAAACGTAGACCTTTGACCCTCATCCCCTAAGACCTATGATCCGTAGAGCTGCAGACGGCCGAGGACTCAGCATTCCTAAACAAACATTCTAGCTGACACAGATAGGTCATCTCCTGTTCACACTTTTGATACCCTGTTTTAGGGAAAAGGAAATCGGCAGTTATTGGAATTTTATTTATTTATTATTTATTTTTATGGAGCTGTAACTGGCATATAATATTGCATGAGCGTAAGGCACCCAATGTGTTGGTCTGATACGCTTACATATTGCAATTCCTAACCCAATGCTTCTATCTCTTGAGAGGACCATGGAAGACAAACTAGAAAACAAAAAAGACTGAGGAGGAAGCAAGGCAAGGGGAAATGGGCCAAAGAGAAGGGCGTGCTACAAGGCGACTCTTCCCACCTCCTCAACCAGCAGACGCTCCTTTTCCTTACCCATGTTTCTGCCGTGGGGCCAGAGCTCAGGGTTGCAAGTCAGAAATAAAATGACAGATTTAGAGCAGCAGGTGGTAGACCATCAAGAAAAATATCTTTCCTCTTTTGGGTAGAAGGCAGCACATGATTTAAAGGAAGATTCCATTGGGATTTCACATTAAATGTACAAAACTGTAGCCTTCTTCATCCCACAGCCTCATGGTCTTTTCCATCTGTTTCCCCGAAACACAAGAAAACCCAAAACCAAGCAAAAAAACCAATCTAGAAAACAAGAAGTGTCTGGGAGGAGGAGGCAGGCAAACAGTAAACATCACTCATTCGTTCGACAAATATTTGGGTGCCTGCTCTGTGCCGGGAGCTACCTGTCAAGAAGCAGTTGGGCTTTAACAGGCAGCTGAACACGACACTGCAGATCTGAACGATGGAAGTGAGTCAAATGCTAACAGCCTAATTTTAGAGGCAGGAGTAAATGGGAGACAAGCAGATACACTACGCCAGTGACTAGTAACTCAGTCACTCAGATTATTACACAGAAATAAAGTCAAATCGTAGGCGGAGAAATTGCCTTTGAGGCTTGGTCTTCATTTGAATCTGAGGAGAAGAGGGAGAGGTGTTCTCAGGCCAAAAAAGAAGGAGAAAGCAGAAAGTTAAGTTCCTGTGAGAAACCACGTGGGGAAAGAATGCAGCAAACTGAGGGAGCGTAAGTCAATCAGGGAGATAAGCATCTTCTAAGCTATTCTGGATGCTCTGTCCCGATCATATGCCTCAGCGAATTCTAACTCTGACAAAATGATAAAGAAAAGAGCATACAACAAGACGCCAACACTACACTTTTGTATTAAAACGTCAACGCAGACTTGTGTGTGTGTGTGTGTGTGTGTGAGTAAAGCAATAGAAGTTTATTAAGTGAACATTCAGAAAAAGCTCCCAAGAGTGAGAGGGGTCCCCACAGGGTTGCCACTGAGGCCTTTAGGGCTGGTCTTTTATAGAAAGCTAACCAGGGAACTGAAATCCTTTTCACATCTCTAATGATACCACCATTGAGCAAGGACTAGTCATAACACCTTCAAAGGCTTACTTCCTTTTTAAGGTCTGGTTACTCTTTGTTGGTCACAGGTGATTATCATAAAAAAGACACCCACCCCACATGCCTAGGGCAGAATGTTCTGGTTTGTCCCCTTATCTCTGGTTTCCCCACACCTCCACATTTTAGGGATTTCTGTGAGCCTGATCAACCTAGCCCCCTATCTACATCTCCCCGCCTAGCCCCGCCTGTCCCCTACTCATTCCTCCCCCCGGAATAGTAACCCTAACAGCCGCTAGGGAATGGGACAATGACCACTCTGGCTGCTTCCTGCTGAAATGGGGTGGTGGGCTGTGTGGCAGAATCTATCCAGGGGTCAGACCAGGGGCCCGAGGATAGCTCCGGGGGGGTCATGACGGGCAGCAAACGGTACATGTATCAGCACATGCGAAAGGATGAACATAAAACAAGTATTAGGTCCCTAATTATGATCGCATCCCTTAGATAAGATCCCCAATTATCAATTTTGTCAAATCAATGGAGAGCTTGATTGGACAGACCTTTTTTAAAAGCAAATGAGAATCCTGTTCAACTGTCACTTTGGATTCTTCTTTTCACTTTTAAATACAACCAAGATTCTACAACTCTGGTCAAGAGTGGTAGCTGTGTGAGCTTCTCCCCTTGGGTCATGAGCAAGAGACCTCAACGTTCAGATGTCAAAGGGTGCGGGGCAGTGGAAAACCACGGACAGCTGCAAACTCTGACACCTCAAAGGGCATCACGGCTGATGTCTGCGAGCTGAGAAACATCTGTAGCAGTGGCAGCCGCTGCAGGATGGAAAAGAGTGTTAGGACACGAGCTTAAAATCGGATGACAATAATCACATAGCTCACTTTCTCTGCATCATCTATAATCTTCGTTGGCTTCGGAAAGGGAAGGAAAGCTTCGTGGAAGCTCCGAAAAGGGAAAGCAGTCCATTTTGACAGCAAAGCTAAGCCCAGGGCTTTAGAGATACACAGCAAGGGAGGAAGAAAAAGGCAAATGCAGGAAAAGAACTGTTCGGGGTTTTTTTCTCCTGTCTACTTATTTCAGGGTTTTGTGAATTCGTGCCTATAGGGTAACTGGATATTGAATCACTGATTCGGCTTCACCTTGATTCGTTCCAGCCAAACAGGTGGTAAAGCAAAGAAGCAACGTGTGGGCAAAAGCGTTCTTACCTCTCATCCTTTTGTCTAAATCTTGACAAACAAAAATGTTGCGGGTGTGGGATACAGATCTTTTTTTTGCTCCCATAAAGATGACATGAAACCACATGTACCAGAAATAGCTTCAGGAGCTTTGGGTTGTAAAACCTCTCATAAACTTTAGTAGTTTAAGGAGTGCCTACCTAAATTAATAACAGGCTCACCTGTCCTTTCAGCTTTGTCTGAGCAAAATATTATGTGACTCATGATAGGGGCTAATGGCAGCTTCAATTCTAAGTTCTATTTTAAATGTCCTCCATTTGCTTTCTCATATCCACTTTGCTCAGCCACTTAAACCCTCCGCGTTAAATAAGGATGACCTGTAACCGGTTACAATTCTTGTAATAAACAGCAACGACAACTACAAAAATCCCCAAAGGAATAGATCTCCCCAATTCACAGTCAAAACATCACTTTCCAAATAGCTACTACTGCTGATGGCGAACTTAAAGTGGGTTTCTCAAAATGCATTCCTCTAAAATATCTTCACAGAATCATCGGGAGTGTCAAAAATGCAAACACCTTGCATCTTCGGTCAGAGCACAGGCTTAGAAATCTGCATCTTTAACAACTTGACCAGGTGATTCTTAAGTACGCAAGTTTGAAAAACATGGTTTAAAGTATATATTATTAGAATCGACTAAACAACGATATAAATAACACCCACAGAAAAGTAGAAACATTTTGGCATTGAGAAGTCAACAGGCTTACTGGCCTGTCACGGAGTTATTCTGCCCATAGACTAAATTAAGCACAATCCAGTAATTCACTTCCGTTTCTTTCCAGCCATTAAAGACATTTCCAAGTGGCCACATGAAAACAAATCCAAGAATAAAGTACATGGGGTGTGTTAGTTGGCAATCTATATAAGGTGACAGACTGATATTCTGTCTCTGTCCCCACCAAAATAGGAAAACCATAGTAAGGCCAAAAATTAAATAATAATTTCTTGAAATAAATGCCTCTGAATATTGTCTTCGAATGTCGTCCCTCCTTTGAAATATTTATGATTTCGTGATAATGCTAATTACATGGAGAACTTAAAGCTTTTGACTTAAACGTTTAAAAATGTAAAGGGTTTGTGGTGGCCAACCTTTTCACGTTCCCTGTTCTACGACACTGGCCGAGTGGCTGGCCAGGAAAGGGATTGTTACCCTCACGATACATGTCCAAATTTCAACAGCAGTTCAGTTCTTTTTTTAATGTACAGTTTTTGTTGAAGGATACTACATGGGCTTAAGAGTTAGGAGACCATAGCTGTAGTCTGTTGAGTTTTCAGATTGAGTTCTAGAACATTACCAGCGTTCTGGAAGCCTCCCTCAACTCCCTCCAGAAGGGTGACTACTACCGGCCTTCTATCACCAGAGAGTAATTTTACCTGCTTTTTATCTTTATATAAATAGAATCAATAGCACAATATGTACTACTGGGTCTGGCTTCTTTTGTTCACCAGGAAGTTTGTGAGATCCATCCACACTGACATGTGTCATGTGCTCATTATTATCGATGTAAATTGTTCCACTGTATAAACGAATATTCCATAAAATTTGTATCCATTTCACTGTTAGTGGACATTTGGATTGTTTCCAGTTTGGGATATTACCAACGGTGCTGCCATGAACATCCTTGGACATGGCTTTTGTGGCATACATGTTTGCATATATATGTACGTTTCTGCCACAAGATTCCTACGAATGGGGTTACTTAGGTCTGAAATTGTTACGCCATGGTACACACCCCTGATGTTAACAGTCACACGGCAGCACAGCCTTCCAATACTTAATGTTGTCAGTCTTGTACTTTTAAACATGGGGGTGTGTGTAATGCTATCTCAGTGTGGATTTATTTCACACATCTTTGATGACTATGCGCTTGAGGATTTATTCATATGTTTTTATTGGTCAACTGGATATTCTCTTGAGTGAAGGGCATACTCAAATCCTTTGTCCATTTTTTTTTTCCTGCTGGGTTGCCTGTTTTTTATATTGATTTATGGAGTACCTTACATATCCTAGATATGAGTCCTTGACAGACATACATATATTGCAAATATATTTTACTAACTTAGGGTTTATCTTTTCACTACTTTAATGAAGTCTTTTGATCAAAATAAATGACTAACTTTAGTATAGTCCAGTGTGTCCATTTATTTTGTTATAATTCATACTTTTTGTCTTTTAAGAAAACTTCAGTTATTCCAGTGTCATAAAATAGTTTGTACTAATATCTTCAAAAATCTCATTTGTTTTACTTTTTAGATCTAAAATCCAATTACTAGAATTACTTTTTTAATAAAGTTTTTTTTAAAGACTTTATTTATTTATTTGTCAGAGAGAGAGAGAGAGGGAGAGAGCACGTGAGCACCAGCAGGCAGAGCAGCAGGCAGAGGCAGAGGGAGAAGCAGGTTCCCCACTGAGCAAGGAGCCTGATGCAGGACTCGATCCCAGGACCCCAGGATCATGGCCTGAGCTGAAGGCAGATGCTTAACCAACTAAGCCAGCCAGGCACCCCTAGAATTAATTTCTGTGTATGGTGTGTGTGTGGGGGGGGTATTATGATTATTTTACATATTTTTAACCAATGGTGTCAGCATCATTTACTGGAAATCCCACCTTTATTTTTTTAAAGATCTTATTTACCTATTTGAGAAAAAGGGAAAGAGAGATCATGAGCAGAAAGAGGGACAGAGGCAGAGGGAGAAGCAGGCTCCCCGCCAAGCAGGGAACCCAAAGCGGGGCTGGATCCCAGAACCCTGGGATCATGTCCTGAGACGAAAGCAGATGCTTAACTGACTGAGCCACCCAGGCATCCCGAAATACCACCTTTAATCCTTGCATTGCAATATAACTTTTGTACTAATCAAGAGGTCATATAAATGCAAGTCTGTTTCTGGACTTTTACTGGTCTACCAGTCCGTTAGTCTATTCACTGAAACTCACACTAATGCCACAGTCTTAATTATCATATGTTGTAATAAATCTTGATGTCAGGTAGTATAAATCCTCTTTCTTCAACTTCTTCATGGTTATTTTCTCAGACATTTTATTTTAACAATTTAAAGATGTCATTCTATTATCTTGTGGTTTCTATGTCTTCTATTGAGGAATCCACTCTCAGTCTTTGCTTTTTTTAATGTCTTTTCTTTCCGCCCCTCTGGATGCCTTTCGAATTTTTTTCTTTCTCTTTAGTTTCCAGCAATTTTATTGCAATATGCCTAGGATTGGTGTTCTTTGTATTTATCCTCGGGTTCATAACACACACACACACACACACACACTTTCTCATTCTCAGTGCTTTTTTTTTTTTTTTAACCACGCCCTAGATATTCCTCATGTTTTTATTCTATCGTTTATTTCCCTTTTTGTTCTTTGTGTTTCAGTCTGGATATTTTCTACTAACCTATTCGGTTAATTAATTCCCCGTCTTCAACTGCATCTAAACTACATTACATCCATCTACTGAGTTTTTAATTTTACTTACTGTGTTTTTAGTTGTAATTTTGCCATTTGATTCTTTCTTATATATCTGGTTCCCTGGTAAAATTCTCCATCTTGTCCCCTATTTTCTTGAACATATGAATCTCAGTTATTTTAAATATTATGGGGCGATCTATTTATTTGTCTTGATCTTGTTCTTGGTACACCTGGCAGTTCTCAGCTGAATGCCAGACCTTTTTATGAAAACTTCCGAGGCAGCAAGATCTACCTCCACAGAGGGCCCACCTTACCTCCTAGCAGGTGGTGAGAATAGAATGCATCCCCTCAATTTAATCCCAAATCTCAAATCTGAGATTGACTCAAACCTTTGTAAGGGTCAGCCTACCTCTTGTTCATTCCCACTGTGTTGTAGGCTTACATTCGATAGTTCTGATCTCCAATATGTTTTTTCTCCCTTAGCACCGTGAGGCTGCCAATATCTCTGCTTTGTTTCGGGGGGATTTTATGTTTGCCTCTCAGCCTGTTGTCCTGCACAGATTAAGACTCTGGCCAGTGCACAGGGTGAAGGCATGGTCTTTCAGCTTCTCTAGGCTTCCCTTCTCTCAGGGATCCTGCCCCTCACATTCTAACTGGCTGAGTTCTGAAATGCAGTTTTGGTGTCCCCATGTTCTCCGAGGTTGCCAAAGCTCCTCACTGCTTGGGTACTTCCCACATCCCTGTCTCCCTGTTACCCTCCAAACCCACCTAGATCCAGCAGTGGATGGAGGGGGGAAATGGCTTGCAGAATCCTGGGCCTACTTCAGTGAATCCTCTTCTCTGGGATATTGGTCCTTCAAATCCCAGTTGGCTCAGTGGCTTTTCAATCCTTCAGACATTTTTAAAATTAATCTGTGTTTTCTAAGTTGCACTTAGGGAAAATGAATATTCTGCTGTTAGTTATTTCAGCATAGCCCTATGACCACCGAGTCATTAGCTTGACCAAACATTTACTAATCCCTATTCCTCTTATTTCCACTCTCACATGACTGTCCAGAAATTTACTGCATTTCTCAAGTCACCTACTCTATCTATATCCACTACTCCTCATCTGAGGACACAACTCAGACTCATACTTCACTGAGCAAACGAAAGGAGAGGAGTAGATGTACTCATTCAATTTCCCTTCCACGTACCTCACAACCGTAAAGCTATATTTATAATTAGAAAATGTATTTATTCCTACTTAAGTTCCTCCTTCAGGTCTTAGAAGAAAAAGTCTCCATACCCGCTTCTCTCAGTTTCATACTATTCCACCTCTTCTATTTCTCATTCATCCCTTGCCCCAAATTAATCTGTAAATATTTGCTTTGCCTTGGCCACATCTTCTCAACCTGTAAACAAATATTGATCAATAAAAAAATTAACAAAATTTCATTAATTTTGCCAATTCCTCAAGATCTTTCCTATCCTCGGCAAAGAGTTTAGAAAAGTAAATGTAGTCCATACGGGTTGCACCTGGGTGCTGCCGTCAGATAAGCGTCCGACTCTTGGTTTCAGCTCAGGTCATGATCTCAAGATCCTGAGACTGACTCCCACATCAGGCTCTGCGCTCAGCGGGGAGTCTGCTTGAGATTCTCTCTCTCCCTCTCCCCGTCCTGCTATGCTCTCGTTCTCTCTCTCAAATAAATAAGTAAATATTCTTTAAAAATGTAGTCTATACTTACTACTTCTAATCCCATCATCTTGTAAAATTCCAACCTATTGTGCTCCACCTTGTTCTATCACATAATCAGCAATTCTCTCTACTGTAACTTTTTTCTCAGCTTTATTGAGATGTGAGGTGTACAACATGATGATCTGATACACATATTGCCAAGTGATTATCACAGTAGGGTTAGTTAGCACCTCTATCATCTCATATAAATACCATTTCTTTTGGTGATGAAAACATGGACGATCTACTTTCGTAGCAACTTCCAAATACATAATACAGTATTGATAACTATAATCACCGTGCTGTAATTAGATCTCTAGAACTTGCTCATCTTACAACTGGAAGTTTGTATCCTTCGACTGACATCACTTTATTCCCCCAGCTCCTGGCAATCATCATGCCCCTATCATAGCTTCAATATAGAACTCAAAGAACTTTCTCTCAATGCAATACCCTTTGTGCAAATAAAAGATATCATTATTTGTGATTTCCTACCTCGTTCTGTAAATGTTCCCTCAGTATATCTTTCTCTAACATTTCCCCCCTCAGCTCACCACTAACTTGTGGGCTTTCATGTCACATCTCTTACAAATCCTTCAAAAGAGTCCTTCAAGATGAAGCGACCCCCTTAAAAAAAATGAACCCTCATGCAGTCAAAACCAACTTGTAAAGGAATTATCCGTTATTTACATAGTCTTAACAAACACACTCAATATGTACCCCTCAGATCACATGGCACACATGAATCCTGCAGTTTGATTAATCTCAGGTCCTTTAAAGCTGATCATCTTCAAGGTTAAATGGCAGTCATGATGCATCCATTCACTCCCTCAAGGCTGCGAGGAGGGGGTGGTATAAACATGACAAATATGAGATTCTTGATCACACATCCATATATATCCTACTGCAGACTAATACATTTTTATAGGCTTCCATCTTTTTTTAGCCATTCTGAATCAATTCTGGAAGCCCTCTAATCCTCTCCTGGCTCTAGTTTACACATAAATAGGACTGTCTCCCTGATCTACATCTCTGAGCCCCTTTCTACTCTGAGATTTTGAATCTTGTTCTTGAATGCCTTGCAAATACCTCAAACTCAACATGTACAAAACAGATTTATTTTCTTTCCATCTTTCTTTCCTTACCTGCAAGACAAAAGAAAAACAAAGCAAAACAAACCAAAACCCTCAAAGTAAAACCTTGTTATTTTCCCTGACTTTCCTATTTTACTTCAGGGAGCCATCACTCCCAGGCATCGGAGCTGGAAACATGAGATCTGTTCTCTTTTCCTCACAGCCCCTGTATCCGATCTGTCTCACCTATTCCACCTCTCATGTGGCTATCACTCCTGCTTCCTCAAGCTCAGAGTACCACCGCCCCAGTTCAACTAAGCAATACCTCTCACCTGGACTCTTCACATAATCTCGTAGTCGCTTATTTTCCCCACATTCAAACCGCTCTTTGTAATGCCTCCACTACAAAGCCACGATTGTCTTTGTGAAACACACTTTTGCCCTTCACTGAGTAGGACTGGGAGGGCCAGCCTAAGTGTGGTGAGAAAGGGCTACAGGGCCCCCCCACTGGACCCCAGGTTCTCCTTCCAGTCAGTGACCCTCCACTACGCACAGCAGCATCACCCTCACGAGTCAACAGTTAGGCCCTGAGGCATCTCTGGAATCCACACATTTTGAACATTCCATACAGTCACCCTGATGGCGGAAGCATCCGTTCTGAGTAAGAAAACATGGCTTCTCTTTTACTTGTGCATATCCTTATGCTTTCTTTCGACATTTTAGCCGATAACTAAACATTATTAAGTTGTGTCCTTGTCCTAAGAATTTTCAAGGGTCCAAATACTGTACACATAAAGGATGAGTGGAATGAGGAGTAGTCTCTATTTTTCCCTTATCCTGTTCACACTTCCCTCGTCAACTGGTTGTTCTGTTTTCTTATCAGGTAAAATTGGCCACTATGAAGCATGTTCCCTAGAGGCCACATCTCCATACATCTGCATAAAATAAAAATAATTTCACGTCAACCTTCAACTTGCTGATTTAGGTTTTATTATTCCCATCATGCAGGTGAGGAAGCAGAGACTCAGAGGCATTTAGTAAGTTGAGCAAGATCATTCAGAGACCGGATTTTAACCTAGTCTTTCTGAAGCCAAATTCCTTGCCCTTTCAAATATACCAACACTAATAACTCTTACCTGTTTTTGCCTCTATTTAACCATAAGCTCCATGATGGCAGGAACCACATCCTTCCTATTCACTACTATGTCTAAGAGTCTAGCATAATGTCTGAAATATTATAGGAACATATAAATATTACTGAAGTAATGATGATGGACTAGCCCTGAGCAATACTGCAGAAAAGGGGACCTTTACTTTAGGCCCAACGATCTTCCCTCTCTAACTCGTCTCTACTCTTGCCTAGTATGTCTCAACCTTCCTAGAGCTCTGTCCCACCCCACTCATTTGTATTTTAATGTAAGTCAGTGCCAGTCATTTCTTCCAAGTGCATTTGCATTTAACCTTTATTTTCAGGTTCTAAATGCAAATATAATAATAAACCTTTGAATCCCATCTTGCCCCCCTTAATAACTCCAAAGAACAGGATAGAGCATCAAGGGACTCGTTTATACCTAGCAGCCCCTGCTTGCTCCGGAACAGGCTCGGAGTTGGAATTGTTACAGCTATAGATGCTAGAGGGCAGTCCCTGCAAATTGCTGGAAATGCAGAAGCTAGACAAGTTAGTGAAGAATTCAGTGTGGTTTCGTAAAACGGAACTTCGGCAGGGATTCTGGATACACCGAAGAGAGAAGAGCAAAGCCCTTACAACAGCAGCAGCATTGTCTAGGAACTCAAATCATCACAGAATACCTTTCCCTCATTTGAAATTACAAAGCAGTTCTATTAACATTATTTTTGAATCCCTTGATCAGGCATAGTCTCCAATTTGAACTCTCCCTATTTTTTCATTTTTTTTTTCTCACAGCCTCAGATCTATAAAAGCACTTTCTCAGGTCACATGTTTCCTTTTGTAAAGGGACACAAAACTATCAGAATGTAGCATCAGCCAGATGGATGTCAGGAAGAAAGCCCAGTAGCATCTACGCACAACTGACTTCGTACAGCTTGACTAACGATTGACTCAGTACATTAATGAAGTGGGTACATGGTAAAAAAACCAAAAACCAAAAAAAAAACTTACTGGAAAGAATGTTGATACTCATGAGAAAACAGAGAAAGATCAATTCAAAAAACCCAAAGCAAGTAAAATGTCAATCTAGAACAGAACTGAAATTTTTGTTGCTACTTGCGTTGCCTCTTGACTTAAATCTCTGTGATGCCTTTTTGGAAGGAAACAAAAATACCTTTGTTATCAGTATCTATGATAGAATGTTTTTAAAAGTTTAGAATCTAGGAATGTTTCCTGGCATCTACTTCGGTTGGAGAGAAAGAGTAGTTCTGCACAAATTCTTATGTAGTATTATAAAACAATGTCTTTATCAAGGCAAGAAACAACAATTGTTGGAGAGGATGTGGAGAAAGGGGATCCCTCCTACATTGTTGGTGGGAATGCAAGTTGGTACAGCCACTCTGGAAAACAGTGTGGAGGTCCCTTAAAAAGTTAAAAATTGAGCTACCCTATGATCCAGCCATTGCACTACTGGGTATTTACCCCAAAGATACAGACGTAGTGAAGAGAAGGGCCATATGCACCCCAATGTTCATAGCAGCAATGTCCACAATAGCTAAATCGTGGAAGGAGCCGAGATGCCCTTCAACAGATGACTGGATTAAGAAGTTGTGGTCCATATATACAATGGAATATTACTCAGCTATCAGAAAGAACGAGTTCTCAACATTTGCTACAACATGGACAGCACTGGAGGAGATAATGCTAAGTGAAATAAGTCAAGCAGAGAAAGACAACTATCATATGATTTCTCTCATCTATGGAACATAAGAACTAGGAGGATTGGTAGGGGAAGAAAGGGATAAAGAAAGGGGGGGTAATCAGAAGGGGGTCGGAAACCAGGGATGTACTGTATGGTGACTAACATAATATAATAAAAAATCATTAAAATAAAAAAAAAATAGAATTTTCCCCTTAAAAAAAAACAAAACAAAAAAAACAATGTCTTTATATTGTTAATGCTAGCTACATGGATTTAGCTGTAGATATGCATTCTACCCTACACAAGACTAATTCTTTTTTCTTTTTTCTTTTTTTTTTAAAGATTTTATTTATTTATTTGACAGAGAGAAAGAGACAGCCAACAAGAGAGGGAACACAAGCAGGGGGAGTGGGAGAGGAAGAAGCAGGCTCCCAGCACAGGAGCCAGATGTGGGGCTCGATCCCAGGACTCTGGGATCACGCCGTGAGCCGAAGGCAGACGCTTAACGACTGAGCCACCCAGGCACCCCAAATTCTTATTTTTCATTAAAAAAGGAGTTCTCAGCCTTGATAAGACTGACATTTTGGGTCAGATCATTCTTTGCTCTGGGATGCCGTCCCTGGCCTCAACACAATAGATGCCAGCAGGATCCCCCAATTGTGACAATTAAAAATGTCTCTAGATATTATTGCCCAGTGTACCCTGTGCAGCCAAATCGACCCCCCACTCAGGTTTGAACCACTCTACTCAAACAAGGCATTATCCTTGCTACCTGACATTTATTCACTAGCATAAACCATTACAAAATGGCCAGATTCCCTAATGATGGATAGTACACATACTACTTAGTTATGAATCCTATCTCATTCTCCATTCAAGCTGTGAAGTCTTCTGGGAAGCTTACTGCCAACACTTTTCAAAAATCAGTAACATCATATAGCCTAAACACACAATTACTGAGTGCATACCTTCTTGGGTTGGTTTCCCAGAGTTATTCATACCTATTTCATCTTTTCATCTAGACCACAACCGCTCAAAGGCAAAGCTGCTGCAAAGTAAGCATCAGACTGAGACAGGTTTAAGTTCTAGCCACAAAACCTAACAGTTGTGTGATTTTAGATTATTTACTTAATGTTTTTTTAAAAATGTTTGTATCTGTAAAATTAAAACAGCACATATCTTCTCGTGTTACTAAACTGAAAAAATGAAGTATGATGTTAAGTTCTAAGAACTCTACTTAGCATTTTTGTTTATTTAACACGTATTGTATACACTATTCATCAAGCACCTTTCTAAACACTTTATAATCTTTTTAATCCTTATAAAAAAAAAAACCTATGAGGAAGGTATAACTATTACCCCCATTTAACCACTAAGGAAATTGAGGCCTAGAAAAGCTAAGTAACTTACCCCAAATCATGGGGTTAATAAATAGCAGGGAGATTTGAATCCAAGCAAGCCAGTTCCGGAGTCCTTGCTCTGATCTCTAAGTCATGCTTCCTCTTGGGTATGGGACAGGCACTCAGTAAAGTTCTCTACCACACGTGCTATGTTTATTTCTTTTGTATTTCTCAAGGCACTGGGTGAGTACAAGGTATAAACAGCAGATGCTCAGCATTTACTCATGAGGATGTTAATAACGGATGTTCATAATGGACCTTAATAATGGACATTAATACTGGGTTATATATTTCTTCAACATTTCTTTTGCAAAGTTAAAAGTTCAAAGCTGTTATTTCATTTTGCATCTGCAGACTTGGATTAACCTTGTACACCGACTTCAAATAATTTTGTCTAGAATTTTATCTAAAATATTTCATAAAAAACATATTGATGCATCGGGAAGAGTAACAGTGGGAGAATACTTCTAATGAGTCAGTAACATTTACAAAAATCCCCAGACTATCGCTTGGCTAAGTTTCATTAGTCATTTCATTAACTAGTCATTTCAATCTCTATGTTATATACTTTTTAATTTTAAGAAAAATTTTAAAATATGGAAATATACTAAAAGAACATATATGATAAATATTTTCACACAAATGTTTAAACTTTTAGAGCAGGAGAGGTATTCTCTTTGACATAAAAAGTTTAAGAGTCATACTTTCCTGAGGAAGTTTAAAAAACATTTAACTATTTTTAAATTCAATTCCATGAGATATTAATCACATCTTTTCAATACAGAAGTGGCATATGATTTTTGACAAAGAGAATATACTTAACATATGAAAAGAAGCATATCAGTCAGTTTTTATTATTTATTTATTTATTTATTTATTTATTTATTTATTTATTTTTAAAGATTTCATTTATTTATTCGACAGAAAGAGAGACAGCCAGCGAGAGAGGGAACATAGGCAGGGGGAGTGGGAGAGGAAGAAGCAGGCTCATAGCGGAGGAGCCCGATGTGGGGCTCGATCCCAGAACGCTGGGATCACGCTCTGAGCCGAAGGCAGACGCTTAACGACTGTGTCACCCAGGCACCCCAGTCACCCAGGCGCCCCCAGTCAGTTTTTAAAAAGTTTTTAGAATGAAGGTTCCCCTTCACTTGGTAGAACCTTAACATGTTAAAGTATACATGTGAAAAACATAAAAAAGTATTTTAAGACACAGAAGCTCAAGTATGAGGCATATATGATAAAAAAAAACAAAACTAAATACGTAGGCTCCATCCGTGATAGGTCCTAAAAAAAAGAGAGGGAAGATGTGGATTGTGTCCCTATTAATACTGGTAACACACTCTTCATTTTGATGGGGACCTGCTTTTATTATCTCTCAAAAGCATTGCTATCAAATATACAACTGGAATACAGCTGTTAATCTTATTGAATAAATGGGGTGAAAATCCACCCAAGGACCGAATGATATTATCAAAACTCATGGGACAGTATTTAATGTACTCGTCAGACTTAGATACACAAACATATACATATAAGCCACACACACACACGAAATCTATGACATTTAAAGACCAAAAGGACTAACTGTACTCATAAAACATTTGGCCATTTAATAAACTACGTGACATTCTAAGTGAAAGAAGAACAGTAGTGCCCTCCTAACACAATCTATTTCTCAACTTTACAGAAAATACAAGATAAGAGATCAGAGACAGGCATGTTCTGGAACATTTTATTCATCTTGAAATTATCTCCCATAAAAATCCCACTGGGAAACAGTTTCATTATACATAGAATTTTTAAAACCTTGGGTGGGTACTCAAAAACATTCCAAAAATATTAGTAAACCAAAACTCATGTTCATCATTAACTTCAGGGCTAATGCTGGGGAAATGTCTGATTTCGGAAAAATATACTTAAGGGTAGCAGGCGGCTATAGGCCAACAGCAGTGCCATTTATACACACACACACACACACACACACACACACACACACACACATATATATTTGAAACACCATAATTAATCAAAGAAAAGATTGCTTCTATTAATCCAAAGGTGTTATAAAGTTTCTGTACGTTGAAACCCAGGAAGATTCTAGATAGTTATGGATAGAAATAACAGCGGTATTTATAATTTACAAAAAAGATGGAGCATAGGGACGCCTGTGTGACTGAGTTGGTTAAGCCTCTGCCTTCGGCTCAGATCTTGATCCCAGGGTCCTGGGATCAAGTCCCACATTGGGCTCCTTGCTCAGTGGGGAGCCTGCTTCTCCCTCTGCCTGCCCTCCCCCTGTTTGTGTTCTCTCTCTCCAACAAATAAATAATCTTAAAAAAAAAGAAAGAAAAAGATGGAGTATAAAATTATTATTATTATTATTTTTTAGAGAGTGGAATGGGGGAAGGGGCAAAGGGAGAGAGAGAATACCAAGCGGGCTGCACGCCCAGCGCAGAGCCTGACAAGGGGCTGGATCTCATGATCCTGAGATTATAACCTGAGCCAAAATCAAGAGTCACATGCTCAATCGACTAAGCCACAAAGGTACCCCTAAAATTATTTTTAAAATTCTCTCTTTAGTGAGGCAAAAAGAAAGCAATATTCAAGGTGAAAGGTATAATTACACACGTTTGTGCATTCTATTCATTAATCCAAAATTCTCTGAGATCTAACTACTCGGCCAGACTCAAGGCTAAGCACCGATTCTCTAAAACGTGAGTAAGACACAGGCCACAGTTTTACAAATGCTTGATTAGATGCCCACGCGACAAGTGTGAAACAGAAGTCTGGACCACTGTCAGAGGAGCACAGGCGTGAACTGTGCCCTGGTTTATCAGAAAAGACAATGGAAGTGCCATTCCACCATTTCTTTCTTTCAAGCTGATAAAAGAAGGATCCAGCAATTTGCTCAACACATTTACCATGGAAATTTCTTATCTCCCAGATGAAAAAGTGAAAATTATCCCAGTGCTACAGACTACCCCAAGAATATTCTTTAGCTCACACAAAGATTATATTTGAGAAATAAATATCTTCTGATGTTGATATCTGAAATAATTTTAACAATAATAGGTCTTACTTATTGAGAGTGTACTACGGGTCAGGCCTGTGAGTGCTTCACATCAGTGAACTCCTTGAATTCTCCTAACGTCTCTATGGTGAAAAAAGAAGACAGAGAAAATTTGCTCAAGGACACAGGACTAGTGTTTTGCCTCTGGAGACCACATTCTTTCATAAATATGCTCTGCCTCCTCCCTAGAGATTTGATCACTGCGATGTTCAAGGAGGTCTGCCAGAAAGTAAATTTCTACATTGCTCTTGCTGCTGATGAAGGTTCTCAAAATATTAAATAGATAATGTTTCTGCACATTCACAACCAACGCCCTGGCTCTCGTGCAAACATTTACAATAGGAAGGTTGAGTTCTAAGCTCCTTTCCCAGGGAATCACTAACAGTATGTTTTGAGAGTCATGTCCTTTGGAGACGCTAAATCCTCTCGGTGTTCCTAGAGGTGAGGGGATCGAGGCTGCTGCCTGGGAGAGCAAGACTGGAAGAAAGAGGGAGACTGTTCCTAGACCTACTAAATCAGAATCTGCACTCTGACCAAGAATCCGTGGTGATTCATACGGACATTAATGTTTGAAAATCACTACTTGGGGAGATGAGGTCAGCTTTGGACGGGCAAATGGCACAGCTGTTTAAAAATTAGGAACTTGGTCAAGATCTTGCTATGAGTTTACCTGCAATAAAACATCATTTACCCACAGACAGAAACATTAAGAAAAATAAAAGCTTGAGCTTCTTAAGAAAACCTTAAAAGAGTACCTTAAGATATTAAGCAATACAATTTCATAAAAACTGGTTTCAATGCAGTGAGTTCATAATTCTCCCAAGTATATTTATTTTTTCTTGAAGTTTAAATGTTGGGATTAAGCTCTGCGTTCCCCTGAATGCTTAAGGAAAGATCTAGCTGCAATCCTACAATTGTCCTTGAAAACCCTAATGATGATGACGATAATTCTGTAAGGAGAAAGAGTTCAGAGTCCATTAAGACCAGACAAGAATCCTTAGTAGATGTGCTTAATGCAGATATTAAAAATAGCTAACACTGGTGGGGTCCCTGGGTGGGTCAGTCAGTTGAGTGTCCGACTCTTGATTTTGGCTCAGGTCATAATCTTGGGGTCGTGGGATCAAGCCCCAGGTTGGGCTCTTCGCTCTCTTCCTCTCCCTCTGCCCAACCCACCCCCAACACTGGCTCTCTCTCTCTCTCTCAATCTGTCTAAAATAAATAAATAAATCTTTAAAACATAGATTAAAAACACTATGGTATCCATTTTCTGATTTCATCTTAGGGAATGAAACATGACTCTATCTAGTTGTGAATTCCGAGACTAGCCTCCATCATCATATATGATCTGTGTTTTCCCCAACACTTTTTAAAAGGAGCAGACACTCAGTGAGGTAGCTAAAACATTTTTTGCCAGCTATTTCATTCTGTTTTACAATCAGGTTTGTGGCCAGGGATGTGTGTTTTTTGTTTCACATATGTACAAAGGAAACTATCGCCGACTGAAATTTTATGGTTACTGCAGTCATTCTGCAAATAGGTACCTTCTGTTAGAAGAGGAAAGGAACAATAAGGAATACAAAGTTTAATATCCATCCATCCATCCAACCCTTGCACCTGGCCCAACGTTAATATGCCCCTGGCTACATGTTAGACCTAACTACACCTTCCCATATCTTTAAAAGTGAGAGTTATGTTAATACTGCCAAATTAATGCAAAGTACTTGTTTTAAAAATATGTCTATGGTGAGTCAGGTGCAAATATGAACTTCAAAGTACCTCTTTCCAGGACCTGAGCATAAGCAGGCAAGGAAGGGTTGGCACTGGGATACGGGTATAAATGACATAGCTGAGAGCACTGCCACTAGCAACCAGGTCTAGGAAGGGGCTGCCCTGTTCTTGGCTGGCCCAGGGCCCTCGGGCAAAAACAAGGAAATGAGTGAGATGTTATGATTAAAATGTCAGCTCTGATCTCTCAAAAGACAGTTCACGGGGTGCTAATTTCATTATGATGTTTTAGCAATTCAATTCAGTATTTTTAAGTGGAGATAATTAGAACAGGGTGACTTACCAAGGGACAAAATAAAAAATTGATATAATCTTAGAATTATCTCAAAAAAAAAAAAAAAAAAGAAAAGAAAAGAAAAAGGCAGATCGAGGCATTTTACCAGGAAGCAGCCATTTGATTTGTGTGGCACCCTTGAGAAAGCCCCCACATGTACAGACAAACCAAAAACCCGACAGTAATCTGTTATTCTTCTTTACCAATATGTAAAACTTTATGGAAATTTGCCTTTCCAAATAAATGCAGACATGCACAAAAGAGCGTGTCGGTTTCTGTTTTCATGGCCTTCACAGACTTTAGGACATTTTGTAGCTTTATCCTTGTCCATATTGAAAGAACTGTATACAAAGATCCTAAATTCCAGTTACTTGGTAATTTGTATTGATCAACCTGACCAAACAATATGATCAAAACTCCTCTTAGAAAAGTGACAGCTAATGCCAATTCCTTTCCTCACTGTAATCATCTCCTACAACTTCTCAAAAACAAAGGGCTTGGCGCTGTATACCATCCCTTCACTTTTTCATGCTAACCTTCTCAATGAATTCATTTCTCTGAGACTTTCTGTTGTTCTTCCTTCTTACCGCCTCCTGACTTTCTATAAATTCAATAAGGTGATATAAAGTCTTGACGACAATCCTCTCCCTTCCTCCAAAAAAATTATGTAATAACTCAAGTGAAATACAATCAAATTACAAACCCTGAATTAAGATTTTAGCAGAATGTCATAACACCGCCCTTTCTCCTATGGTAACTAATCGCCCGTGGCTATTCCTTCCATGGGTCTTTCATTTTCAAGAGGAAACTTCTAGAGACCATGGGCCTACGCTGTGCTATGTACGCAGTGGGGGATCCAAATGTACCTGTTCCGTGTTTCATGAGATGAGTTAATATCTCATGTTAATTTGTAAGTATTATTATCAATGTCACTCATCTAGGTTTAAAATGACATTTGCTGCACCACTGTCTCCCCTGCCTGAGCCTATGGGGCGAGCAGCTAGGAAATCAGATACATACCAGCTGAAGGTGACTCAGAGCAGAGAGCTTGAACTGCCGTTGGGCTCAGCTTCAACATAGTGTAAAGCCCATTGTCTCTGCCCACCAGAGTCCTGCACTAAGGGAAGGAGTTGCTGCTGCTTTGTATAAGACACAACTATAGTTTTCTAAAAGTCAAACTGGGTCAGTAACTTGCATGCCTGGCAAGTTCCTGACACAGGCTTCTGGTGAATTAAGAACAGCTTTTCTAACAGTTGACCTCTTGAGTTATAAAGCCGGTCCCTTTTCTCCAGGCCTTGGGGGCTCTACCAGTTTTTAAATATGGCTTCTGATGTGACTTCCCTTTCTTCCAGTGAACTCTCATTTAAATGATGAAAATGCAAAGGATTATAAAAAGCAAAATAAGAATCACTTTGAAGAACTCTGAGGAGAGAGTGATTAAATGGGTTGGACAGAAGTAGGAGATAAAATTTAGAATATAAACCCCTGGTCCAGATGAGAGTTGAAGAAATTGTCTTTGTTCCCTCACCTCTCATGAAAACCTCTGCTCATCCAAAACTCTTACCCTTAGGTTCTATGTCCTGTTTCCCATTTTACTTCTAACTTCCACCCACTCCCCGACACTCTTTTTTCATGCGCTGAAGGCTTGAGCACTGAGCTTGCTTTTTCTTTTCTTAGTATTTAACTTTTCTCCATTGGCCCATTTTCAGCATGATTTCAACAAGCTCATTTTTATTCTTATATTCATTATTATTTTTATTCTTGTATTATTATTTGTATTCTTAAAAAGTATATTCTGCATTTGCTTCCAATCTATTTAACATAAAATGGCCAGAACACACATTTTTTTAAAATGAAGATCCGATCGTATGACTTGTGACTCAAACGCCATTACATTTTTCCCCATCGCATTTCTGATGAAATCGCAATCTTGGGCTTTGTGCTATCAGTGCTCGTCCCCCTTCCCCTCTGCTAGTAACACTGGACCTGTTCTAGGTCCTCACAAGCACTCTGCTCTTCTCTCGCTTTTGAACATGCTGTTCGCTCAGCCTGGGACTTCTCACTCTCACCACTACAATTCTCTTCGGTTTCAATGTCATTGGGCAGGGCAGACTTCCCTGTTTCCCAGACCCATTAACTGCCACCTCTGTTCTTTCTGAGGGCTCAATTGCCCATTCCCATATTTTAGCAATCATCTAAAACTTTGCCAAATTCATCATCATAATCCTTATCTTTCTTTCGAGTCCTACCTCCATGACCCCCAGCCATTTGAGTGGGGAGATTAACTGGGAAAACTGCTTTCCACAGCATGGAGAAGGGTACAGCCAGCAAGCTAATTCAGCAGTGTCCTCAGGCTGTGTGGTCAGGTTGTTTCCAGCTGCTCTACCCCCAGTTTCTATAGCTATTTCCACACATAATAAACACACTCAAAGGCATAAGAACTAGAGAAACTGCATTTTTTAATCCTGTAGGCACCATGCCTCAGAGGCAGCTCGTGTGACTCTTGACTCAACAAAATAGAATTAAACAGAATTTACTTTAACTCCAAAAATCTGCATGTCCTAAGACAGTCATTTTGGCTGACTCCAAGTACTCTCAATTAATGTAAAGTCTAGATAAAACGATATTCTGACAGAGAACAGGGCATCAGAGAACTTTTCAAAATGCTATCATTTAAAGATCTAGACAAAGATCACCACATTGGAAAGAGGGACAGCCCCCCCTTATCAGAGAACTAGAGCAACTAAAGAGTGAACCGCAATTATTCATTTTCAACAGAAAAGCAAACGAGGACACTTACGCATGTCACCGAAGGCCCCCTTGGTCACTCTGGTGGCACGTAACACCACGACCGTGAACTTGTGGGAGTACTGGTGCTCCACCTGGAAATAAATAAGAGTAAATTAAAAGCAAGCTTCCAACATAGAATCCAAGCAAACTGTTCTCATTGTTTCCTCGAGACTAGTTGAAAATATTCAGGTTGAAGGGAAGTAACATTCATACCAGAAACATCCTTTGATCCCAGGGCTGTTTCTTATTTGAGCCTCTCTTCTCTCCCACCACAGAATTATTGAGAAGTTTAGATCACGCTTTAAAATGTCACTACAACAACTTGACTACTGGAACTTTTTTGCTGTCAGGTTTACCAAGCTTGAGGGAAAATGTAAATGAGAACTGGAAGCCTTCTAGGAAGACAATGAGGCTTTGTGTGGAATGACAAGGAAGCCTTGGCTTAGAAAGGCAAAGTCTGAGCAAGACGTTTGCATTATTCAGATTTGTTTGTTTTTATTGCTACTGTTCAGTGAAAGTGTTTTTGGCAAGCCATTTCCAGAGCAGTATTGAAAACCCTTTGGACCTAAGGCCATAACCAGTGAACTACTTATAGTAATGTTAATGCATTTGTTATAAACCATATGCAACCATGTTAAAAGTTTCTACAAGATTTTACTAAATACTTCACCTACCTAGAAAGTAGTTACCAAACAACTCTATCAACCAAAGCAGAATAAAGAAGCAGGAACTCACAAAGTTCTCTGAGCAACTGAAAATTGCAGAAGTACTTATCTAAAGCTCAAGCCTGTTTAATCTTAGAAGAGGCCCACATTTACAAGCTACTCTTATCTTTCCTAACTTTAATAGACTTGTTTCACTGATCAAGAAGTCCATAATTGATTTTAAAAAGCTAAGATACTGGCAATACTGATAAATGAATAATGACAGTCTAAAATCAAGGGGGCTGGAAAAAATAATAAAAACAGCTTCTTAAGGACCAGCAGTAGCGAGATACAGGATCAACAGTTAACAGCGTTCAACAGTTTCTGAAGGTACCACTCTATCAATAGAATAATTTATGGTCAGATTTATAACACAGAGTCAGGGAAGTGGTAAAATTAATGACGAGCATACTTGGCTTAAAAAGGCAGAGAAGCATGTAAAATGTTTCAAGATAATATTCAAATTTATTGTTGAAGAAAAATACCTTCTATGTCTAGAGGTGCTCTGAGTAGCTGAAGTTTTACTCCACGTAAGTAAAGCAATCAATTCTAAATGAAATGAATGCTTACAAAAAAGCGTGTTGCTTTGAAGCAAGAGAGCTACATTCTTGTCTCACTGATTCGAAGAATGAATCTCGTGGACAAAGAAGAATGAGTAAAGCAATAGAAGTTTATTAAATGAAGATAAAGAGAAAGCTCCCAAGAGTGAGAGGGGTCCCTACAGGGTTGCCACTGAGGCCTTTAGGGCTGGTCTTTTATAGAAAGCTAACCAGGGAACTGAAATCCTTTCAACATCTCTAATGATACCACCATTGAGCAAGGACTAGTCATAACACCTTCAAAGGCTTACTTCCTTTTTAGGGTCTGGTTACTCTTTGTTGGTCACAGGTGATTATCATAAAAAAGACACCCTGGTCACATGCCTAGAGCAGGGTGGTCTGGTTTGTCCCCTTTTCTCTGGTTTCCCCACACCTCCACATTTTAGGATTTCTGTGAGCCTGAGCACCTAGCCCCTTCTCCATCTCTCCCTACCTAGCCCCGCCTGCCCCTTACTCAGCTTCATAGAACCCAAAATCACACACATTGCCCCCACCAAAAAAAAAACACAAAAAAACCCCCACTATCATAGTTGAAGACTTCAACACCCCCCTATCAGAAATAGACAGATCTGGGACGCCTGGGTGGCTCAGTCAGTTAAGCGTCTGCCTTCAGCTCAAGTCATGATCCCAGGGTCTGGAAATTGAGTTCTACATGGAGCTCCTTGCTCAGCAGGGAGCCTGCTTCTCCCTCTGCCTGCCGCTCCCCCTGCTTGTGCTTTCTCTCTCTTCCTCTGACAAATAAATAAAAGAAGTATTAAAAAAAAAGAAATAGATCTATCAGGCAGAAAATTAGTAAGAAGACAGTTGAACTAAACAGCACCATCAGTCAACTAGATATAATTGACATCTATGGACTACTTTGTCAAAGAGCAGAACATACATTCTTCTTAAGATCATGTGGAACAATCATACAATGTGTACTCTCAGACCACAAAACTGGAAACCAAAATAGAATAATAGCTGGAAAATCACAAAGTACTTGAAGATTAAATGATACACTTTTAAATAACACATATGTCAATGAAGAAGTCTCAGAAGAAATTTTTAAATGTCTGGAACTAAATGAAAATGAAACTACAACTTAGCAAAATTATGGGGATGCAGTGAAAGGAGTGCTTAGATGGAAAATAATATGTATATTGACATACATATTATTTCATACATACATATATTTCATATATTATTTCATGATATGCATATATGAAAAGAAGAAAGATCTAAAATCAATCATCTAAGTGTCTACTAGAAAAAGAAAAGCAAGTTAAATCCAAAGTAAGCAGAAGAAAAATAGTAAAAAATAGAGCAGGAATGTATAAAACTGAAAATGGAAAATCAATAGAGAAAATCAATGACACTAAAAATTGGTTCTTTGAAAAGAGCAACAAAATTGATAAGCATCTAGTCAGGCTAAATAAGAAAAAAAGAGAGCACAAATTACAAATACAATAAATAAATAAGGGAAGTTCACTCCCGATTCTATGGACATCAAAATAATAATAAAGTAATAGTATGAACAACTCTAAGCCCACAATTTAATAATCTAGATGAAATGTACCAATTCCTTGAAAGACATAACCTACCAAAATTCACAGAAGTAGAAACAGACAATCTGAATAGGCCTATAAAGAAACTTCTGAAACAGAAGCACCAGGCCCAGATGGGTTCACTGGCAAATTCTACCAAACACTTAAGGAAGAAATGACACCAATACCCTCCAATCCCTTCCAGAAGAGAGAAGCAGAAGCAATAGTACCCAACTCATTTTATGAAGCCAGCATTACCCTGATCACAAAAGCAGACAGAGACATTACAAGGAAAAAAATAAAAATAAAAAACACCACTGACCAATATCTATCATAGACATAGATGAAGAAGTTCTCAACAAATCATAGCAAATAGAATCTGATAATATAGGGGCGCCTGGGTGGCGCAGTCGTTAAGTGTCTGCCTTTGGCTCAGGGCATGATCCCGGCGTTCTGGGATCAAGCCCCACATCGGGCTCCTCTGCTGGGAGCCTGCTTCTTCCTCTCCCACTCCCCCTGCTTGTGTTCCCTCTCTCGCTGCCTGTCTCTCTCTCTGTCAAATAAATAAATAAAATCTTAAAAAAAAAAAAAAAGAATCTGATAATATATAAAAGGAAGTATAATCACAACCAAGTATGATTTACCCTAGGAATGCAAGGCTTATTTAGCCTCTCAGAATTTCACTCCATCTCTGGGATTGTGAGTTCAAGCCACACATGGGGTGTAGAGATTACTTAAAATAAAATCTTAAAAAAATAGCTCAACATTATTAAAAAAATGACACATATATAGAGATGATAATGTTATAAGGATTCATTGAGTATGAACCATATGTTACATATTCTTCTAGATGTGAATTCTCATTTAATTTTTGCAACAACCCTATAAAATAGGTATTATTTATATATGACTAAAGTGAGATTCTGAGAAGTTAAATAATTTCTCAGTATCTCATAGATAGTAAAAGTTAAATTTGAATTAGAATCTATTCTTGCCACCCCCAATGTCTTCACTCTCTGTACGTTCCTTTACTTACACAGAGAATAATACCAAATACCAATACCTTAATAGTGAAAAAGGCTGTTTCCACTTATTAAAGTGGTATAGTTATAATCTAGTCTATTATATCTGTTACTGATCTGAAGTTCCTCTATTAACTGTGTCATTTCCTCTATCATTCAGCTCTATTTTAATCTGCTTTTATTTCCATTAGCCTCAACTCTTTCTTGACTATAATGAATGAAATACTTGCCTACTCTTCACAGGAAATAAGGGGCAAATCAACCACATTTTTGTTTTTTTTTTAAGTTAATTTTGGAAACATCAGAAATCTTCAGATTACCTGTAAATTATTTTCAGAAGAGGAGTGTCAAAATCATGCCCATCTCTTTCTTAGGGCTGTAAAGATTATAGTATCTATTAAGTAAGTACAAATTCTTGGAGAAAAACGTTTAGTGTCAATCAACAACTATCCAAATAAGTTTAGATTAACTCTTTTCTTTGTTTCCTCGGGCCAGTATCACATATAAATTCAAACTAGTATGGACTAGGCCAGCTTCCAATTTGGATGGGAGACTTTTGGTTATGTCTCAGGGGTAGTACCAGTGGAAATGATATTATTGAATCCATAATCAGTGTTCTCTGGAGGAACTAATGACTCAGCACAATGCTAGTTGGTAGCTGGCAGAAAGAGGTGCCATTTTTCAATTGAGATGTCAAATACAAGCTCAGTACACTGACTCAGCCACAAGATTAAGCTCTGCCCTCAGCCCTTGGATTACCTTACTTCGACTGTCTTTTTTCATCCCTCATCTTTTCCATAGTGAAAATCACAACCCTTTTTCTTTTCGCAATTACAATCCTCCAGTCATTAGGAAAATAGTTACTGTATTAAATTCATTCTGGAGAATTACATTACCATGTGCAACTAAAATGACTGGGTATTGGAAAACAGAACTAGTCAGCCTGTACAAAATCAATTTGATGATTCTAATCTGTTGAAAGTTCTACTGTTACAAAGAACTGAAAAAACAATCATAAAACAAATCCGATGGAAGCGAAGGTGGATTCTGCACGCAAGTATCTCTCCTTCTCTACTTAACTGCCATTGCCTAATTTTAACTCAAACTAAAACCAAAGACTGTTAGTGTGATAAAGCCTGGAGAATCTCATTACTGAACCCGGAGACTGTGAGCATCACAATCAGCAAGAGGCAATTTCAAACAGATCTCAGAAATGTTTCAAAAGAATTTCTGCACTGATGTCATCTAGGAGTTAGGACAGTTTTTTAGATAAGATACCTATTTTTACTTTCACCTCCTGGCATGGAGTTTTATTCTAATCCTTTGAGAGGCACAGGCATTGTGTTACTATTCTCTCACATTTTTTATAAACGGCCAGCTTATCTATTTATAATCTAAACTTGCTGTAAGAATTCTAGTAATGTTGGTGTGCCTAGGTGGCTCGGCTGTTAAGCGTCTGCCTTCAACTCAGGTCATGATCCCAGGGTCCTGGGATCAAGCCCCGCATCAGGCTCCCTGCTTGGCAGGAAGCCTACTTCTCCCTTTCCCACTCCCATTGCTTGTGCTCTCTCTTGCGGTCTCTCTCTGACAAATAAATAAATAAAATCTTAAAAAAAAAAAAGATCCTTAAAAAAAAAAAGAACTTTAGTCATGGACTGCCATATGCATAAATTACCCTAATGTCCCAAACACCTAATTTGTCGACAAAATCTGTTGGCTCTAGCAGAGCTAGATTTTTCTTTATTAAAAGAAAAGCATAATCAGAAATCTGACTTGAGTTTCTTCTCTCATGAACAAGAAGTTTTCCCCATTTACACAATAAACATATATCAAATACAGTAACAATATATATCATAATAAATATGTATATATCTTTAAAAATTAAAATAGAGTTAATTTTCACTGAAGTTAAAAGATTTTAAGTCCTATTTTAATCGGGATTACTGAGACTGCTCTGGCAGAAAACCAGTACAAAAAAGAAGTATTTGATGGTGACAGCTTGTGTCTAAAATACTCATTTAATGACATACTCACCATAAATTTATAGTGAATATAACATCAAGATACCTAAAATTCAAGTTACCCAAATTTTTAGTACCTAACCTTTAATTGAGATATAGATTCTGGTCCAATGGTAATTGAGTAGCCATAGTACCACACACACAATTTTTTTTGAACATCAGCTTTTTCCTACTTCAACACTCCTGAAGAAATCTATATTTTCCTTGGAGTAATTACGGCTGAACTAAGGACCTAGAGGGAGAGAGGTACACTTTCATTCTCCTGGAGGGGCTCATTAGAACACATGAAGCACCATGCACACTTGAACCTTTTTCCCCACACATTCTTAAAGATGCTTTGGGTGGCAGAAATACTTATTTAGGTTAGAATTACCGACCTAGCTGATATGTCGTGTTCGTTCCCATTTAAGATGTCTTTGCAATGATGATTTTCAGATGTACAGTTAAGTCTAGTAGATCCAACAGATTTAATTTATCTTTATTTTAAGGAACTTCTTAAAAATTTATCCTTATTTTAAGGGGTAATTTATCTTTATTTTAAGGAACTTCTTAAAAACCTTCTCTTGGTCTTAGTTCATCTTTGTCATTAAGCAGTGAGATTTATAACTAAAAGACATGGACATAAATCAGGATATTTATAATAGATTGCCTGATATTTCAACTCAGTTTTTCTCCCTTGGTTTCCACATCTGTAAAATGGCAATTATATCGCTAATGACATGGGATTTGTCAAGGATTCCGTGAAACCAACCCAGACTCCAACATTATAATTTCACATAGATCTATACTGAATGTCAAGTTTGGGGGATAATTTTACCATCTGTGGAAATCTTTTAAGATGAGACTTTTTTTTTTTTAATCTATCTTCTGGGGATTATCTAGAGGCACTACTGATTTAGAGTAAACGCAATGGGGGAACTCCGCTTGTGATAATGGTAGGTTAAATCATCATTAGACACTTCCCACATAAACATTTCCCACAGAGAATAACTAAAAACCGAATAAGGCTTTACAAAATAAGTAAAGATTTTCCAAAACGTAACTGTAACTGACCTCGGGGTGCTCAGATTAAATATTACTCCAGCTCTATCTGTGAGGGTCTTTCCAAATGAGAGTATCTTTTGAATCAGTGACTCAGGAAAGTACGTTGCCTTCCCCAGTGTGGGCTGCCATCATCTCATCTGTTGAGGGCCTGAATAGAACAAAAGGAGGACTTTGCCTCTTTTCTTCCAGTCCTACTGCTTGAGTTGAAACCCCTCATGTCCTGAAATCTTCTCCTGACCTTGGCCTGCTATGTATACCATTAGCCCCCAGAAGAAGACTGAATTATACCCCTGTCTTTCCTGACTCTCCACTCTGCAGATGGCAGAATGTGTGACTTCGCAACCTCCATAACCACATGTGACAATTCTTCAAAATAAATCTCCGTATCTAGATCTAACTGCTATGGTCTGAGTATTTGTGTCCCCCCCCACCCCAAATTCATGTTGGAATCCTAACACTTCAAAGATTACGGGATGAGAGCTTTGGGAGCTGTAAGGAACTCTCATGAGTGGATTAGCGCCTTTATAGACGAGAATCTAGACAGATTCCTTGTCTCTTCCACCTCATGAGGACAGAGTGGCGACAAACCAGGGAAGAAGGCCTTCACTGAATGCAATCATACTGGTGCCTTGATCTTGGACTTCCCAGCCTCCAGAACTCTGAGTAATAAATTTCTGTTGTTTATAAGCTAAATTAAGACTCTATCTATCATCTATCTATCTATCTATCTATCTATCTATCTATCTATCTATCATCTCCTTATCTCCTATTGATTCTGTTTCTCTGGAGAACACAGACTAATATAGTAACAAAGAACAAAATAAAAAGGCCTTAACTACCAGGAAAGAGATCAAAAATCAAAGAGAGCACGGAAGAACCAGAGTGGTAAGCACCGTTTTTGCTGATCCAGAGACGAGGAGGCTGAGACTAAGTAGCCTTGAGAGAGTGAGAGTCTTCTAAGGATTAGCACCCTAGTAAACCAGCCTCCCTGTTTTAAGTTGAAAATTCCATAGACTGCACTATAAGGAACGACTGGTGTCAGGGAAAAGTGAGAAGCTTATCCTCTTCTTCACTTTTCTAGAACAATAACAGCAACGAATGTGCTATTGGCCATAAAACTCACTGTTAGTTTTGCACAGTGCTAGGCTTTGCCACAGCGTTTTGCCACCTTTATATTTTTGATTTCTCAATAGCAGTGTCTCACCTTCTGATGTCCCTTGGTTAGAAATACCTTCCTTTACTGTGTCTAGGGAATACCTTTATACACATAGCACTTTATTATTTATAAAAGTCTTGTGAAGCAGACACAGCAGGTACTATTCATACCCTGTTTTTCCACACGAGGCAGCTGAAACTCAGCTTCAGTGCTCAGGAGCACGTAACTGAAGACGGGAACCACCACTAGAATACTAGCTCTTTGATTCCTTACCCTGTGTTGCACCCCCCCCTCCATGTTACCATAATAATCTAGAATAATATCTTTCTACTTTCCCGGTAAAATTTCCAGTCACCCCACAATGACGTTTTTCAAAGGTCCGTGTATTTTAGCAGGCAGTCACACTAGCACACCCGTGTGGTTGACTGTGTCTAATGTGAAGACAACCTTGGGTTCTGTGGATGTGGGACAGTGGCATAAGTCAGGTTGGAAGAGGTGTGGATTCTTTTTCACTCCAGGGAAGTGACTCATTTTCAGAGTAAAAAGATGGAAATTTTTATAAATAATTTATACTTGACCTATCCTTGTAAAATTGGCCCCCAAAAATTTCAATAAATTCTGGAGACACAAACATCCTTCAGGTGAGAAAGTACCTCACGAGGACTCTAAACATATGGACACTGAATTCTGCCTTTTTCTATCAGGTTCTTAAAAGCCAGCACTGCGGGAAGCACGAGAACTTGCTGGCTGTGAACTGCTGTATCAGCCCACGGGGTTCCCCAACATGTCACAGCATCACAGGTGTGGGGAAAATAAGGCCAATCTTCTGTGCCTTGAGGCAGACAAAACGGTGTTGGCCCGTCTGGCACCACTTGTGACAAGTCAGCTGACTTACTTTTCCCCATCTTTCCTCTTTACTAAAATTGTTCTGTGCTGAGTATGCTCACGTATATATTTTGAAAAGTATCTTTCTGTGAAAACTAGAGTAGGGAATTTTGTCACTAAAACAATTTACACAGACATACACACAGTCTTTTTCATACATACAGAAAGAACAAGAAGAACAAAACTATAAAGCTCTTAGGGATCCTCATTTGAAAGTGCTACACATCGGAATGCAAATTAAATGTCCCGCTCTGACGCTGGGCAAGGTAAGGAAAACCGTGACACGGTTAGGCGGTTTGCAGGCTTCATCATGTTCAGATGCCGCATAGGCAATTACTATGTCCTCACTATTTAGCTGTAGTTAAAATTTGCGAGAAAAGGTGACAGCAATGAGTTTTAAAATATCCAGAGTGCAGTTTGATTTTTAAACATACTCTGTCATGTTAAGAGAAGAAACTACATGGCCAGCTCACAAGGTCATCTGACAAGAGACATGTGGGGACTATACAATGGTCAGTAAGAAGGCTTGGTCAGATTGAGGTAGGAGAGGGAAGGGTATTTGGAATAATCATGTACTTTGAAATGTATTACACTCCAATCATACTGAACTTCTTCATTCCCTTAAATGAACTTTCTCATCTCCAGATTACCTCACATTTGTTTTTTTCCAATCCAGAAAAGTAATTTTCTCCTTCTTCACTTTCCTTGTGCTAAACCTTCAAGTCTGTGCTTACATGTCACTCCCTCTAGGAATGTCAGGAGGATTCCTATCATTAGTTATTCATGTTGTATATTCCCAGAGTAATCTTCATTGTCTCATACCAGAGCTCTTTCTAAACATTATGGTTACTAGTGTGTGAATAAATCGTTTGTCTGCTAAGCATAAACTCAGTTCAGGGACTCTGTCTGATTCACTTTTGCATCCTGAGTACCTACTGACAACCTACAGGGAGTGGTACAAATGGGCATTCAATAAATAATGATAAGTGCTCAGAAAAAAGAAAATTAAAATAGGTTTAAAAGTAGAATGAAAGTCCAAATGTTAGTGCTCAGAATTATTGTTGGTCTTTGTCTTAAGCTCAGGGGTATAGACCTTTACCTTATCTTCCCTTTTCAGTTCCCAGTGCCAAATTTCATGTAAAAGTTTAAGAATGAACACTTTGATTAAATTCTCTGAGAGTTATAGGAATTACTGGTGGGGTGAGAAAAAATTAATCTGCACATATATACAGAAACTTCATTAATATGAAAAAACAATATTTTCATTGTTTAAATGCATCTATAGAAAACCATAATTGTGGAAAGTAGGATATTGTTTCAGAAAACAAAGATATCTTGGGGCGCCTGGGTGGCACATTCGTTAAGCGTCTGCCTTCGGCTCAGGGCATGATCCCGGCGTTCTGGGATCGAGTCCCACATCAGGCTCCTCTGCTGGGAGCCTGCTTCTTCCTCTCTCACTCCCCCTGCTTGTGTTCCCTCTCTCGCTGCCTGTCTCTCTCTCTGTCAAATAAATAAAATTAAAAAAAAAAAAGAAAACAAAGATATCTAATTTTCAACCCTGATTATATGCTTTTTAAAAAAAGATTTTATTTATTTATTTGACAGAGAGAGAGAGAGTAAATACAAGCAGGGGAGCAGCAGAGGGAGAAGAAGAAGCAGGCTCCCTGACAAGCAGGGAGCCCCATGTGGGGCTCATCCCAGGACTCTGGGATCATGACCTCAGCCGAAGGCAGACGTTTGACTGAGCCACCCAGGCGCCCCTGCCTTTTTTTTTTTTTTTTTTTTTTAAGATTTTTTAGTTTATTTATTTGAGAGAGAGAAAGCACAAGCATGAGCGGGGGAGGGGGTTGGAAGAGGGAGAAGCAGACTCCTGCTGAGCAAGGAGCCCAGTGCTGGGCTCGATCCCATCATGACCTGAGCTGAAGGCACACACTTAACTGACTGAGCCACCCAGGCACCCCTGATTATATGCTTTTCACAAAAAACACACTTTAAATATAAGGAAAAACATAAATTGAACATAAAACGACACATACACTAATCAAAGAAACTAGAAGAGGTCAAATTAATAAAAGACAAAGTAAAATTTAGAACAAAGTTATTATTAGAGATTTAAAAAGGACTTACAGTGACAAAACATCAATTAGAGAAATATATACATCCAGAAGTTATATGCACTAATAACATTTCTTCAAAATTCATAAAGCAAAAGTTGAAAATGGAAACATACTGTTGTATATGCAACATTTACCAAAATAGAAAATATGCTTGCCCATAATCATGTATAAACATATTGCAAAAAACAAAAAATCATGCAGAGTATGTTCTCTGAACATAGTAGAATTAGATTAGAAATCAAAGACAAAGACAACTGTTTGAAAATTAATATACACATGTCTAAGTACCCATGAGTCAAAGCTCAGTTCAGGGACTGAATTAGAAAAAGTTAGAAAATATTTTTCATTGAGCAATTATGAAAATGTGACATTTCCAAACCTATGTGCTTTATCTAAAGTAGATGGTCTACAATTAATAAAGCTCTAAGGATAAATATTTAAAAATTTAAAAGGAGGAAGTAAAATTGGCATTATTCACAGATACATGAATGTGTAAGCTGAAAATCCAAAAGAACCTACAAACTGTTAAAATTAATAAAGAAATTCAGTAAGTTTACTAAATATACAAAGATCAATTGTATCTTGATCTAAATGCAAAAACTAATTGGAAAATAAAATTTACAAATAATGACACTAAAATATCAACTATCAAGAAATACATCTAAGAAAAGATGTATAGTAATCCCTCTTTAGCCGCAGGGGCTACATTCCAAGCAACCTCCCAGCTGCCCTACCATGGATGCCTGAAACTGTGGATAGTACGAACTCCCTATATGCTATTTTTTCCTGTACATACATACCTTTGATAAAGTTTAGTTTATGGATTAGACACAGTAAGATATTAACAATAACTAATAATAAAATAGAACAACTATAACAATACACTACAATAAAAGTTATGTGAATGTGCTCTCTCTCTCAAAGTATCTTGTATTGTACTCACCCCCCTTCTTGTGATGATATGAAATGATAAAATGCCTAGGTGATGAGATGAAGTGAATGAACGACACAGGCTTAGTGACGTAGCATTAGGTTACTACTGTCCTTCTGATGATACATCAGAAGGAGGATCATCTGCTTCTGTCTAAAGTCACCACAGGTCACTGAAACCACAGGTAAGGGGGGAATACTATAAAAGATTTCTTATTGAAGTCAATAATACACTCCTGAGAGAATTAAAGATAATCTAAATAAATGGGTTATTAATGGGTGGGAAGATTCAATATCATTATCATATCATCTCTTCCTTAATTGGTCTATAAAATCATTACAGAGCCAATAAAAATTCCAGCAGTTTTATGTATATGTGTGTTTGTGCAAATTGACAAACTGATTGCAAAATTTATATGGAAATGCAGAAGACTGAAAACAGTCAAGACAATCTTGAAGAAGAAAAAGCTGGAGGATTTTACACTACCATACATAAGATACATTTCAAAGCTACAGAAATTAAGATGGGACACCTGGGTGGTTCAGTTGGTTAAGCATCTGCCTTTGGCTCAGGTGGGGACAGTCCCGCATCGGGCTCCTTGCTCAGCGGGGTGCCTGCTTCTCCCTCTGCCTGCTGCTCCCCCTGCTTGTGCGCTCTCTCTCCCTGACAAATATAAATAAATCTTAAAAAAAAAAAAAAGAAATTAAGATAGACGTACAACTGGCATTATACAACAAAGCCTAACAGACCAATAGAAGAGCATGCAAATCAACCACACACATAAGGCTTTACGGTAGAGGTGCCATTGCCATTCAGTGAGAGGAGAGTTATCGGGGGACTAGAGAGTTCGTAGTATATTCAGATAAGGGAATGCTACATGGCAGTGTAAAAGTGTGCAATTCTGCTGCTTTACAACAACATGAATGAATCTCACAGATGTAATGCTGAAGGCAGGTATCTATACGAAGGTCAAGAACAGGCCACATTTACCTACAGTAATAGAAGTCAAATGTTGGTTACCTTTGTGGAGTTTATTGACCGGAAATGACAGGAGCAACTCTTCTGCAATACTTTTAATGCTGTGTATTTTTATTTGGATGACGGTTTCATGAGAGGAAAACATAGGTTAATATCCATCAAGCTGAACGATTAAGATTTATGCACTTTATATATGCTATACCTCGATTAAAGACAAAAAAAAAAAAAGAGTCCAGCAGGAAGAGCAGCTTGCGAAGAAAACTGAGAAGGAGCCAATTGCAAGAAAATATGAAACAGAACAGAGAAATCTGAAACAGAACCACAGAAAAATCGAGAAGAGTTTTTTTTTTTTTTAAGAGTTTATTTATTTATTTGAGAGACAGAGAGCAAAAGCGGGGGGCAGGGGGAGAGGGAGAAGAAGGCTCCCATACGAGCAGGGACTCTCGGATCATGACCTAGGCTGAAGGCAGCCGCTTAACCAATTGAGCCACCCAGGCACCCCAACTGAGCCACCCAGGCACCCCATCAAGAAGAGTTTTAAGAAGAGAAAGACCAGTGGGGTTGGGGGAGGATGAGGGCTACTGAAGAGTTGATTGAATTCAGCACCAAAAGAAGCCCTTGAGAGGCTTTTTTGTGAAGTGGGAAAGCTGAGTCCAAGTTTTAATGATTCGAGTTGTGAATAGAGGGGAAGAAGGCACTAGAAAACACTTGTAATGTGTTAATCCTTGCTCTCCAGGCAGGGAAAGAGCGAGGATGGTAGCTAGAGAAGGATGTAGGGTAAGGGAACAAGTGTTTCATTTTAAGTAACAATAAGGCTCTGGATTATTCCTTAGTGTCCATAAAAACGATTTCTAGTCCATATAAACCTAACTGGATCTCAGGTGTGGAATTCAGCAAAGAAATCCTGTTTTTTTCAATCAGAAGAGAGGGTGTATGCTTCCACCTGAGTTTGGAAAAATACATACGAAAATTTGGGATCACTCTACTATAAATGAACCACCTGTAGAAGAACTGGTTTGAGCACACCGAAGGGCAAGTTTACAGAATGCTTTACCCTGGCGACCCATACCCAAACATAGCCTTCAATTTAAGAATTCTTTTGCCTTCTCTCCACCAATTCATGTGAGCGGTAGAACTTACACAGACTGCTAATTGCTAAGTGGCAACTACATTTTTTATTGTTCCATGAAAGTTCTGTACTGTTACACATGTTTTGGTATTTTTTCCCCCTCCAAGTACCTCTGTTCTGGATTTGTCATAAACTTTTACTTTATTAGCCAATGCCAACAAGACTCATGCACACAAATGTATCTGTTGCCCTCCCAGAAAGGATACATAAACAGTAAATGACTTACTATAATGTGCTGATACGGATCTATAAATGACATTTTGGTTTCAATTACAGGAAATCTCTTCACACTTCAAAGGTCTTCTCTGGCACTCTAGCTTCTTTAAAACCTACAAAATAAACAATTGCTATTGTTAAGCTTCCTCTTGGATGCAGTTCCAAGATTTAAATCATGATGAATACGAACCTTAGGAAGTCAAAGTCCACCCAAGGGGACCAGATAGACTGAGTTTCCAGTTGTTTATAAGACCGAGGGTACACGTATAACTTAGGGAAAGGGTAAACATATTTTGATAGTACTGTTTAATTTCCATATTTATTTGTTCAAATTTATTCTGTCAGTAATTATTAGGAAACTCCAGAATTTTTTTTTTGTTTGCATTTGCCAAGTATCTTATGAGAAGGTCATTGAACTTACGAAAAATTAAAACTATGTTTGTACTGTTTATAATTAAAAAGCCACACGCCACTGTTTTGTTTTCTCAATTGGGCTAGTGTTACACAAGTTCATGATAAGAAAGTAACATTTTTTTACCTTAGCTATTTCTTAAAAACTTTAAAGATATGTTCATGTTTAATTTCAACTTCAGTGCGGGTATTAAAAAAAAAGTTTATTCATTCTAAAATACCAGTTTAATTTGGAAGCAGTTAAATAAAAATGAATGAAAAATATGATAATGAAAAAATACGTTCTATACTTTGCTTTCTTATAATTACTCCATGTTATTTAAAATCAAATAAACTATTCAATGAACATCTCTTCCTCTATCATAGATTTTTTTCCCCTCGAGACTGTAAACAACATATACTTATATATTAGTATTCTATATGTCACATATAATTTGGAACATCTTCTCAAATACCTTTATTATTTATGATTAATATGTAAAGTCTAAAATATGTTTTTATTTCAGAATAAAATATAAAAATTTTAAAGTTTTTTTTTAAGCATCACATTTTAAAAATTACAAAAAATAATTCACGCTCAATTTTAGAAATATGAACTACAGAAGCGAATAAAGAATAAAGCGTAATCACGATTTTATTTCGATGTGTATCCTTCCGGACTATCCAATGCATAGTCATATATTTAGAGTAAAAAGGAAAAGAAAGGATTTGAATTTTTTGACACAAATGGGATCTCACGAGGTACCCTTGAATTTTTAAACTCACTTCCTTTGTCATTTTTTTAGCAAAAAGAATAGTATTTATTTATTTATTCATTCATTCATTTTATTTATTTTCAAAGACTTGATTTTTTTAGAGGAGTTTTAAGTTCCTAGCAAAACTGAGAAGGTAGGGAAAGGGTAAACAGAGATTTCCCCACATACTCTCTATCCTCACACATGCAGAGTGCCTCTCCCCTCATTCCCACATCCCCTACCACAGTGGGACATTTGTTACAATTGATAAACCGACATTGACACATCATCATCATCCAGAGACCATAGTCTACCTTAGGGTTCACTCTTCATGTTCTATATTCTATGGGTTTTGACAAATGTATAATGACATGTACCCATTATTATGCTATCATAAGAATATTTTCACACCTTAAAAATCCTCTTTGTTTTGCCTATTCATCTCTCCCTATGTCTCAACCCCTGGCAACCACCTATCTTTCTACTGTCTCCATGGTTTTGCCTTTTACAGAACGTCACATAGTTGGAAATCATATAGTACATAGCATTTTCAGATGAGCTTCTTTAACTTAGTAATATGCATTTAGTAAGTTTTCTCCATGTCTTTTCTTGGCTTGAGAACTCATTTCTTTTTAGACCTACATACTATTACCTGGCCCGGATGGACCACAGCTGATTTATCCATTCACCTACTGAAGGGCATCTTGGATGCTTCCAAATTTTAGCAATTGTGAATGAAGCTGCTATAAACATCTATGTACACCTTTTTGTGTGGGCATAAGATCTCATTTCCTTTGGGTAAATATCAAGGGGCATGAATGCTGGATCATACAGTAAGAATATGTTTAGGTTGAAAAGAAACCACCAAACTATCTTCCAAAGTTGCTGTACCATTTTGCATTCCCACTGGCAATATTTAACACTTGTGTTGCTCACATCTTCACCCACACTGCATGTTGTCAGTGTTGTAGATTTGGGCCATTCTAACAGCTGTACAGTGCTGCCTCCCTGTTGTTTTAGTTTTCATTTCCCTGATGACATATGATGTGAACTTCTTTTCATATGTTTGCTTGCCATCCAGATATCTTCTTTGGTGAAGGTTCTGTTAAGGTCCTTTGCTCATTTAAAAAAGCAGGTGGGTTTTTTTTTTTATTGTTAAGTTTTAGGAGTTCTTTGTATATTTCGGATTAACGGTCCTTTTTCGGATGTGTCTCTTGCAAATATTTTACACTTCATTACTTTGTAATGTGAAAAATATGAACCAATATTATAAGAAAGATAAAAATCGCTCATAGTCCCCTATTTAAGAATTATATAAAATGAAAATCTCCTTTCTTCCTTGTCCTGGTTCATCAAGACTCATTATTTTTACCAGAGAAAAAAACTTTTTAAAATACAACATCTATTTATTTCAATCACTTTGTAAGCTCCTGGAAGTTGATTTCTATCTTCAAACAGTACATTTTCATCAAGATGAAACAATCTATATTTCCTCTACATCATTACCCCTTAGAAATGAAGCAATTTCTTTTTTTTAATTTTAAAACAAATTTATTTATTTGAGAGAGAGGGAGATAGAGAGAGAGAGAGACCATGAGCAAGGCAGAGGGAGAAGCAGACTCCCCACTGAGCAAGGAGCCCGATGTGGAACTCGATCCTGAGACCCTGAGATCATGACCTGAGCTGAAGGCAGACACTCAGCCAACTGAGCCACCCAGGCACCACTTAGTGAAGCCATTTCTTAATAGGATTCTTCTTTCGAGTACATGATAGGCCACGTGAAGCTCCTGGACCCAAGAACACGAAGGCTTTATGTTGCTGCAGCAATGGTACTCCCTGAGAATTATGTTCCTTTTCTAGAAGCTGAAAAGTCCATACAGTTGCACAGCAATGCCAGGAGGGTACTACTATCAGGGATTCAATGCCTAAGGGAAAAATCATATTATTTTCTTCATTGAAGCAGCATAATTTGGTAAAAACAACACTGGATAAGGGATTAGAAAGACCTTGATTCAAACTCCAGTTTCACATTTTAAGACCCAGTGTATTCTACCATAAATGGAAATAGTACTACCTTTAATGTTGTAGTGAGGACTAATGAATTAATCATGGTGAAAGGTGCCTATCACATAGTAAATACTCAATGCATGCAAGCTTCCTTTTAAAAAAAAAAATTTAAGTTTTATTTTAATTCCAGTTAGTTAACATGCAGTATTTTATTAGTTTCGGGTTTACAATAGAGTGATTCAACAATTCCATACATGACCCAGTCCTCATAATGACAAGTGCCTCCTTAATCCCCAGCACCTCTTTCATGCCCCCCCCTCTGGTGACCATCAGTTTGTTTTCTATAGTTAAGAGTGTTTCTTGGTTTGTTTCTCTCTCTCTCTCCCCTTTACTCATTTGTTTTGTTTCTTAAATTCCATATATGAGTGAAATCATATGGTATTTTTCTTCTCTGACTGACTTATTTCACTTATTAGCATTATACCCTCTAGTTCCATCCATGTTGTTGCAAATGGCAAGATTTTATTCTTTTTATGGCTGAATAACACTTCATTTTGTATACATATACTGAATGTATGTATACATATATACATATATATATATATATATCATATATATATCATACCTTCTTTATCCATTCATCAATTGATAGACACTTGGACTGCTTCCAAATCTTGGCTATTGTAAATAATGCTGCAATAAACATAGGGGTGCATACATCCCTCCGAATTAGTGTTTTTGTATCTTCTGGGTAAATACCTTGTAGTGCCATTGCTGGATCACAGGGTAGTTCTATTTCTAACTTTTTGAGGAAACTCCATACTGTTTTTCACAGTTGCTGCCCCAGTCTGCATTCCCATGAACAGTTCAAGAAGGTTGCTTTTTCTCCACATCCTCGCCAACACCTGTTGTTTCTTGTGGTTATCTTAGCCATTTTGACGGGTATGAGATGATATCTCATTGTAGTTTTGATTTGCGTTTCCCTGATGGTAAGAGATGAAGGACATCTTTTCAAGTGTCTCTTGGCATCTGGATGCCTTCTTTGGAGAAATGCCTGTTCATGTCTTCTGCCCATTTTAAAATCGGATTGTTTTTTGGGTGCTGATTTTTAGAAGTTCTTTATTTTTTAGAGAGAGAGTGGGAGCAGGATGGGGGTAGGGAGCAGAGGGACAGGGAGAAAGAGAATCTTAAGCAGGCTCCACGCACAGAGCAGAGCCCAAAGTGGGGCTCCATCTCATGACACTGAGATCATGACTTGAGCCCAAATCAAGAGTCAGATGCTTAACCAATTGAGCCACCCAGGCACCCCAAGAAGTTCTTTATATATTTTGGATACTAACCCTTTATAGGATATGTCATTTGCACATATCTTCTCTCATTCTGTAGGTTGCTTTTTAGTTTTGTTGGTTGTTTGCTTAGCTGTGCAGAAGGTTTTATTTTGACGTAGTCCTAAGAATTTATTTTCGCTTTTGTTTCCCTTGCCTCGGGAGACATATCTAGAAAGAAGTTGTTACAGCTGAGGTCAAAGAGGTTACTGCTTGTGTTCTTCTCTAGGACTTTTATGGTTTCAGGTTCTCACATTTAGGTCCTTAATCCATTTTGAATTTATTTTTGTGTCTGGTGTAAGAAGGTGGTCCAGTTTCATTCTTTTTTATATAGCTGTCCAGTTTTTCCAACACCATTTGTTGAAAAAACTGTCCTTTTCCCATGAGATATTCTTTCCTGCTTTGTCAAGGACTGACCATATAGTTGTAGGTTTATTTCATATAGTTGTGGGTTTTCTACTCTGTTCCATTGGTCTGTGTGTGTTTTGTGCCCGTACCATACTGTTTTGATCACTACAGCTTTGTAATAAAACTTGAAGTCTGGAATTGTGATGCCTTCAGCTCTTCTTTTCTTTTTCAAGGTTGCTTTGGCTATTTGGGTTCCATATACATTTTAGAATTGTTTGTTCTAGTTTTGTGAAAAATGCTGTTGGTATTTTGATAAAGATTGCATTAAATGTGTAGATTGTTCTGGGTAGCATAGACATTTTAAGAATATTTGTTCTTCTAATAATCCATGAGCATGGAATGTCTCTCCATTGCTTTGTATCATCTTCAATTCCTTTCATCAGTGTTTTATTGTTTTCAGAGTACAGACCTTTCAACTCTTTAGACAGGTTTATTCCTAGCTATCTTATGGTTTTTGGTGCAATTGTAAATGGGATTGATTTCTTGATCTCTCTTTATGCTCCTTCATTATTGGTGTATAGAACTGCAACAGATTTCTACACATTGATTTTGTATCTTGTGACTTTACTGAGTTCATTTATCAGTTCTAGCAGTTGGGCGAGTCTTTTGGGTTTTGTATATAAAGTATCATGTCATCTGCAAATAGTGAAAGTTTGACTTCTTCCTTACTGATTTGGATGCATTTCTTTTTGTAGTCTGATTGGTGAGGCTAGGACTTCCAGTGCTATGTTGAATAAAAGTGGTGAGAGCGGACATCCTGTTGTTCTTGACTTTTGGGGAAAAGCTCTTAAAAACAACAACAGCAACAACAAACCTCTTAGTTTTTCCCCATTAGGGATGATGTTAGCTGTGGGTTTTTCATATATGGCCTTCATTATGTTGAGATATGCTCCCTCTAAACCTACTTTGTTGAGAGTTTTTATCATGAATGGATGTTGTACTTTGTCAAGTATATTTTCTTTGTCTATTGAAAAGATCATATGGTTCTTATCCTTTCTCTTATTGATGTGACCAATCATTGATTGATTTGAGAATATTGAACCATGTTGCAACCCAGGAATGAATCCCACTTGATGTGGTAAATGATTTTTTTAATGTACTGTTGGATTCAGTTGTTAGTGTTTTGTTGAGGATTTTTGCATCTATGCTCATCAGGGATATTTCCCTGTATTAAAAAAGTGGTATCTATCTGGTTTTGGTATCAGGATAATGTTGGCCTCATAGAACGAATTTGGAAGTTTCCCTTCCTCTTCTATTTTTTGGAAAAGTTTGAGAATAGGTATTAACTCTTCTTTAAAAGTTTGGTAAAAAATTCAGTAAAATTTGCCTTTGAAGCCATCTGATCCTAGACTTTTGTTTGCTGGGAGATTTCTGATTACTGATTCAGTTCCTTGCTGGTTATCAGTCTTTTCAAATTTTCTATTTCTTCCTGGTTCAGTTTTGGTAATTAATATGTTTCTAGGAACTTATCCACTTCTTCTAGGTAGTCCAATTTGTTGGCATATAGTTTCTCATGATCGTCTCTTATAATTGTTTATATTTCTGTGGTGTTGGCTATTTCTCCTCTCTTATTTATTTGACTCCTTTCTCTTTTTTTCCTTGATAAGTCTGGCTAGAGGTTTATCAATTTTATTGATTCTTTCAGAGAACCAGCTCCTGGTTTCACAGATCTGTTCTATTGCTTTTTTAGATTCTACATCATTTATCTCTGCTCTAATCTTTATTAAGTCCTTCCTTCTGTTGGTTTTAGGTAATGTTTGTCATTCTTTTTCTAGCTTCTTTAGGTGCAACGTAAGGTTGTTTGAGATTTTTCTTGCTTCCTGAGGTAGGCCTGTATTGGTTGTTAGACCCACTTTTGCTGCATCCCAAAGGTTTTGGATCATTGTGTTTTCATTTTCATTTGTTTCCATGTACTTTTTGAATTTCTTCTTTTGTTTCCTGGTTGAGCCATTCATTGTTTAGTAGCATGTTATTTAACCTCCATGTATTTGTAGCCTTTTCAGACTTTTTCTTGTGGTTGTTTTCTAGTTTCATCCATGCTGTGGTCAGAAAAGATACATGGAGGGGCGCCTGGGTGGCGCAGTCGTTAAGCGTCTGCCTTCGGCTCAGGGCGTGATCCTGGCATTCTGGGATCGAGCCCCACATCGGGCTCTTCTGCTGTGAGCCTGCTTCTTCCTCTCCCACTCCCCCTGCTTGTGTTCCCTCTCTCGCTGGCTGTTTCTCTCTCTGTCAAATAAATAAATAAAATCTTAAAAAAAAAAAAAAAAAGAAAAGAAAGGATACATGGAGGAATTTGATCTTATTGTATTTGTTGAGGTTGGTTTTGTGGGCTAATATGTGATCTGTTCTGGAGAATATTCCATGTGCACTTGAAAATAATGTGTATTCTGCTGTTTTGGGATGGCATGTTCTGAATATATCTGTGAAATACATCTGGTCCCGTGTCATTCAAAGCCATTGTTTCCTTATTGATTTTCTGTTTAGATGATCTGTCCATTGACGTTAGTGTTAAAGTTCCCTATTATTATTGATTAGTTCCTTTAGGTTTGTTACTGTTGTAGTGTTTGGGTACTTCTATGCTGGGTGCATAAATATTTACGATTATTATATCTTCTTGTTGGATTGCCCCCTTTATTATTATATAGTGTCCTTCACTGTCTCTTGTTACAGTCTTTGTTTTAAAGTCTATTTTGTCCAAAACAAATATTGCTACTCAGGCTTGCTTTCTTCCTTTTTTTTTTTTTTTTTTGATATTCATTTGCATGATAGATGGTTCTCCATCCCCTTACTTTCAATCTGCAGGTGTCTTTAGGTCTAAAATGAGTCTCTTGTAGGCAGCATATAGATAGGCCTTGTTTTTTAATCCATTCTGTCAACTTATGTCTTTGAATGGGAGTGTTTAGTCAATTTACATCCGAAGTAATTATTGATAGATATGCATTTATTGCCATTTTATTACTTGTTTTGTAGTTTCTGAAGATATTCTCCGATCCTTTCTCCTTTTGATGTTCTGCTGATTTTCTTTAGTGATATATTTGGATTTCTTTCTCTTTATTCTTTGCATGTTTACTAGTGGTTTTTGATATATGGTTACCATTAGGTTTGCATATAACCTCTTTTGCATATAGCAGTCTATATTAAGTTGATGGTCATTTAAGTTTGAACTCATTCTTTTCCTCTCCCCTACCCTCCCCTCTCCACATTTTAGGTATATATTATATTTTATATCCTTTTTTTGTGTGAGTTCATTGACTTTTTACAGAAATATTCATTTTTATTGCTTTTGTGTTGCAAGTTCCCTTTTAAAGATCAAGATTACATAGACTGACCACTAATAACTATACATTTACTTTGAAAGATGTACTGTTTGCCATAATTATTGTCGGAAAATCAGAACATGTTGATGGAGTCACCATTCAACAAACAAATACCTACAATATACCTATAAAACACTTTGTACTGGAAGCAGACCATTTGTGTAATATGAAACTTTAGTCTTCTAGACTTTTTACTTGATACTATCCCTCTCGGAATCTTGAAAGGTTAGCAGGACCATGGTAGTTATACTCACCAAAATTTGCATGTTAAAAGCAGTACTAATGACAGTGACAGGGCACAGGAGTGTTTGCTACTCCACAGCCTTTCAATTCACAAACAGTAGCTTTACACAAGAGATCATCTACCTCATCTCTGGTAGGCACGAGAATGCAATGGTGAATAAGGCCTGGCTTCTGCCTTCAATAAGCATAAGGTAACATAGGGGTGGCAGAAACTACAGCCTAGCCTGGTACTTCATGCTCACATGTTACAAAAGCAACAACACTCTCGGGGCGCCTGGGTGGCACAGCGGTTAAGCGTCTGCCTTTGGCTCAGGTCGTGATCCCAGCGTTATGGGATCAAGCCCCACATCAGGCTCCTCCTGATGAGCTGCTTCTTCCTCTCCCACTCCCCCTGCTTGTGTTCCCTCTCCTGCTAGCTGTCTCTATCTCTGTCAAATAAATAAATAAAATCTTAAAAAAAAAAAAAAGTAACAACACTCTCTATAGTTAATGTCTAGAGTTGGAAAGGAATCTTGAAACTCACGCCTCTATAAAAATATTTCCAGTGGTTTCCTATTCCTTTATTCTAAAGTTAGAAATCTTTCTATCTATTCCATACCTATTATGTGGCTTTCATACCTATTTATGACAAACCAAAGTAGGCTTTTGATATCACAATACACAAATGTATACACACACACATATAAATAAAATATAGAAGTAAATTTGATTTGACAGTTTTACAAAGAACGGTATATCCTAAACTTCATTCTATTTCATGTATTTAAATCTGATAGCAGCCCACCAAATTGATTTCATGACCTACTAATGGAAGTTTGAAATTAGTGGTCTAATGACATCGAGATGATTTCCATTAACTTCCTCTGTCTTATCCCCCCACCCTCCCCTGTTCTTTCTATGCTATGTCCACACTGTTTTCTTTCTTTTCTTCAATGGTGTCATACTCTTGTCCACTCAGGGGTGTGAACTACCATATCTCTCTATTTATTCAACAAATATTTAAGGCATAACTCCTGTGTGTCAAGCACTATTCCAGTGTCTGGAGAGGCAAAAGTGAAATGCTCTCTCTCTCTCTCTCTTTTTTACAAAAAGCAGAACTGGTATTTCAGAAGAGAAGAGATTAGTACTCAAAATGTTTAAAGGAAACGTGTTGCTGGTGCCCTAAGTTTGGTGTCAGCAACTTTACTTCCTCTTCTCATTTCCAGCAACTCCATTCATAATCACTGTGCTCGCCACCTAACTCCTAAGTACTCCCCACCACTGTTACTACTGTATCCTGCAGCAAGATCCGGATAGAGGCGCCCCCAATATTAAAACCCAAAGCAGGAAATGCGTGTATGATAGCTACTTGTCCATGTCTATTAGGTTTAGAAATTAAAAGGTAAATAGATAGTAAAACATAACTCATGGCATTTAATCTTAGAGCAAGATTCTTTTGCACTTTATACCCATTCAAGGCTATGCCTTCTCCTACCTTGGTGAAACTTTGGTCAGCCTCCGAATGTTTCTATTAAAAACTGATATATATAATTTCTAAATATTTATACTTAGAAATTAAAATGCTAGGCCCATGTATTCATCCAAAATTAAACTTGATTTAGAGTTGAAGTTTTTCTCCTCCCTAAACTACAGCCTATAGAGAAAGATGAGGCCATTGGCTTCTTTCCACCTCTGTCTACAGTCTAACCCTTCTAACTCGTGAACTCTGGTTTTTAACCCCTCACGGCAGGAGAAGGCTGGCAAAGATACAGGAGCAAAAAACTTACTACATCATTGTACTATCATAAGCAGGCTTTGTGATCTCTGGGTGTGGTATATGTTAAAGCTGATTCCTTTTCTCATAAATAGATGCTTTTGTGAATTCTTCTGATACTCTGCTTTCAAGATGTCTTCCTTGTATTTTCTGGCATGTAGCAATGCATCTCCATTGTAGCTGGAGACTTGCACTTTCTTCTAAGCCCCCACGCACCCTGTGGTGTACGTCCACAAGTCTTCTTCTGAGGTTCATTCATCCTACCAGGCAAAACCCCTGTATAGGATTTAAGATCCTTTCCCATGGTTCTCTTCAGTCCACAGAGAATACTCATAACTGTTTCCTTTCTTCAAGAGACTGAGAATGCAACTGGTTGCCAAACGAAACTCACTATTCTGCTACCTTTGCCCCTTTATGTTTCTCAAGTCTGACTAGACACAGCCTATAGAGGAGACACACATTAAACTCTCTGATAAACTTTCTGAGCAGTCTCTTGATTTATTTTTATTTTTTATTTTTTAAAGATTTTATTTATTAATTTGGCAGAGAGAGAGACAGCCAGCGAGAGAGGGAACACAAGCAGGGGAGTGGGAGAGGAAGAAGCAGGCTCCCAGCGGAGTAAGGAGCCCGATGCGGGGCTCGATCCCAGGACCCTGGGATCAGGCCCTGAGCTGAAGGCAGACGCTTAACGACTGAACCACCCAGGCGCCCCACTGAGTAGTCTCTTTAAAGGCCCCTCTCTTGCTTGCGGGTTAGGAAGTATATCCCTCCCAGATCTCATCACCAAAGGAAGGATTCTAAAGGATTCTACTCCAAGCAGTTCTCTCCAAAACAAACAAACAAACAAACAAACAAACAACACAAAACTCTCTCTGAGTCCTCCCCACATCTCTGCTCTCCTCAGCTTTAATCCCGATGAAGAAGGCAGTATGCTATTTTAGAGTTAAATACTGTTCTTATCCACCTGCTGTTTTCAAAACGTAAAAGGACAGGCTGTATTACAACCTATTTTAGTATTTGATCTCTTAGGTCTTACGTCTTAGAGCCTTGACCAAAGCTCCACTTTAGTTTCACTTTAAAGTTTAATACATAGGTGTGCCAACTTCCAAAATGGCAGAATGAGGAACTTGGGAAACTTTTAAAAAGCGGATCAAACTGGTCAGAGTTACGAATAACAGCTCTGGAAACTAACCAGAGGACACAGAATACATGAAAAGCCCTTATTTTTTAAAAATCTAGTAAATCTCTAGTCCATGGTATTGTAATAGCATTCTACGGTGACAGCTGGTAGCTACACTCGTGGGGAGCCCCGCATAACATACAGGCTTGTTGAATCACTATGTTGTATGCCTGAAACTAATGTAACATTGTGGATCAACTACACTTCAGTTTTTTTAAAAAACTGATTAAATCTTGGTAAGAGCAATGAGAATCTGTGACATTTTAGCAAGAAGTTGCTCCTACCATCCTCCAGTTCCTCAGTATACAGAAGTTCTAGCTGGGAAGATAGGGCAGTCCTGCGGATTTATAGCTCTGTTGCCTTTCTGTCTGGGGGAGAGAGGAGGTAACTGCATTTGGAACAAGGCATGGAAAGTTCCATGCCCAGAGATGTTGTCAAAAACAACAGAGATACAGTAGCAAACAACGTGGGACGTTTAATGCTAGCATCAGGCCATGCTGGTTGGGCAGGCAACAAAACTGCAGACCATTCGGAAATCTCGTAACAAGATTTGGAGGAGATAAGCAAAGAGCACCTTGCTCAGGCCCACTTATTGCTGGCCTGGAAGGCTGTGTGTACCCGCAAGGCTGTACCTCCTACGAAGAAAGCAGAGAGGACTTAGCAAGATACTCCCTAAAAGTGAGGACTTGCACATGCAGAAAGTAACAACCAGGGAGAACTCCTAATTTCCCTGTATTTGCCAGTATTCCCCAGGCCACACGATGATTAAACAGCAAAAGGTAGATTTACTTGTTCAAGAGGTCTAAGTAAACCTTTGGCTACCGCTGGCCGAGAGCAAAACTACGCTGGCCCAGGAGCAGCGCTTAGGAAACCAGGCTTAAAAAGAAAAAGGAAAAGTGGGGCGCCTGGGTGGCACAGCGGTTGAGCGTCTGCCTTCGGCTCAGGGAGTGATCCCGGCGTTATGGGATCGAGCCCCACATCAGGCTCCTCCGCTATGAGCCTGCTTCTTCCTCTCCCACTCCCCCTGCTTGTGTTCCCTTTCTCGCTGGCTGTCTCTCTGTCGAATAAATAAATAAAATCTTTAAAAAATAAAAATAAAAAGGAAAAGTGAAAACTGAGCTGACACATTAGAGTGTCAGAGTCTGAACACTGGAGGGGAAGACTCCATAGAACAAGCTGAAGAAGTCAGTAAAAGAAACAGCAACACTAACCTTCCCGGAGGAAGGATGAGATCGTGTAGTTGCTACAATATCTAATCTGAAAGGTTCAGTTTTCAACAATAGAAACAAAACAAACAGACCCAGGAAAATATAAGCCAGACACAGGGGAAAAAAGCAACCAATAATAACTATCTCTTGGGGACTCCAGATTATGAACCTAACAGACCAATAGTTCACAGCATCTGTAATACACATGCTCACGGGACTGAAGGAAACCAGAAAGAATGAAAGGAAAGTAGGACACCGTAACATAGCAGTAAAGAGGTATAGACATCAGAAAAAACAACCAAGTGGAAATTATGGTGTTAAAACATATTGAAATGAAATATTGACTACACAGGATCAACAGCCCATTTAAGCTTTCAGAAAGATCAGCGGATTTAAAGACGCACGAAGAGAGATTTTTCAATCTGACGAACAGAAAGAAAAAGAAAAAGAAGGAAGAAAAATGAACAAAGCCTTAAAGCCTGGGGGACAACATCAAGTATACTAATCTGTAATGTAAATGGAATCTCAGCGGAGAAGAGAGGAAAAAAAGAGAAGAAAAAATATTTGAAGAAATAACGGCTGAAAATTCCCCAATTTTGATTAAAACCATATCAAAAAGCTCAACCAATTTCAAGTTGGATAAATACAAAGAGATTCAAACCTTTACATAACAAAGTCAATCTGTGGAGATTCCGAGACAAAATCTTGGAAGTCGCAAGAGAAAAAGGTTCATCGTGTCTAAGGTAACCACAATAAAATTAAAATCTGACCTCTCATCAGAACGGAGGCTTGAAGGCAGCGTGAGGACATATTCGAAAGGCTGAAAGGACAAAACTATTAACCAAGAATACTATATCCAACAAAGTGAAGAGAAATAAAGACACTCCCACATCAGTAAAGCCTGAAAGAATTTTTTGCTGGGAGAGAAGCATTCACGGAAATAGTGAGGAAAACTTAGGTTGGAAAGAAGTGGCACCAGACAGTAACTCAAATCCACACAAAGAAACTGAGAGCCTGTAAATCATATAAACAATTTGACAAGATAGTGAAAACACAGCACTCTGTTTTCTTCTCTTACTGATTTAGAAGTCAATTGCATTAAAATAATAATTATAAAATTGTATTGTTGGGCTTATTAACAGATGTCATATACAGGGGCACCTGGGTGGCTCAGTCGGTTAAGCATCTGCCTTTGGCTCACGTCATGATCCCAGGGTCCTGGGAACGAGTCCTGCATTGGCTTCCTTGCTCAATGGAGAGCCTGCTTCTCCCTCTGCCTCCTATTCCCCTGCTTGTGTCCTGTCTTTCTCTCTGACAAATAAATACACAAAATCTTTAAAACATTTTTAAAAATTAAAAAAAAGATGTCATATATATGCAAATAATAGTCCAAAAGATGGGGGAAGATATGCGGCTACAATGGAGTAAGGATACTATACCAGATGGGAATTGATATAAAATATTCTATGTAGTTTTTCTCTAAGCTTCTTTAAAGGACACTGAATGTATAAAGCAGTCACAACACTGTATTATTGCGCTTATAACATATACAGACTTCATATGTATGATAACTGCATAAAGGAGGACTGGAACTAGAGTAGAGCAAAGTTTCTATATTTGACTTGAATTAAGTTATTATTTGCATAAAGTAGATTATAATAAATTAAGGTGCATCTAGAAATAATTACTAGAGAGAAAGCACTACAAAAATCAATGAAAAATATAATTAACACATCAACAAAGGAACTGAAATGGTCCACTGGAAACTATTTACTTAACACAAGGAAATACAGGAACAACAACAAAATGAGACATAGAGAAAAGTGAAAGCAAAATGGCAGATGGAAATGCAACCATGACTACAGCAACATTAAATGTGAGTGGACCTAACACTCCAATCAAAAGCTGGAGCTGTCAGACTGGATGAAATCTAATACATACAGGGGCGCCTGGGTGGCACAGTGGTTGAGCGTCTGCCTTCGGCTCAGGGCGTGATCCCGGCGTTATGGGATCGAGCCCCACATCAGGCTCTTCCGCTATGAGCCTGCTTCTTCCTCTCCCACTCCCCCTGCTTGTGTTCCCTTTCTTGCTCGCTGGCTGTCTCTATCTCTGTCGAATAAATAAGATCTTTTAAAAAAAAAAATCTAATACATACAAAAGAACAATGAAATTGAAATAAGATTTGTAATTTAGTTAATAGCCTCATGGTGATGTCAGTTTCCTGATTTTGGTAACGTACTATGATTATGTAAAATGCTACACTGGGGAAATCTAGCTAAAGGGTATATGGGAACTCTGTGATATTTTTGCAATTTCTTACCTTAAATTATTTCAAAATTAAAAAGTTACTTAAAAATCCAATACATGTGGCTGGATCTAATTTATATGTGCAATTTTCATTCCAAAGTTAAGTTCTAAAGAAGTAACAAAACAGTCATATGGGAAAACTGTCGAAAGTTTGCTTTCTTCAGGGCAAAATTACTGGTCATTATTGTTAAGACAGTGACAGCATTTTGAATTCCAGTTACAAATAGGCATCCTTTCATCCTTTTTTCCCCCTCGTAGTAGTAGTAGATATTTTAGGTTTTTGTGAAATTAAGGCATTCTGTGCAGCTAGCCACATTAAACACTGGGAAAATGTTTTTTTCCCCACAACTGGCTCAGTCCTGGAAATCTTCTTGCAACTAGGTTGTGCAACCACTATCATGAATGCTCATAAAACAGAAGTTGGGGGGGGGGGTTTGTTTTTTATAACTAAGCTGAATGACCAGCCTTGGTGAGTATACACAGTCTTTTAAGTCTGAAGCGAGACAGAAAACTCATGTTTTCTTTAATTTCTTTCTTTACCTTTTTTTTTTTTTTTTTTGGCTGCCCTGTCATTAAAAACTTTCTGGAACACTAATGAGAGGGAAATTTGGATGTGCTTTTTAACATACTTGCCTGTGCAATGCAACTTTTGGCTTTCCATGAATGCTTAATAGTGTGTGGTCTGTCCAAAACCCTTTTAGTCATGTTGTCAGGGCAAGACGGGCTTCTCTGGGAAAAGAGTGAGCAAGAACCAGAAACACAGACTGGAGTGCTTCGTCAGTTCTCTTTCCCGCATAGAGCGGTAGGACAACAGGAAGACAAGGCGCTATTACTAGGTCTGTGGCACCTGGGGGAAAGAAGGATAGAAAAGCAAAGGATCCTCTTCTCTTTCTTTTCATTTCATTGTGTAACAGAGCAGAGGAGGTAAGAAGGGGCTCAGCACAAAAGTGGGAGCAGGCTTCCCTGCTGGAGCCAGACTGGTGCAAGTTCAAGCTTGTCTCCTTTCTCTGACTGTAGGATTCTGATCCTCAGTCTCCTTGTCTGTACAAGGGGGGAACGGCCCGCACATCTCACAGAGGTGGCCGGATGATCAAATGAAAGGATGTCTGTCAATCAATAAGCACAGTGAGCCATAAATACACCAAATTATCATTTTGTTTTTATTGTTGTTACTTATGAAACTGGTGCTTTTCCTCCAAATTGCTCCAATTTCCTAAGATTTATTTGGCTCTTTGGAAATTTCTAAGAAATTCAAGTAGGCAAATTTGTTAAGCACCTCTTATAAAGACTATGTACTTTTTCATACTCAATGAGTTTTATTTTTATTTTCTTTTTTTTTTTTAAAGATTTTATTTATTTATTTGACAGAGACAGAAAGAGCACAAGCGGGGAAGTGGCAGGCAGAGGGAGAGGGAGAAGCAGGCCCCCTGCTGAGCAGGGAGCCCAACGCGGGGCACCCTGGGATCATGACCTGAGCTGAAGGCAGATGCTTAACCGACTGAGCCACCCAGGCGCCCCTCAACAATGAGTTTTCATAGAGATTAAGAAATACTCCTGTTTCTGATCTGTTAAAATTTTAAAAATAAAAAAATACTGAGCCACTTACTTGTCTGCTTCCAAACTCAAAGCTTTCTCCATCATGCTGGAGATAGAAAGAAGTTCCAAAGGCAAAAAGAGCAGTGCACTATTGTTCCCACCATCTTCATCCTTGTATAGATACATGGTCACAATGGCATGACTAAAGGTTTAAATTCTTGGATCATTTTGCTGCAACTTTTTAAAAACTTGGGCTAAGCAAAGAGTTGGCTATCATCAACAGGCACAGAGAAATAAACAACAGGAATGAAGATAGGTAAATGAGCTACTTTGTATTAGAAATGTCTCAAGCCATATTCTCAGTTTAGTATGGAAAACCTGTTAAGAGAATTTCCCTATTCCCAAGGAAATCTAAAAGCATGCCACCAGATACAAGGACGCAGATTAATCAACTACATCTGTTTCCTAAGCCAGGAACCCAATGGTATGGAACTTGCCTTCTATATCCGACAGAGAGACACCCAGTCCCTGTGGCTAATGTCCATGCTTTTCCTTTTGAATTGACTTTTTCTGCTGTTTTTATTCCTAGGTCTCTGGAACTGCTTCTTTCTCTCTCAAATTTCTACTATTGAAAGTTCGTTATTTCCACAGACAAGTACATATGGAATATCGACTAGAGTTTCGGAGAAGGAAAAGAGTCGGGTGGTTTCAAATAGAAAAAAAGGCTTGATAGAAAAGGGGAAATAACTAAGCTGATATTTGAACTCATGATCAAGCTTCGATGTATAGAAAGGGGAAATAGAAACACTTCCTCTAGGAAAAGGACACGAATGGTGAGCCGCACCCACGTTGGAGATGCCCTGCCTGACCTCAGGCTCCCCTAGTGCCATTCCCCGGTCCTCACAGCTTCACTACAGGATAGTCTCTGCCTGTCCTTCAGGGTCCTGCTTTAAACTTACTCTCTGACATAAACCATCTCTTTATCTCCCAGGTTAGGAACCCTGTATTTCCTCTTGGTATCTCTCACCACACTGTTATACGAGACATTTCCATTATACAGAGTATGCCTCCCCTCACTGCGCACAACTATCTCCTTCTCCCTGTATTCCTGTTGGAGCCCAGATGATCACTCAATTACTATGAAGTGAAAAGATGAATGAACAAACTTGGGAATTTGTATGGTGAAGGGGGGAGAAAACCACAGATGAGGTCTTGCGTTGGGAAATAATCAAGGGGAAGCAAAGCCTATTTATAGACCGTAGGATGACAAACTGAAAGATATCTTAGCAATTGCAAATTTGCTTACTTAATTTTAAAGTTCACATTCATTCAACATTTCTTAGGGGCCAGATACTGTGCTAAGTGATTTATATACACTGCCTCATTTCATCTTCATAACAAGAGAGGGGTTATTAGCACCATTTTAGAGACTAAAATAAAACAAAACGTAACCTTTAGAAAGGTTCACACTGCAGACGAAGGTGGGCAGTCTCCCTCACCATGCTCTACAAGAGAACACTGCCTTCCAGGAAGACTAAGAAACGTTCCCAGGTCATCTGGGTTCACGGGGGCTGAGCTGACCCTGGAATTCTGACCCTCTGCCTCCTACCAAATTCTTTCTTTCTAGACCATTCTGCCACTCTATAAAAGACCCTGAAGGACAGGTAGAGATTCGGAGACATTATACAATAAGCAACAGCCTATGAGAGCATCTCAGCAGAGAGATGGCATGATGGAAGGGACACTTTGTATTAGTTTTCTGGGACTACTGTGATGAAATGCCACAGAGTAGGTGGCTTAAACAAACAGAAACTTATTTTCTCACAGTTCTAGAGGCTGGAAGTCTAAGACAGATGTATTGGCAGGTTTGCTTTTTTCTGAGGCCTCTCTCATTGGCTTACCAATGGCCACCTTCTCCCTGTGTCCTCACACAATTTTTCCTCTGTGCCCAAACGTCCCTGGCGTCTCTGTGTGTGTCCAAATCTCTTCTTCTCATAAGGAACGCAGTCAGATTGGATTAAGAGCCATCCTAAGGGCATCATTTTAGCTTTATCGCCTCTTTAATGGCCCTATTTCTGAATGAGACGCATTCTGAGATATGGAGGTTAGAGCTTCAACATTATCAATGCAGGGGGAGCACAACTCTGTCTAAAACACACCAATGACATTGGGATGCCTGGGTGGCTCATTTGGTTAAGCATCTGCCTTTGGCTCAGGTCATGATTCCAGGGACCTGGGATCGAGTCCCCCATGGGGCTCCCTGCTCAATGGGGAACCTGCTTCTCCCTCTGCCTGCTACTCCCCCTGCTTGTGCTCTCTGTTTCTCTCTCTGACAAATAAATAAATAAAATCTTAAAAAAAATAAAACACACCGATAATCTAAACATAGCAGTTAAATAAAGAGGCACACGATTGTTAACGGGCAAAAGTGGTGCTTGAGGAGGAAGGGACACAGCCAGCCAGAGAGGTCAGATGTGATAGGAAGTGCACCTAGAGTTGTGGATGTGAGAAAGAGGAAAGACCAGCATCTTTTAGATGGACCAGCCTCCCTCATCTGGTCATTTAAGAAGAGCACGCGTGCGCGTGCCGACACACACTAACTGAAACACAATACGTAACAGCGTGTTCTACCCCTTCACAATTGGGAAGTGCTAATCCAGGTGAACCTGTCTATTTTAAGGGCTAGGAAACTGGCTGGCCCAGTTTCACACGCTGCATTACAAACAAAGCAAGAATGTCTCTTCACCCCTGAGCCAGTTATTTACTTTTCTTTCCTTGACGATCTGATTTGCCATTATTTTCTATTGTTTCACCTCTTGATGGCCAAAACCAGGCCACCATTCTCACCATATTTTAAGTTCACAAAACTGGAAGAAATATTCATAACCCCCATGCAGGCAGAACTTCCATGTGCAAATATATAAGCTGAGGCCTAAAGAGGTAAACAAACCTAGTGCAGGGCCTGGGCAGACAGCTCCAAAATGTGCTGCCCTGGCATGTTGATTAGTTTAAATAAAAGTTACTTAAGAAACAGCCAAGCAAAAAGAACACGCTGATGCCCACATCCCACCCTCCCGTTCCCACCTTTGTCTCCAGAAAGCAGGAAATAAATCTCCCATGTGAAAAGTACCCTCCCTGTACCAGGAGGTAAAGAGACATCCTCATCACCAAAGATAGGGAATTCAAAGCTGGAAAGGCTGTATGAACAATCCTTGTTACTGGTACTAACTTAGTACCCCAGCCCAAATTAGTTTAGGAGTCCTTACTAACTGAAGCACCTAAAAGAAGTTTCTTTGTCCTGTCAATTCCTTACAGACTTATTGTCTCTATCTAAAAAGTATAAAAACTGGCTGTCTTGGTCATTTCTTTAGGTGTTGCTTCTATGCACACATAGTCAAACTTGGGTTTTTCCTCCTGTTAATCTGCCTCATGCCAATTTAATTCTTAGACCAGCTGGAGGAACTTTGAAGGGTAGAAAGAAATTTTTCCTCTCTTACACTAGTCAAGTTCACCCAGCAGGATAAAGAGATGAGCACCGCCCTTCAGTCTCAACCAGGTACTCTTTATACCCTACCACACTTCTTCCTCTCCCCTGCCCCTCACACACTCAGGCTAAAAAGGAAATACAGCCAAAATAAAAAGGATATATATTTTTTATATTATATATACACACATTTTATATTATATATTAATGAAAAATCAAATTGATGTTTGGTCAAATAAAACTTTAAAAGAGTCATTTTCATCTTTTACACTTTCCTAGATTTGAATTATAGTTATAAGATATTTACTTGCAAATACTAGATACACTGTTTTAAAAATTCCTCTTCCCACATAGGTGTTTATGGAATAATACCACATTGACAAGTGTTAACTATATTATGTTCATTTTCAGAAAATGTAGAAAAATGTTCTATCTTTTACTTAAAAGAAATGGGTAACAATGATGCACTTGGTGTTACCACTTTTTTTTAACATTTAATTTATTTATTTGAGAGACAGAGAGAGCATGAGCAGGGAGGTGGGGTTGAGGGAGAGGGAGAAGCAGACTCCCCACTGAGTAGGGAGCAGGACATGAGACTCCATCCCAGGCCCCTGTGATCATGACCTGAGCCGAAGGCATATACTTAGCCCACTGAGCCACCCAGGCGCCTTTACCACTTTTAAATATACCTAATGATGTGACACAAAACGCTAGAAAAAAAGAGAGTGTTTTGAGAAGCATATTTACTTGTACAGCTTTCTCTCTCCAGACCAGACAGTTTGCAAAAATGCCCCCCCCCCCGGGAGTATCTGTGTTTTGTTGAGGGTTCCACTCCCTCCTTAATTGCTGCCTTTTTTCATGACGTACTCAAGATTGCCACAGGAGGGAAAGCTATATCTTTTCTTCTAAAGGAAACCGGCCAGGGAAAACCCCCAGGAAAATCGTCATAATGACTTAAACATTTCATGAGAACGATTTTATTACTGAATGAAGTTATCAACATTTTGGGTTTGTTTTACTTTTCAGCTAACCCAATAACTATTTCAGGAAGCTAGTGAGGTTGACCTTGCAGTTAAAATACAGATGCTGACTATGATTTTAAAGCGGAAAAAGACGACAAATAAATACAGCAGGATGGTGGAAGATCAGAGGCGCTGTACCCCCGCCCCCCCCAGGCATTACTGGGAAGTTAAAATCACTAAACTGGCGATGAACATTCTACATGTCCTGGATTCTGTTACACACAATAGGAGTTCAAATTCACTGTTCTTTTCTCAGGTGGTAAGAAGCTTTAGAAATGTGCTTCCGGATACCGTGAATGGCAATTCACTTTGGAAATAAACAGGAAACCCAGTTGTTTACAGGAGTAAGAGCTGTGTAAATGTGCACTTGAAAGGAATATCCTCAGGAGGTCTTCATCTTTTTTATGCCCTGGACCACTCTGGCGGTCTGGGAAAGCCGAGGGACCCCTTGATACAGTATGACATCATAAAACTCATGAAATAAAAACACTGGATTACAAAGAAAACCAATTATATTGAAATACATGGAGCTCGTGCTGTCTAGTAGACCCTTTATACAGTATTTTACGTATGCTTTAGAGCCTTGCAGCACACTCTCCTCCCACATCTGCAGAGTGTATCTATACAGTTTTAAAGTTCAATATAAAATTTTTGAAGACAGAAGAACTAACAGCACAATAAAGGGTAAAATGACACAAAACTAAGTTCTTTTTTGTACTATCTACCTCTGCTACCACCATAATAAACGTGTAATTCTAACATGAACATTTAGATGTTACATATAATAAACACAGGTTGGAATAAATTAGAAACACTGTCATTTGCTTCCAAATATGAAATTAACATTTTTCAACCTTTGATCAACAAGCTGGAGAACAGTACCAAGGACATTAATAAACTATAAGAATGTCTCCGTTGTGTTCTGCTGGAGACATAAAATGCCCCAGTGGGTTTGTAAAAATAGGACATTAACGAAAACAGTACTAGACTCTCCCCTTAGTTTGCAGATGTCCCTTCATTTTGGACAGGAAGAAGATAGATAACTATATCTAAGCCATAGTTCAAGAGATAAGGGCAGAATCAGGAATAAAGTACTGAATAACTTTCCAATTCATGGCATGTCTCACTGAGATAGGAGGAAAGGAGGATAGGGAAGAACCTTGAGTGTCCCGCAGTGCATTTGGGAAAGGTTGGAGCCAGAAGCAAACGTAAGTGCATTTGGCCACAAGGAGCTTCCCCTCCTCACCGTACTGCCCTGCTTGACCCACACAGACTCATTGCTTCCATTCATGAAGTGCCTGACCCCCCTAATGTGAAGAGGATTTACAAGGTGACTCAGTGGCTCAGTCGTTTAAGCATCTGCCTTCCACTTAGGTCATGATCCCAGGGTCCTGGGGTGGAGTCCTACATCGGGCTCCCTGCTTAGCAGGAAGTCTGCTTCTCCTTCTCCCTCTGCCCCTCCTCTCCCTTGCTTGTGCTCTCTCTCAAATAAATATTTTTTTTTAAAGAGGATTTATGAAAAATAATGAATCAAAAAAGAACAAGATTTTCTTTTACACTCTGAAGAAGTGTAAGAGTCAATAACTCAATATTATTTTCATTCCTGAAAAAAACATTTTGATTATAGTAACCAGCTGTTCTCCAAAGCTCTAAGGATTGAAAAAGAAAAGGAAATGACTTTTAGTTGCAAAATGAAGGGTTTATGTCAGGTTGAAGAAAGAACATCCCAATAGCGAGCCTGTAAAAGAAAAACGTTCTTTTCTGATGGTCGATTACTATTATGTTTTAGCCATCTTTATACTATGGAGCTATAATGGTTCTAATCCTATCAAGCATTATCTTGAGGGAGCACTGATGGCTTCCAGGAGCCTGGAGAAGTAAGCAAACAGTGAGGAAAGCAGAGGGGGTTATATAAGGCAGACACAGGACTTAGCTAGGCACCCCACAAACGCAGGCACACTAACTGTTAATCCAAATTTAAAATGACAACAACAATTCTAGCAACTAGGACAAGAAGAAAAACAAACCCAGCGTGATGGCTCCTGGAGCAGGTTCCAGCAACTGGTACAGTATGAATTCAACAGGAGCGAAAGCAGTAGGACTCAATCCGGGCCGACTACATGCTGGAAATCAAGCCAACTTGTAACCACTCCCTGCTCGTTCATAATGACCTTAGATAGAAGCTCATGAATCTCTATGCATTTTTGTTCTAGGTGCTTTGCCTCTGTTTCCTGTGTTTGCTCAGGGTATTGGTTGTTCATCTTAAGCATTTCCAGATTTGCTCGCTTGCTCGCTTGCTTTCAAAACTCCCACTCTAGAAGAACTCAGCCACTCTCGCTCCTCTGAGTTTGCTCCTAGAATTTAGCTGGAGAGCAACCACGGAGCCTGGCAGACTGGTTTTATTTTCGGTTCATGTTCTCAAGACTCAGAGACGCCCTGGATGGGACACAGCATCTTTCTCAGTTTCTCTGTGAATTTCCATTCCCATTCCAGAAAATGGTTTTCTTCTCCGCTCATCTCTCACCATCTCTCACCATCCCCCACCCCCTTCCTGAGCAGGTGACCTCATCTCCTTCACTGAGAAAACAGCCCCAGAGGGAAATTTCTTATCTTCCCACCACCAAATCAGCAAACTCCCTGTACTTTTGGGTTCTCCTCCTGTCACAAAGGAGGCAATTCCTCTTCCTATTAGAGACCTGTCCCTGCCCATGTGGCTCTTTTGGACACAAAATTCCTCTCTCTTCTCCAAGTACCTGATAGTCGTGCCTTTCTTTTCTGCACGAAAGAACTTCTCGATGACCTGACTGGCGAGCCTGTCAGAGTCCCTCTGCTCCATATTCCTTTCCCTCCATGCCTCCATGTTTCGAGTTTACCGACAGATCTCTCTGGGGGTCCGTTGCTCACTCTGTATGCACGTCCCCAGAGTCCTCACCTCCCATCCACCTGCCACCTGCTTCCGCTTCCTTCACGCTCTGTCCCCCGCCCTCCACTGAAACCGCTCCTCATCAAGATCACTAATGACCTCTGAGTTTTCAGACAAAGTCACTTTTCTCTCCTCGGTTTGCCTGGAACCACTCTCCCTCCTCTGCACCCATGACATTGCCCTAATCCCTGGTTTTCCATCCAGCTCCCTCGGTGGCGCTTTTGCAGGCTCGGGGTACAAAGGCCCTTCCCGGAGCATCCCCCCCTCCGCCCCCCAGCCTGAGCCACACCCAGCTCACTCCAGTCACCTCCCAGCTCCGCTCACGGTTCATCTCAGCCAAGCCTTTGCATCCTTCCCCTCCCCAGGTTATTCCCAACTGTTGAAACCGGGTAGCTTCCTTTATTATCTGTTTATTGTTTGCTTGATTATTGCCTCTCTCCTCCCCGAGGGAATGAACCATCCCTGCTTTATTCACCCAGGTATGCCCTAAAGGTCACACAGCGCCTAGCAAATCGTCAGTATGAATGAAACTTCCTGAATTGGTGAAGGAATAAATGCACCTAGCCCAGTGAGTAACAATTCCTGGTTGATATGAGCATCTGGATTTTTTTTTAAACCCAACGGGTAAAATTCTTAAGTGAAAGAGCACAGATTTTCTAAACTGTTTCCTTTAATCCCTGTTCTTTTTCTAAGTATTAAAAAGATACATTTTTCCTACTACGTTCCTAGGCACGTTATATACTATATTAATAAAAAGCTGGAAAGTATTTTTTCCTCACACAAAATTGTAATTTACACGAGTGTTCTTTTCACTCTGCCAATAGTTCATTAGGTGTTGTTACTCAACCAAACCAATCTGTCCCTCTAAAACATAATTTAAACCCTAAGAATTTTTGCAAAAACTGAAGGAGTCTCACAAAATGGATTTTTTTTGTTTCTTTTCAAAAGCAGGGGCATCATTGATGAGGATAAGGAAAAAATCCCATGTAACTATTGTGAACTTCTATGTATTTTAAATATAAATCCTCATATTTATATTTGGGTGGTCATCACCTCAAAACAAACAAACAAACAAAACAAAACAAAACCGAAAACAAAAAAACCAAAAGCAAAAAAAAACCCAACCCAAGTAGGGGCACCTGGGTGGCTCAGTCAGTTAAGCCTCCGACTCTGACTCTTCATTTCAGCTGAGGTCATGATATCAGGGTCATGGGATTGAGCCCTGTGTCCGGCTCTGCACACAGTCAGCTTGGGATCGATCTCCGCCCCTCCCCCTGCTCACACACACACTCTCTAAATAAATAAATAAATAAATAAATAAATAAATAAATAAATAAATAAATAAATAAAAATCTTAAAAAAAAAGTATCAAGTAGTAGATTATAAGTAACCATCTTAAGAGAGTCCAATTAAGTTTTTAACTAACCGAGAAACCTCTTTAAATTAGAATTTTTACTATGTGGAATCTTCCTGAAGTATGTTACTAGCATCTTCTTCTAAGGATCAAGGACCTAACAATACTTTGAAGTCATTACCTGAACATGAATTCCCATTATATATTGAAAGTAGTAATTTAGAAGACTGTGCCATGAACTACGGAAATACTATAGTGTTATGTCTGTAAGATCTAAGTTCGTGGCATCAAATTTTAAATTCATCTGCCTTTTCTTCATGACGGTTGAATGGAAAGGAATTCAATACGTGTTTGAGGGTTGTGGTATATATGACAAGGGGCTGATGGGTATTAAGAAATCTTAATTACAGGTGCAGACGTCTACAGAGCATGCCCTTTAGGCACTTTTCTCCAAATTGCTTTTCTATAAATTCTTACAAAATTGCTATAAATTACTTTTCTCAATACTTTCATAATATTCAACCAAATACATGTAAAATGTCTACAAAATGGATTACTCTTTTGTTTCAAGAAATTAAAAATGAGAACCTGAAGAAAACGAAAGATACCATTAATCTATCTGCCTCCAGCCTATCCCAGGCAGACATGATCTCTTCTGTAATTAGGATCCAGAAGTCAGCAAGAATACCTCCTTCCATAAGGGGTCTACCATCCCAGTTTATTGTCTCTGTACTGCACTCAACCTGCTCATTGTGTTAAAGCTGGGGGCATTCAAGTGTGGAGCAAATTGGAAGTGTATCAATTTACTGACTGAAATGCAGAAGCTATAATCCAAGGTCACAGTGACCATTTTGATACAAACACTTTAGGCCAACTTCCAGGATTAATAAGAACGAAAAAGAGCAATAGGCTCCGTAGGTTATACTTAGAATATTCTAAAAGAACGCTCCACTACCAAATGGAAGTAAAACCTTTGGTAAAATTAGTATCTATATAACTCATAATATGTCTATTTTATATTTTTGGCTAAAACTTCATACTCTTTTATTTTCTTGAAGTGACGTATATCCATATAAAATGCTACGTAGTTCCAAGACAAGAAATTCTAAATCATACACTACTTTTCCAGACATTTTTTAAATGTTTGTGCAACTTCCTCTATTATGTTAATCAGTAGCCCAGTTATGAGAGCAGAACAATTGAATTAATATGGAATAGGGATGTGTATTTTCTGGTTCTTCCCCTATAACTTTTCTGATGTTAATAAAAATCAGAATAAGCGGACAGCCTTAATAGCATGCATCAACACTGAAAATACAACTCAATCAGTTAATCACTGGAAGCATACAAAATGCATGAGAACGGAAATTGTTTAAGACTTGGACATTAAACAGACCTTTTCACTTTTCAATATCTCCCTTTTCACCTCTGTAAAATATAAATACCTGGTCTGCTAACTTACATGGTTATTGTGGGAATGAAGTTCTTAAGCAACCTCTTTATAAACCACAAAACACTATGAAAAGGAAAGGTATTTTGGGGGGCACCTGGGTTGTTCAGTCAGTTAGGCATCTGCCTTCGGCTCAGGTCATGATCCCAGGGTCCTGGGATGGAGCCCCTTTTCGGGCTCCTTGCTCAGTGAGGAGCCTTTTTCTCCCTCTGCCTCTGTCCCTCCTCCTGCTCGTGCTCGCTTGGTCTCTCTCTCTCAAATAGATAGATAGATGATAGATAGATAGATAAATAGATAAAATCAGAAAGAAAGAAAGAAAGAAAGAAAGAAAGAAAGAAAGAAAGAAAGAAAGAAAAATTAATTTTTGGCCTGCTGTTATGTTTTCCAACTGAGTAATCAAAAAACAAATTGTAAATTAAATAGTAAAATCAAATCCTAAGCCAGACAAGCTAAGTCATATATATGTGAGTTTCATGTGTTATAAGATCATGAAATTACCCATATGATGGATATTTGCTTTCTAATTCAAAACCTCCTGTTACCTAAAATGCCTNNNTTTCCCTACACACTCCAGAAGTCAAGAAATGGGGAAGAAGATTAAGGAAGGGGATCAGGTCTTCACTACTGCATGCGCTGAGAAGAGAATAAACACAAAAACTGGGTCCAGCCTCTCCTCTCTAACGCAGGGCTGTCAAACGCGGATAAGAATCACTTACCAGCTTGCTGAGTTTTCTCTCAAGTCATTTGAATTCATTAAATAAGTCATTAGACTGGTAGTGCAGCCTTCCAAATCTGCTTAATGTGAGCCCTCAATTATTTCAGCTTATTTTATATTTGTACAAAGGGGAGATAAACTGTATTTTCAAAGAATGTTGTAAGGGCGGACTAAGCATCTCTTTTTTTCTCAGGCAGGTGAAGGTATCAAAAGATCAGAACAGGATCTGCTCTATTTTCTGTCTTCTTCAGAAAGGGCTCCAGAACCAACAAACCTTTGGGTTCCCCCACCTGTCACTGCCCTACTTGTCAAGGAGTAGGAGATGAAGAGACGCTGATAATTAAATGCATTTCCTCTGAGGCAGTTCTTGACAAAAACGGACATTATTTTTCTTACAAAACCTTTATGAGGAATCATGTAACCCTTAGTCCTATCTGTCTTCTCTACATGTCACCAGTCTGGATGTTCCTGGGACTATGGGACCTTCTCCAAGGGTTTCGGCCCTCTTCTCTGAACCCTCTTCAGTGTCTCTGATTTTGTAGACTGTGACAGTCTATGAGAACAAAAATGACTTGCTGTAATTTTTCTATGCATCTCACCCAGTTTTAAAGAACAGGTTTCGGGCAAAATAAGAATAATCTTCCAAAATTGAGAAAAGCAGTATCTATAGAATTTTTACTTCCAGTTGAACATTTAGCCTTTGATGGTAAGACCCCAAGCACTTCAAAATTATTGAGGACCTTAAAGGGACTTGGATTATGTGTTATTTATACTGATATATACCATATTAGAAATTAAATCTGAAAAATAAAATATTTAAAAATCACATCGAAAGAGGCAATTCATAAACATAGACACATGAGTGGCCACTATAAAATTGCCCAACCTTATTTCCAAAAAAAGTGTAAATTTAAACAAGATACCATTTTATACAACAATTGACTAAGTTTCTGGATCTGTTGCTGTTTGTCCTGTTTGAGTGATTACACAGTGTTAGCGGAGGGAAATTCTACTCTCCTCTACGGCTTATAAATGGATACAATTTTTCTCAAGAGCAAAATGGCAAAAATAATTCCATGACATTCTGTTAAATGTTTTTGAGAACCCTCCAAATACTCAATTATTATTATTATTACTCCTATTTTACAGTTGAGAGAAGAATGTTTTGATAAACAACTGGCTTATGATCTCACAACTTTTAAGTAGTGGAGCTTTTATTAAAGCCTGGGCAGACTTAAGCATCCATACAAAGGAAGTACAAACCCTTATAGAAAGGGTCCTAGCTTGAAACATTATTTATAATAGAAAACTAACCCACCTAAATATCCAACAGTTTATAACCAGCCAATATAACATTTCCACAGACTACAAATCACATCATTATGGGAACCAACTTGCTCACGGATAGACTGCCATTACTTGCACTATACCTGACACAGAGTAGGGACTCAATAATATTTGTCTCAGATATGAATGAATACAAAATTATACACGAGTATAAAAAATCATGTTTTAACAGAAAATTTCATGACTGAGGAGTAAGCATGTTATAAAATAGCAAAGAATAGTGTGTTAAACTAATGAAAACAAGGAAGCCATTAGACAAGGTGACTCAGTGGCCTATGTAAGCAAACCAAAATCTAAGCCGGTCTGAAAACTAAACTTACAAAATTGAAATGTAAGGACAGCCAATCATAGACAGCCAACTAGGCTTTAAACTATAGACAATAATTTCGTTATGTCGACTCCATTCTTTCTTTACAAAAGTCTCTCCTTGGAGATCCTTCCGGGGAAGCGCTTCTATCCACTTCCGTTTGGCTCTGTCCCATTCCAATCGAGTTTTATTCAAATAAACTCTTAAAATTTTTGATATGCCTCAGTTTACCTTTTAACGAATGTAATCACAGTTTTGTAATATCTACATGTGATACGTGTATGTATAGAAAAATGTCTAGAAATATAAACAGATGTATATACGTGAAATTGTGTCTCTTTGTCTCTGTACTGATGCATAATAGTTACTCAATAAATATTTGTTGACTGACTGAATGAATGAATGACATTTTAAAAACAGTTATCCCTTGAGGGGATTACAGGTCATTTTTTCCCTTCTTCCTTTGCGATTTTCTATATCTAAGGTAATTTAAACAGTGAGCAGGAATTATCTTTGTAATAACAAGAATATTATAAAACAATCCTGCTGGGAAATATTATCAGGAATTTTGTAATAAAAGCAGGAAATACAGACATCCCCTAATCCAATAAAATATAACTTGTATCTTATTTTCCTATTTGTTTTACTTACTGCATTCAGCAATAAAAAATATCAGATGTTACAGAAAAAGGCAAGCTTAATATTGTGCAGTTAGTTATTATAGGGGTTGAGTCAAGAATCTAGGTCACTTGGTTTTCAGGCAAGTAGTTTTTTCCATTACACCAAATTGCTTAGAGTTCCAGAAAACTAACGAATAAATGACAGTATGGGCACTGCAATATTCACTGTTCAACAGTTCTTATAAGCAAAATGATTTGCTCATTACTTGATATTAGCGGAAAACTCCCAAGTTCTAAAAAGTACGACATGTTGGTGTGACATGAATTGTTTCGGAGGGTTTGTGATCTTCCTAATGGTGTTTCCAAATTCGTGCCCGTTGGAGCAGTATGCATGAATTATTCTGCGGAGGGGTTGATATTTTTCATAAGATTTGTGAAAGGGTTTGTGATTTAAGAAAAAGTTGAGAATAACTAAAGCTATGAAGTCTGCAAGCAAGAGGAGGGAAACAAACTGAAGGTAAGTAAAAGGCTTACAGAGGAAAGGGAACCACAGCTAACTCTGTCTTCCTCTTTTTTATTCCTGGAACATATGTTTTAATATGCAAATGATTTGGTTTCATGATTTTGCTTTCTAAGTAGTGACACCAGGAAAGATACTGATGGGTTAAAAACACAGGCCAAATTATCTCTACAGAATGAACTTTATCAGGTCCCAGGAAATTTTTTTAGTAATTTTCCTTTTCCTAATTAAACACAAATGCAAAATGCAAATGCAACAATACGTCCAAAGTACGCATCTTTTTAACATTGAAAGTCACTACCGGGATATTTTGCATTCATGTTTAACAAGTAGAAAAAGGAAAATTAGTAATTATGTGTCTCAGTTTCTTGTCTCATGAAGTGTGCTACCCTTTCAGGAAGTTTGTAAAGCTGCTTTGAACAAATGCAGAATACACACTTCTCTGTCCATTTCACAATTATTGCTTAATTTAAAATTTAACTCTTCCTCGGCTCAATGAAAGAAGAAAATACTCCTTTCTTATCCCAACATCAGACTTGACTGTCAAGGTCTAGGGACCTCTGGAATAAAATTTAAAAATTCTTAACAGGGTTTGTTTCACTACTATTCCCCGCATATAATCTCTTAGGCTACAATTCCAAATTTCTGCAACAAACAGAAACAGAAAACACAAATTCTCCTTGAAGTCAAAGGTTATATATGCAAATATCATACCCACCCAAATGAGATGTCTCTAGTAAACTCTTCAACCACCTTAGCTGAATAAATGCTCCCATCCTCAACCATTGTGAAGAGCATTTCTTGTTCTAATTTTTGAGATGAAAATCATTCTTTTTAAAGCTACCATGAATATAAGTCTAGGAGCTTTAGATACGTGAAGCCACTCATTTCAAATCCAAATGCCCTTTGAAACTTCTTTTACTAAAACGAAATGACCAAAATAGCATCCACACTCAAAACTTCACTTTATTACTTGCTCATATCTTTCTTAGCATCTAGTTTTGAGCTCTGTTCTCCCAGCACGTCAAATAAACTTAGGGCAGGGCGAATCAGCATACCAGTACAATTCTCTTTTCACTATTGTCTTTCTTTTCGCCCAACACCGCAGCATATGAAAAACCCAGGAATGCTTTGCATAAGTAATCCTAATGCTTTTTTTTTTTTTTTTAATTAAAACGTTGCCGAGCCCACAAACTCCATCGCTAACGAGGCTCTGGGACTGTCACACAGCACGCTGCTCAAGTCTGGGATGGGTCACCGCGGGGCGGCATCACGTGGAGCTCTAACAGGAGCCACCTCACAGGAACGCTCGCTTTCTTTCGGGGCTCTAAGTAAGAGAAACACCTGATCGCCCCACTCCCCTGCACCTTCAGACCCCGGAAAGCAAGCTGCATTTGTTAGAAAGAAATTAAATTCCCTGACCTGTGTCTCGTTTCCAAAAGGCAGAGGAGACGCAGACTTGGTCAAGCGGAGAGAATCCCAGGTTTGCCTCCGTCCTCTCTCCCTGCCAAGGAAGATACAAACTTAAAAGCTCAGGAGGATGAGGGGAGGGGAGGGGAGCGGGGCAAGAGTAAATATCTTGCTTACTGTGCCCAGAGTTACATGAGATTCGTCTGGCTGCTTTTTGCCTCTAGCTTTCTGTCAGGATCCTTTTTTCAGCCCGGACTACACAGAAGTTCAAGTCTAATCCTTGGTAGGAGGGGCTAAAATGTGGGCTGGTTTCCTTTAGACTTCGCAGCTGTTTTTAAGGTGGAATGAAAGAGGAAGGGAGGGAACCAGTGTTCTCGAAGAAGCGGGTATCTTAAACGTAAATGTTTACTTATCAGTCTGAAGTCACAAAACGTGCGTAAAATAATCTGGAAATTAACCGGGGTAAATCACATGGATGCTCCTGGGTGTGTCCGCGCGTTTGTGTGTGGAAGCACGTCTTGCCCTTAAGCAGTCACTGCTTCCTCTCCGCCCCACCCCCCCGCCAAACAAGTAAGAACAAAATTGAAAAGATGAATAACCTAGAGCATTTTTGCAGTCTTTAAAAAAGCAAAGTTTATAACAAACCCAAAATATCAGATGTGTACATTCTGAAGATGAACGATATAAGAGCACATCAAAAAATCTAATCTATTCAAATATTTCCTCCCCCAAACTCGAAACACCTGCTAACCCAGTGTTTGTAAATTTAAGACTAAAGACATACCAAAGGCCGTAATGCATATTTAGAGGTAAGGAGGGAAAGAGCAAATCACGTTGAATTACAAATTGGCAATACGAATTCAAATACCCCATATCATTGTAATAAAGAAGGTGTGCTGTTTAAATTTATCCAAATGCCACAAGAATGGACCAGTGTTTTTAAAGATTGACGTATTCATGTAGGAGAGCTTGTTTTCAAACACACCTTAAACCTGACATCCAGATAACACTGCACTTGGGGCTGCTATTTTCATCCCTATTAAAGAAGAGAAAGTTTAGTTTTTCTATTCCCCTTCTCCACACTATAAAATTCCTGGTAATACGAAGCTACTCAGAGATTAGGGGTGGAATGAACTCTAATTAAGATATATTTATGAGGGGCGCCCGGGTGGCTCAGTTGGTTGAACATTGGATTCTTGGTTTAGACTCAGGTCATGATCTCAGAGTCTTGAGACTGAGGCGGGGGTGGGGGGGGGTGGGTGCGGCTCTGCGCTCGCGGGTAGTCTGCTTGCGATTCTTTCTCCCTGGGCTCTTCTCCCCCACTCACATGCTCTCTCTCTTCAAATAAATAAATTAAATAAATAAATAAATAAATAAATAAATAAATAATAATTCAAATCTTAAAAAAAAAAGATATATTTATAATGCATTTAAAAAAGTAAATGTCATGGTGAAAGCACAGATCTAGAGAGTATTTATGAATAAGAACCATATTTTAATAGTTAAATATCTACTAGTAATCACCTGTACTCTCATGTACATTTACTACAGCCATACATTCACATCAACACTTTGACCTGAAAAGTCGAAACAATAATTTTCTCTTAATTACTGCTTTCTAATTGAACATGTTAGGTAGATATTACTTCTTCAAAATGTTTTCCTTCTTAACGTCTTTTTTTTTTTAATATAGTAAGAGGACTATAACAAATAAAGCACTGGTAATATCCTTGTCATTAAATAGAGTCTATAAGGAACCAGGTAGTTTGTATTATTACTACATTTACGATATCATTAATCACTAAATCATGAAATTAGGCATTATTATCGTTATTTAGAATCCTAACATTACGTAAGGACAGAAAATTAGTGGTGAAGCCAGGACTTCAATCCAAGTCTGTCCAACTCCAAACCCCACAATTTTTCCAGTATATCATACCATCTCAGAGCAAGTGTTATTTGACCATCTCTTCAGCTTTGTCCCAAGCCAATCAAATCTCTGACAGTGGTGGTGGAGCCATTGGCAGAAAATGAAACCTCTAAGTGCCGAGGCTAGAACCTTCCACTATTCTCTTCCTCATCAGCCATGATTACTCTCTTGCCTATCTTTCCCACCCCAACTCCTTCATTCATCTTTGGGTTTCTATATTCAAAATTTTTATATCTACATTTTCCTTTTCATTTTGCTGTGAAAACATTAAATTATACTATTGTATTGCTATTACATATACTATCATATGGGATTCATTTTGCATCTCCTTTCCCCTCTTAAAATCATCCTAGACTTGGGGTGTCTTGGTGGCTCAGTTGGTTAAGCATCTGCCTTTGGCTCAGGTCATGATCCCAAGGTCCTGGAATCAAGCCCTGTGTTGGGCTCCCTGCTCGTGGGGAGCCTGCTTCTCCTTTTCCTCCCCACTCATGCTCTCTCTTGCTCTCTCTCAAATAAATAAATAAGGACTCTAAAAAAAAAAATCATCCTAGATTTCATTCCCAGAAAAACTTTCCTACAAGTCAGATCATTTTACTGTCAGACTCATACCACGCAGTCCTCTCCACCGCCTACAAACTTATATTCCTATACCTTAAAAATATTTTTTTCTTTTGTAAATAAAGTAGAAGTGAAAATCAAATTGGAATCCCCCAAATTTTATCACAAATTGCAAATTTATATTGTACAAATGGAATGGGTCATAGAGTCAACAATTAATATGACTTAATACACAGTAGAAAATTTTGACTGTAGATAAACCATGTTTGGGAACTTTTGACAAAGCTGAGTTGTCCTCATTCATTTTACCTACAGCAGAAATAATTTAGCAAGTTGTTTTCTGGTCTCCAAGATCCCTCTAAATTTGGTAAAGCAAGTGCAGGTCTAGTTTTAGTAATTCTGTCAGAATGGGCACCAGCCCAATGACACAGCTCAGAAACTGACTTGCCGGCACCTGACAGAATTTTTAAAATATTTGTACTCTTGGAATTTAGATCTGCTGATGACCATGACAGAATCTGAGCCGGTGTCCTTTGCTTTGAAGGTAATCCTAAGTAGAAAGAATTACTGCTAAGTGAGTGTCCAGAGTTCTTCAGTAACTGAGCTCTGATAGATGTCAGTAGTGTTTTCATAAGAGGACTAAGATAGTAACACCATGCCTGTATTTATGTCTATAAAACCAATGACTAAACATCTTCAAAAGCACTTTTGCTATATGACTGTCCAGATATGTTGCCAGGCCCAGCAATTTCTCTTTGGAAAATCTGTCTTTCTTCATTCCCAGTATATATATGTCATTTTTCTCTGGTTGAAAACACAGCAAAGAAAAGCAAGTAACTCTTAATCTTCACCCAACTAGCAAAGATGGTCACATACTAGAATTTAATTTCATTACATGTAATCTAGCCTTTAATCTCAGTTTGTCCCAAATCTGTTTTTTAAGGTAAAGTGAAATTTAGGATAATTCACAACAACTACAACAAAATTCCCAAAACTGCTATGAAAGAACAAAACACTCATCATAATCAAATCCATTCCAAATTAGCAAAGTGATCCAACTGTTTTATTTATATAGATAGGACCATTGAGGAAAACATTGCTGACACACACAAATATTTCTTTTTTAAAAAATATTTATTTATTTATTTATTTGATAGAGAGAGAAAGAGAGAGCGCGCACAAGCAGGGGGAGCAGCAGAGGGAGAGGGATAAGCAGGCTCCCCACTAAGCAAGGAGCCCCATGTGGGACTAGATGCCAGGACCCTGGGATCATGACCTGAGCTGAAGGCAGATGCTTAACCAACTAAGCCACCCAGGTGCCCCAAATATTTCTTAATTAATATCCTACTGAGATAGTTTTACTGTCCTGAAAATAGCAGACTGGTTCAAAAACTGAATTAAAAAAAAAAAAAAAACACAAAACTAGTATCCTAACCAATTGTATGTCCATTCTTGTTTATAATTTGCTACAGTTAAAGAAAGCACTGCAATATCAAATAATATTTTGATTTATCACTAAAATAGAAAGAAAGAAAAGGGTATGACTATTTTACTCCAAATAGTAGTTCTAGAAAAACAATTTCCCTTTCATTTGGTTCTCTAGATATTTCTATTTTCCTTAACACCCATTCTGATATTGGTAATAAATTCACGGTTTAAATTATATATGGTTATTTGTTTTGGAATGTTCTACCAACACTTACACAGCATTCTCTTTGGATATCATATATATTTAATAAATAGCATCCATTCACTTAGTAATATGATTCATTCATTTGATCACTCATTTACAATGATTTTTAAATATCTATACTGGAAGATCCTTTTAAAAATCCGTAATTTACTTGGGGAGGCAAAAATTAAATTCAGTAAGCACAGGTTACTACTGATAAACCCATTGGCCAAGCCACTTCATCCTTTGAAAGTAAGAAGCTTATTTGTTGCTTTTGTGATAAGATTGGTTCCTGGGAAGACCTGAAAACATAATCCAACTTTACCAAGGGCTTACGTAGCCATTCCCCTGCAGTCTGGCCTACTTAGCACCTGCCTAGCATATTGTTAGGGACTAGAGAAAGAACAAACTGGGTAGACAAGGTTCATATTTTCATGGAGCTTATATCCTAGTAGACAGGGGAGGCAAAGAACAAAATAAATAGGATAATGACTTAAAAAAAAAAATTCAACGTGTCCAGGAAAGGCCTCTCTGAGGATACATGTCAACTGAGATTTGAAAGATGAAAATAAGCCAATGAGCCATGAAAACGGAGTGTAGGAGAAACGTACAAGTTCAGAAACCTGTATTGAAGCATGAAATATGAAAGATATGTATGACTGAAAACCATTAAAAGTGTCTTGAACAAGAAGTGCCAGAGGGAGGAAAGTGAGACAAGGGAGCACTAAATTAAATCTGAAAATCCAAATGGGGCATGAAACTAGGATTGGAATTTGATGGATTGTTATTCGTTTAAGTAGAAAAGGTAAAGGCCAGCATTCATGACTGGTAAGAAGTACAAAGACAATTCTAGATGAGGAGAGTTTGTGGGGAGAACAGTAGGAGGTAAACTTAGAAATGTACATTGGGGGTCAGGCTTTAAAAATTCTTTAGTAATGGAGAAATTCAGACATTAAACATTTTTGTGCAGTGAATAAGAAACTTCCTAGGTATCAAAGATGGTAGTGGTTAGTTGCCCTGTTTTAATTTTGGTAGTTGATTCTTTGTCACAGATGGATGTTGATTCTTCTGGATCTTAGCAGAGGAATCACACTGTTAAACTAGTATTCTGGAAGACAGCAGGACAGACTGAAGAGTAGAGATGGTGATGCGGGGACGGGGAAGCCAGAGTGATTACTGGGTCAGGAAGATGTGGTGTACTCCCTGAAGAAGAGGAGGCCTGTCGGGATGGAAAGGATGGAAGTGGAGGGTTGAAAAAATTTGACAAAAGTCAACTGCATGAATAAACCAGACCACACCACATGGTAGGGGAAGACCATTTGTAGAAGATGGATGATTCAGAGATGCCATTCAAAATTAGAGACTTAATGTTTTTTACATAGTATGTATTTAATAATGTCACACTGAGATTTAAGACTTCATCTTCAAGTTGCTGCTTACCTCATGAACTTACATCTGAACAAATCAGTTTATTCCTAGTTGGAATCAGTTTTGCCACCTGAAAGTTGTGAAAAACAATTTAGGAAACAAGGAGATTTGGGATTACAAAATGTGTCTTCTGCTTCTAAGTCCGCAGAGAGGCAGACATGAGTGCTTAAGGAAGAAAGTCTTCCCAGCATATGGGAGCTGCAATTGACTTTTGGGATGAACTGGGGTCCTGACAGAATTGCCCCAGCCTACCTTGTTATCATTCCAATGGAAGAATAGAACACCATGGACTCTCAGAGAGTGGGTGATTTACCCAAGATTGAACCTCAAAGTCAGAGTTTAAGCCAAACCTTTGACCTCAAAATATAGCCATTTCCCATTGCCTATTCACAGATAAATTAATTGAACCTGAGAATTCAAAAGAAAAAGCTCCCAAGTAAATAGGAAATGAGAAAGTTTGGAGATTTTATATACACATGCTTTGTTTTCTTTCCTGCTATATTATTTTTTTTTTAATTCATATTAGATGGGTAACAAGCTCATTGTTAAACATTTTGAAAATGTACATGTCATCTTATTGTATTTAGTTCTCCTGGGTGTGCGTACTTTTTCCTTCTCCATTCCAAATCATGACTTTCTGTTCCATTGACAAAGAATTTTTTAAGTTGTAGGACTACTAAAGCAGCCAGTACAAAGCATGGAGAAGATTACTAACCTCAATTCCTTACCTCCCTCCATCTCCCCTCCCAATTATGTTTGCAAAGCCCAAATTCTTTTTTTTAAAGATTTTATTTATTTATTTAAGGGGGGAAGGAGTTGAGGGAGAGGGACAACCAGACCCCATATTGAGTGCAGAGCCCGATGTGGGGCTCAAATCCATGATCCTAAGATCATGACCCAAGCTGAAATCAAAAGTCGGAGACTCAACTGAGTGAGCCACCCAGATGTCCCTGCAAAGTCCAAATTCTTAAAGGGAATTATGAGAGGAAGCAAACATGGAGACAAGGTAGAAGGGATCCAGGTGATTTGTGTATTTACAGAGTATTGGTAACCCCATCTCTTAGATCAAGAGCAGGTGGCAAGACTTTCAGGGAATGGCTACGTGACTATAGGGTAGAAGATAATTTGTATAAGATTGATGATTCAAACAATCTAGTAACTCCACTACTGTGTATTTGTCCAAAGAAAATTAAAACACTAACTCAAAAAAGGTATAAATGTACCCCTATGTTGATTGCAGCATTATTTACAATAGATAAGATATGGAAGCAACCCAAGTGTCCACTGATAGATGAATGGATAAAGAAGATGCGATAAACCTACACAATGGAATATTACTCAGCTGCAAAAAAGGAATGGGATCTTGCCATTTGTGACAACATGGATGGACCTAGAGGGCATTATGCTAAGCGAAAGAAGTCAGACAAAAGACAAATACTGTATAATTTCACTTACATGTGGAATCTAAAAAAACAAAATAAATAAATAAACAACAACAAAACCCAGAACAGACCCATAAATAGAATAAACTGGTGTTGCCAGAGGGGAGAGTGGTGGGGAGATGGGCAAAATGGGTGAAGAGGAGTGGGAGGTACGCGCTTCTAGTTATGGGATGACTAAGTCCGGGGATAAATGGTACAGCATTGGGAATGTTGTCAGTGCTACTGTAATCGTGTTGTATAGTGACAGATGGTAGTGACACTCGTGGCGAGCAGAGCATAACATAAAGAGTTTCATATCACTATGTTGTAAACCTGAGATGAATGCAACCTTGTGTGACAACTATACTTCAGTTTTTTAAAAAGTTGCTAAATGCATAAAAAAAAGATTGATAATTCAGAAATTCCATTTAAAATTAGGGACTTTTGTGTGCCTGGGCAGCTCAGGCGGTTAAGCAACTGCCTTCAGCTCAGGTCATGATCCCAGAGTCCTGGGATCAAGTCCTACATCAGACTCCCTGCTCAGCAGGGGGTCTGCTTCTCCCTCTGCCTGCCACTCCCCCTGCTTGTGCGCCGCCCCCCCTTGCAAAAATAAATAAAATCTTTAAAAAAAATAAAATAGAATTAGGGACTTTCGTGCCTTCTATATAGTATGTAATACCTATTACTACGTAGTAATACATAAGTAATACATGGAGATACATATTAAGTATTTAAGAATACTTAATAAGATTTAATCTTCAAATTGCCATTTACTTCGAGAATTAATACATGAAAAAGAAAACCAGTTTATTCTTAGTAGGAAACAGTTTTGCTATATGAAAATTTGAAAAACCGTTCGAAGAAGAAGAAAGAAGAGGTTTGGGATTACAAAATGCACAGTGCCCATGGTGACATTGGACTCTATCTGCTTGAGTTCCCAGGACTCCAGGCAGGAAAACAGCTCTTAAATTTCAAGGCATGATGAGGCTTGGGCACGGCCTTATCATTGGTGATCAGAATATATCAAAATTAGAGGATTCTATTTAAATGTCTGGAACTTTACAAGATCCACAGACACCTGCACAAACTTGGACAATTTTAAGTGCAAAGAAATTTCAACAATGCTTGAAATAAAATTTTCTAGCCAGAGAGGGGCTGGGAACAGTTCAAGTTTGACTTAGGAATATAAATGTTGCCTCTTAGATCCTGTGTTACAGAAGTCTTAGCCACCATACCTAGTTCTATAGAAGAAAGAGAATAAAAATCACACATCTCACCATCTAGAAATAACACTGGCTAAAAATTTTGTGTATATCATTGTTTTTTATTCTATACATGTACATGTAATTTTTAACACCTTCATAATATAACTGTTTTGTAATCTTTATTTTTACTTATTGAAGCATGTTAGAAATATTTTTCCATGCCAATAAGATATTTTAATGGTTGTATAGTATTACAATGTATGGAGACACTATAATTTATTATTAAAGGATAACATTTCAAGATATTATGCTGTTTCCAACTTCTTCACTATTATAAACAAAACTTTGATAAACATTTTTGTAACTGAATCTTGGCTCAAATTTACAATGAATTGAGGTGGCAAGTTTTGATATGAAAAGTAGTGGGAAACTTAGCATTTGTATGTTTCCTTGTGGAAAACAGTCTGAATCAAGCAGATGGATGGAAAATATCCTCCTTCAAGGGGACATAAGTAGACAGGGAAGACTGGATACTAGCTTGGAAGAATAAACGTGGGAGAACAGCAACCATTTATCGAGGGTCCCCAAAATACTTACACAATTTCATTTAATTTTCAGCTGCACTATAAAAGGGTATTATCCACACGTGATAGATGGGAAACTAAGGCATATGATTAAATTGCCCATGTAAATTACTAAGTGTTAGAGCAGAGATCCAAACTCAAGTCTTCCTGAATTTAAAGACCATGGTTTTGGTTTTTTTTTCAGGCTTGTTTGGTTTTTTGTCATATATAATTTAAAATAAGTTTGGCCAACATGACTGTTTTGCACAGCAGGACCTCCTAATGCTAATAGCATTTATTCTACTCTAAAATCTGTAAGGAATCATAAAGGAAGCAAGGAGCTCGAGTTTTTGGAGAAACGTCTTCTTTTGTTTTCTTTTTGTTTGTTTGTTTTCTAGTTCTATGGGGCGATACCGGACATGCAGCACTGTATAAGCTTAAGTGTATAGCATCACGGCTTGACTTTCATAAATTGGGAAATTATCACCACAATAAATTTAAACATCCGTAACCTCATACAGATATGAAACAAACCAGATTAAAATGGTTTTTTTCCTTATGATGAGAACTTTTAGGATTTACTCTCTTAGCAGCTTTCACATACACCATACAGCAATGTTAACTATAGTCATCAGGTTGTACTTTCCATCCCCAGTACTTATTTATCTTCTAGCTGGAATTTTGTACCTTTTGACCCCTTTCATGCAATTCCCCCCACCCTTCACTCCCCGCCTCTGGTAACCACAAATCTGATCTCTCTTTCTATGAATTTGAGTTTGGGGTTGTTTTTTTTTTTTTCACATATAAGTGAGAACATACAGTATTTGTCTTTCTCTGACTTATTTCACTTAGCATAATGCTCTCAAGTTCCATCCATGTAGTCCCAAATGGCATGGTTTCCTTTTTTATAATTGAACCATATTCCATTTTATATATATATGACTCACAACTCATTTATCCATTCATCTGTTGATAGACAAGTTAGGTTGTTTCTATGTCTGGACTATTGTGAATCATGTTGCTTCAGACATGGGAGTGCAGATATCTCTTTGACATGGTATTTCTGTTTCCTTCAGATAAATACCCAGAATTAGAATTCACTGGATCATCTGGTAGTTCTATTTTTAATTCTTTTCAGGAACTTCCATGCTGTTTTCCACAGTGGCTGGACCACTTTATAATCCCACTAACAGTGCACAAGGGTTCTCTTTTCTTCACATTCTCGCCAACATTTGTTATTGCGTGTCTATTTGGCGATAGCCATTCTAACAAATGTGAGGTGACATCTCGTGGTTCTGACTTGCATTTCTGTAATGATTAGTGACGCTCAGCACTTTTTCATCCACCTATTGGCCATTTGCATGCCTTCTTCGTCTATTCAGGTCCTTGGTCTATTTCTTAATTAGATTTTTTTTTTTTTTGCTATCAAGTTATATGAATTCTTTATTTTGGATATTAAGCCCTTAGCAGATAATGTGATTGCAAATAAATTTCTCATTCCTTTTGTTGTGGAGCTTTTAATTGGATGTATTCCCATTTGTTTATTTTGGAAAAACTCTTCTTGGTACGCTAGTAGGCGTGCTGGTGTTACTCCTCTCCCGGTTAAGACTAAACTCACAAACTTTCTTATGCCTGCTTTATATAGAGATAGAAATTACATTTTCCTCTTACCTAAGCTCTCTTCCACCATAGGACCTATTATAATTAAGAATAAAATGAAAAAGAAGCCATTACTCATCAGTGTTTCTTACCGCCCTATTACTTCACCCCCTTAAATGTGAAACTAAAATCATAATGTCTATGATATAGAAACATTTTCAGAGATACTCACTGGATCTTTATTTCCTAAATATTTTCTTTTTTTAAAAGATTTTATTTATTTGAGAGAGTGAGAGAGAGAGTGAAAGAGAGAGAAGCGGGGAGAAGGGCAGAGGGAGAAAGAGAAGCAGGCTCCCTGACATGGGGCTTGATCCCAGGACCCTGAGATCATGACCTGAGCCAAAGGCAGACGCTTACCCAACTGAGCCATCCAGGCATCCCTTTCTAAATATTTTCAATTTGAATTAATATATATGCAGTGAATTTATTTCATGTGTATGCTCCTTAAAACATTGTCTCAAATCAGGGAAGTCTTAAATTAGGTTTTCAGTTTCTATTCCTATTCTGAGGTTACTTTTTAGCATCCTTATATGAAAGCATGATGACTCATCAGAAATGTGTTGTTTCTTCCAGAGGTATATTTACAAAGCTAGTAGCCATCAAGCAAAAGGAATATTCTGAGAAACATTTGCCCTCCTTCAATGAATAAGCAACTAATCATGCTTTGCCAGTAAGAGAGGTTAAGTCTCCTTCTGGTCTATCCTAAAAGTCATAGCTGTGGAATGAAAGTGTATTTCAACTCTTAAATGACCTTGGATATAATTAGTTCATGGGTAACGGCCGTACCAGTTTTTATCCATGTCTCTGCGATAGGTAGAGCTAAGGTTTACAAAATTCAGTCTCTGGGACATTGTGGATGTGACAAAAGGTTATAGCTTTGTGAACAAACAAGAAAACTAAGGAAAATCATATGCACAAAAATGTTAACTGTCCTTACAGGGGAATTAGAAGGCTTACCATTTACTGTGAAATTATATTCTTCTTAAATTATGATGTTAAAATGGCATTCCAAATTTATATTTAGGTTATTGGACTTGTTGGGTTTTATTTTTGTTTTTGTTTTAGGAGAGAATGATTTCCTGTACCTGATATTCAAGTTTGGGAACCATGGTTTTTTAGAACCTTTTTCAGAAAGGCTAGGGAGCCTTGCCCTTGAAGTCCTTCCAGCTTACAAATGTTTGTCATCTCATAGCAAGGGTCAGCATCAAGGAGGAAAACTTCACCAGGCTGCCTAATAATGTGATAAACCATTATCCTAAGCTTCTCCTTGCTCTTTCTTCAGTTAGTGCAATCTCCCAGAGCGCATGTCCTCAGCACCTAGATTTAGAGCAAGTAGACATTATTTTCTGTGAGCCTGCATGTATACACACACACACTTCCCACTTCCACTCTTCCCCTTCCAGCAACGGTTAACATGATCATGATCGCTTCAGTGCACAAATCTTCTTTGGCTCCCTACTTCCTTTGGGATGTTACCCATTCTCTTTGATATGGTCTCAAAATATCTTGACTAGGTCTCATCTGTGCCTGAAGGAAGAAATGGACTTCTTTCAATTCCAAGACTATCTCAACACCTGACTAATTACTTCATACTTATCCCATCCCATTCCTTTCCCGACATCTCTGCCTTGCTAACTAACATCCATCTAACCTTTAATTTTCAACTTCAAGATTACTTTTTCCTAAAAGATCTTACCAGGCCAACTATAGCCCCCTTCCTCTGCCCAAAGTCAAGTTCCTTTTCCTTCTGTTTCACTTGCAGTTCTCCATTTTAAAACTTCTAATCATTTATGCAATACCTACATTCCCTATAGCGTCGCACTCTACGCTGTGAGCTCTGGAAAGGCAGGGACTGTTTTATGTTCTGCTATATGACCAACGTCCTACTTTAGGCCTCCATATCTTAATAACTGGTATTTGATAAATATTTTCAAATTAATGAATTCCCTCTGCTTTGCCTTCTGAGTCCTTTCCTCTCGTTACTTTTTTTATTCTGGACAGTAGTTTCAACAACACAGTTTAATTATTTCAACAGACAGTTTACAAATCAATATTCCCATTTCCAAGACTTCACTGCTCTGGATTTAATATATGATAACATTTAAATATATATAATATATTATAATATATATATTTAATATATGATAATAATGTATTTTTCCTATAATATTTCTCCTTTGTGCTACCAAATCATGCTTCTCAAATTCTGGTTGAACTTTTGTTTTTTGTTTTTTTTTGTTTTTAAATAAGGTGCAGTGAATCCTGGGGCATGATTAACACAAAATGGCATGCTGCTACTGCCCATATTGAGATTCTAGAATGAATGTTTAAGACTCTGCAACATACTTTAACTAGAAGATTGATGATGGCAGGGTTTTTTTAGCCATTTCTGGGGGTGTGCTACAGTGAAATGATTGAAAGTAAGGTAAACAGAAGAAGAGTTTTATCAAATGGAAAAATCCATGATAGAGAACAGCCCCATCCCAAGCAATTAAAAAAGAAAAGAAAGAAAGCAGGTGGTTGTGCTGAGCAATGCTTACTAAAAGCCAAGAAGCCGTCACAAACATTTCCAGGACTGGCAAACCAAAAAATGCACTTTGTGTGTGCAGAACCTGGGAAAGATTTCTAATTATGCACTTGTTTCAAACACATTTGTACTTCCAGATAATGACCACTTTCAGGGTTGTCATTTTGAAATAAGAAGAGGGAAGGAAAAGGTGGGGGCATATAAAGGAAAGAAACTGCTCCAATTCAAGAATTTTGTAAATTTAGAGAGGACATTGACCCTGAAAATCATCTAAGAAACCTCTTACTAGTTTCTAGATGAGGAACTGAGATATGAATTGCGTACTGATCTGCATTCACCCACTCCATGATTTTTGTGGTGGACTATCAGGATGTCTAAAAAGTGTAATCAATTTTAAGCAGCATTTGGCATATGCCTTAAATTAGATGCCGTCCCAAACCCCCAGATGCTCTTAAGATCGTGGACTTGAAACCCTAGTTATACTTGAATGAACTCTCTCCTTGTTCTCTCACCTCTAGTGAGACTTTTTAAGTTCTGTCATTTTTTTCCTACTCAATTTCTCCTAGATCATTTTTTCTTTCTTTTCTAGTTCCAGGGGCACACACCACTGTAATTCTTCACAACTCCGCAGCTGGTGGACTATAATCAACTCCTAACTTGTCTTTCTGTAATTCAGCCTGTACAGAGTAGCCAGAGTGGTGAGAATAATTATCTCAAAGGCCATGTTTATCATAGCACAATACATTTTATCCTACCACTCAGAAACGTAAATGGTTCTCTCTCACCCTAATGAGTCAAAAAAGTTCACAGCAATCAGGAACTGTGTGCTCCCTGGCAGGAAAGCGAAGATGAGTAAAAGTTATGAAGGCACAGAGGAAACAAGGCTGTCACAGGTAGGTGGTAGATCACTAGATCAATTATTATGGTTATTATTATTGTAAAGTCCTACACCAGAAAACACTGCGTCAGATCCAAGCTAACTCTGGTTCTTTACTTACAGCAAGCTGTACTGAATTCTTTGTTGTTGTTGTTGTTTTTAAGATTTTATTTATTTATTTGAGAGGAGAGAACGTAAGTGGGGGAGGAACAAAGGGAGAGGGAGAAGCAGATTCCACGCCGAGTGCAGAGCCCCGTGCTGGGCTCAGTCCCAGGACCTTGAGATCATGACCTGAGCCAAAATCAAGAGTCAGACGCTTCACTGACTGAGCCACCTAGGCACCCCAACTGTACTGAATTCTAACATTGCTCAGCTTATCCATGACTGAATCACACGCATGCCCACAGCCAGCCCTTGGACCCCTCCTCTTTGAGCTAGCTCTCGACTTCTACATACCTCAGAATTGTGGTTTAAGTTCCTGAGATCCTTCCTCATAGGATCCTCATCGGCCCTTACCCAGCTTGCTTACTTAAGCCATTTGTTTCTTGCCTACTCCTTCTTGACCACATTGGCCTCCCAGGGCTTTGGATTTAGTCTGTCTGCGGGGAATTGCTCCATCAGACTCTGCTCATCCCAGCCACACTTCCCTGGGTATATGCGTGTGACTCCTACTTGACTTCAGGTCTTTGTTTAAATGTCACATCTTCAAAGAGCCCTCCCCTACTACCATCCCTTCCCCACCCCCAAATATAAAAGAACAATCGGTCTCTTGTCCATATGATTCCCTTTAATTTCTGCATTGCAATTACTATCGGGCAATATTTTCATTTGTTTATTTATCTGTTTGTTTCTGACTTCTACCGTATGTAAGTTTTATACGGTTTCAGGGCTTATCCAAGTGCTTAGAACATTTCTTGAAACATAGTAAGCTGTCAATAAACATTAGATTAATGAATGAGTAAATGAATGAAGGAATGAATATCTCTGCTCTGCCAGTTGATCAAATTCCTGCTCCCTAAACTCTCAGAGCCACTAGATTCCTGTTTTCAGCAGATTCCTAGTTCTAGACTCTTATGATCTTATAGACCCACATGAATCCACATGTGTCCACATGAGTCTGTAATTCAAGGTCACCCATTATCTTCCCCAGCCCAACCCTTAACTCATATTTTATTAATTGGCAATTTGAACCCTCTACCTTGACCAACAACATTTCATTGTCCTCCTTCAACCAAGCTTACTAATATTTGTCTTTGTGCCTTGAGACAAGTCATTACCTAAACTTAGCTATGGAGTAAGAGTTTCTATCATTACCTTCAGATTCTGGTTAAAAACTACCGTTAAAGGGGGTGCCTGGGTGGCTCAGTCAGTTAAGCACCCGACTCTTGCTTTTAGCTAAAGTCATGATCTTAGGGTCCTGGGATCAAGCCCTGTGTTGGGCTCTGCACTCAGCACAGAGTCTACTCTCTCCCTCTTCCTCTGCTCACTCTCTCTGTTTCTCTCTTTCAAACAAATAAATAAATCTTTTTTTTTTTAAAGAACTACTCTCAAAGTCTTCTCCAATCCCCTTCAAATGAGATCACCCTGTAATCATGTCCTTTATTAGTTTATTCAAGCTGTACCATGTTGTAATTTTTAGTATTGATTTTAACTTTTTATATCACTGAACATATATATTTGTTTTTCCCTTGCTACACTCCAAGTATTTTAAACTAGTTATCACTTACCTCTCTTTTTAAAAAAAACTGTGTCTCCCATCACAGTTTCTTGATTTCTCCTCAGGAGATAAAAAGTAAGGAATTTCAAATAAAGTTGTATCCTAATTATTACTGACAAGACACAATTTGCTTGTTGTGGTGACTCTTCAGAGTGGCTCAATTTCACCAAATCCCAAATTTTCTCACCTCAATTTTTTTTTTTTTAATGTATCACAACCTCTCTCCTCATCTACCAGGACAGTGAGCTCCCTCAGGGCAGAAACCAGTCTCCTTCATCTATGAACCCCTAATAGCCAGCACATCGTTTGGCATAGGATAGTTCAAGAAAACTTTGCTGGTGACCAAAAGAAAAAACTCATGTTTCCAAAGGTTGTTGTGATGCATCATTTAGATCCTTCACTCCACCAGCAACTCAGAACGTGACCCTGAAATGCTGGTCGTGCTGCTTTGGCTTCTGCAGAACCATCACAAAGTCTGACTGCACTTGCTTGATGGGTCGAGCACAGATGGCTGTGTCGGTGGGGTCTGTGCTTCAGTACCAACAAGTAACCTTCTTCTACTTGTTAACTTCTTTTACTCTTAACTTTCTTTTACTTGTTACTATGGAAAGTCCATTCTTTCCTCAATGGAAAGAAAATTAGATTTATCATAGGTGCTTCTTCAATGTATCTGGTTTATAGTTTGAAAATTGAGGGCACCTGGATGGCTCAGTCGGTGAGGTGTCTGCCTTTGGATCAGGTCACGGTCCCGGGGTCCAGGAATCGAGCCCTGTGTCAGGCTCCCTGCTCAGCGGGGAGCCTGATTCCCTCTCCCCCTCTCTCTTGCTGTCTCTCAAATAAATACATAAATAAAATCTTAAAAAAAAAAAGAAAAAAAAATTGATTTGCCTGTATCGTGTGGAAGTCAAAAAGGGCCCCAGACTTAGAAGAAGCCATTGACGTTTGTGACAAAGAGAAGTGGTGAAAAGTAGTGTGTTACTGAATAGATGCCAAATTAACCAGGGCTTAGGAACAAAAGAAGCAAAGGAGGGACTTTCTTTGATCATATAAGAGGCAGAAGGTGAGAACTAGGTAAGTCTCAAAGTCAGAGAGGGATTAATAACACTTTTATTTGAGGCCGAGCCTGCAAACGATTCACTAGGGTTCATTAAGTCTCCCTTGATTTGGTTCCAGCTGAGAACTGCACATAGGGGTCAAGTAGGTCCAGGTATAAAGGTTGGAGAAAAGCAGGGAGCAGAAGACAGGCAGGACATTATCCCCTACTCGCCCCCCTAGTGTCTCATACTCATTGATCCCTCTGTTTACGAGGCTATTCGCTCATACATGCACATGTGTGGTGCTACGACCCTCTTCTTACCAACTATTCTAACCTTGAACATTCTTACTCGCTCAGGATTTAATTTTAGTTATAGTATGAAGTAACTCAAGTCAGCATGTAGTTATTAAAAGTTTAATAGCATTTCTTATGATTCTGGAAGCACTGAAAATTTATTAATTTTACATTGGTTTCCTTGTAACACCATAATCGATGATATAAGCTACCAACCCTTCAGTTGATTGAACATTAGCCATTTAACTATACAGATGACTTAAGCTTTAATCTCTGTAATAAGTTGTTTTGTGTAAGAGGTAAGCCACCTTCCCAGAATTTAGCAAACCTTATTTTCTATCATAGTTTTATTTTTCATGTTGATTCATACTGAAGTCTCCACTCTTTTGGTTCATTCCTTCCCTACAGAATTTTACCCTCATTCTCCCTTGAGGAGCTATAAATTATTTATCTTGGAATCTTTTAAAAATTCCTGCGGTTTGAAATTTTTCAGTAGTAAGACTATTCTCGTCACTATGAGACAACCCCCCAATAACAGCAGAGTTAAGCTTTGTGTTGCTAATCTTCCACTCCATATTTTTTTTCTTAACAAAACAAACATTTATTTGTGGGTTACCACAACTCTTCTAACTTCTCTTTTTGTAAACATTCATTCTTATATTCGGATCTTTCGTTAACAAGGGGGAATTAAAAAGTAAAGAATGACCAACACTTTCCTTTCAAAACCTTATATCCTAATTAAGGGCATGAAAATACATACACACATGAGGGGTGCCTGGATGGCTCAGTCAGTTAAGCCCCTGACTCTTGGTTTTGGCTTAGGTTGTGATCTCAGGGTCATGAGCTCGAGCCCCAAGTGGGGTTCTGTGCTCAGCCTGGAGTCTGCTTGTCCCTCTCCCTCCTCCTCTGTCCCTCTCCCCGCTCTTTCTTTCTCTCTCTCTCTCAAATAAATAAAATCTTTTTAAAAATAAGGAAAATACATACACACCTGAAAAAAAAAACAATAATAGCAATAATAATAACAATAATCATAATAGTGGTAAGAGTAATAGTAATAATAAACTTTATGGAGCTTTGCCATTTTCAACAGACATTCCCTTATTTGATCCTATAATGACCCTGTAAAATAGATATTAACCAGAGTTTGAAACTGATCTTCTAACGCCAAAGACTATTGCTTCCACACTGCCCCTAAATGATGAAAAAAATAGTACATTATTCTCTGCCTCAAGTCACCCATATCACATAGCATTAGGATTTGAGGCACAGAGGAAGCACTCTACTTGTATTATTAATATTTTTATTTCTAAATTTTATAAGAAAGGGAAGAATGTTTCAAGGAAATGTTGGGACTTGGACCCTGGCCAATGGGACCTGTAACTGGAAGAGGGAGGGGACATCCCAGTCTGCAGGGTTACAAAAGAGCTCTAGTTTCAATAATAGGCATTCTTATGTAGGACATTGGGAAAGCTTCCTCACTTGATGAGCCGTAGTGAAAAATGTTCTGAATACAAAGTCTGGGGACAAATAATAGCATCGAATGCCCCTGAATGCTGGGCTGAAGAACTATTTTATAGGCAATCAAGAGCCTCCGGAGGGTTTTATGTTCAAAAGTGACAAGATCAAATAAATCACCGCTTTAGTCAGTTATTTAATGCACTTAGCAGCAGAGAGTTCATCTAAGACCCTGCTCTAAAAACCCAGGTTTTGGTGATGGTCATCAGGGCTAGAGGAGGCCTGCGGATGGAGAAGAAAGGAATAAATGTGAAACAAATCTGAAAAGAAGAGACATTACAATTTGGCAGCTGCTTAGAAATAAAGTAGAAAAAAGAGTCAAAGACTTCACCGAGGCTTCAAGCCTGGGTAAAGGCTCTAATAAGAGCACAGAAAGACTAAAGCGAAGGCACTCTGGCTTGTAGAGTGAAGAAAGAAATCTAAGAAATGATAAGCTAGAGGAAATAGGAATGTTCTCAAGCACATTAAAAAAAAAGTTCAAACTTACTGAAATCAGGGGATGCCTGGGTTGTTCAGTCAGTTAAATGTCTGCCTTTAGCTCAGGTCATGATCCCAGAGTCCTGGGTTTGAGTTCCGCATCGGGCTCCTTGCCCAGTGGGGAGCCTGCTTCTCCCTCTGCCTGCCTCTCTCCCTGCTTGTGCTCTTGCTCTCTCTCTCTCTCACAAATAAAATCTTAAAAGAAAAACAAAAACAACAAAACCTACTGAAATCTATTATCCCTCTATCAATATCTCTAAATCAACAGGTAATAAGAATATGATCTTGGGCATTTTGTAAGATTATAACTATTCTGGTATTGACAAGTAGAGTAAATGGCAGTTTGACAACTTTCCAATTGAAATCAATTCATAAATCTCTCAATTCATAAATAACTTCTTGAAAAATTTTATTCATTAATTATCATACACCTTTAGTCACAACAAAGTGTTCCTTTCTCCTTAGCTGAAAGCAATTTCTAGAATCATATCTGGTTACCATATTATTGCTTTATTCTAGTTTATTTTATGTACAGAATTACAGTCCTCATTCTATCTTCTGGAGTCTTAGACTGAAGGGATTATATGGTGTGAAGGAGCTACCCAATAGACATTTATTCTATACCAGTGGTTCTTAAACTTTTTGGTCTCAGGAACCCTTAACATTCTTAAAAATTATTGAGGGCCCAAGAAAGTTTTGATTATATGGCTTATAGCTACTGATATGTACTACATTTGAAATAAAAACAGAAATGTTTGAAACAATTATCTATATATTCATTTTTAAATAACAATAATAGGGGCTCCTGGGTGGCACAGTAGGTTAAGCATCCAACTCTTGATTTTGGCTCAGGTGGTGATCTCAGGGTTGTGAGATTGAGCCTCTAGTCAGGGCAGAGTCTGCTTGGGATTCTCTCTCCCTCTCCTTCTGCCCCTCCTGCACTCTCTCTCTTAAAATAAATAGGTGAAATCTTTTTTAAAAATTAAGTAATAATAAATTCATTATAAATTAATGTAAATATATATTTAAATGAAAAATAACATTTCTCAACCAAAAAATTTTAGGAAGAAGAGGGACATTATTGGACACTTTTGCAGATTTCTTCAATGTCTGGCTGAAGAGAAGTAGCTGGATTCTCATAATGCTTCTATAGTAAGTCTATTGAAATATATCACTTCAGTTCAAGTCTATGAAGAAAATCCAACCACACACAGATATGCTACTAGAAAAGGGGGGTATTTTAATAATCTTCTTAAAAATTACCTTTGATACCAAACATGGTATTGATAACAAGTGGTAATTTCTTAAAGGTGAGCTGAAATGTGAAAGCTGAAACCAAATATCAATAAACTTATTCTTCCATCTTCAGATAAATCCATTGGTCTATCTTACCCAGATCTTTTAGCCATGCAGGATTTTGGGATGTTCGTCATTTGGAAAATATAAGTTCATTGAGATTATGCAGTTTAAAATGCCAACATATTTCATTATAGAAAATAAAACACTGCATTTGTTACTATTACTACCAATCTCATTAGAAAAGTCTTTAAGTATTTGGAAGCTCTCAAGCTTGCGGTGCTGGATATAAGTTTTCCAAAATCCTAATTTTCCTATGAAACTTCAAATGCTACTATGGCAACAAACAGTTATTTTCCCTGAAGTGACAGGCTCACTCCATTCATTTTTGAGAAAATAAATGTCGAATATTAAAGTCTAAATAACCATAATTTGTCTGTAATTTGGTCTTTCGATTAAAAATGCTATTTCATGGAAAATTTGGATAGTTTAACTCACAACTCAAATAATTGCATGTGTGATTTTTCTCAACACTGTCATACTTCAGGGTGTAGAAGTGTTTTATGTATTCTTCTCTTTGCATCACGCAAAATAATAAAAAGATATATACTCAAGAGTTGAGATTTACTTATTTTTTTAAAGACTTTATTCATTTATTTGAGAGAGAGAGAGAGAGAGCATGAGCAGGGGGTAAAGGCAGAGGCAGAGGGAGAAGCAGACTCCCTGCTGGGCAGAGACCCTTATGTGGGACTCAATCCCAGGTCCCTGGGATCATGACCTGAGCCAAAGGCAGACATTTAACCGAGTAAGCCTCCCAGGCACCTGAGAGTTGAGATTTAATAAAATTACTATGTTTCAATACTTCATAAAGGCCATTCTTTAGTGACACTGACTTTTTTTTTTTTAGCTGAGATTGCATGGTGGTAAAATATTCAATGACAATAGCACAAGTGTTAGTACTAATAGTGAAGAGTACAATGACTTATAGTAATGACTACATAAATAATATAAAATAATATCTCAGTACTATTATGAGTATGTTTTGTCTTGTTGACCTCCTGACATGATTTTAGGGACCCATGGGTATCCATGTGTAACATTCCAGCTACTGTTGCTCCAGAGCATTCTGTTAAAGCTAATGCTTATAGTATCTTCCTATGTCCCAGATCCTATTCTAAATACTGAATTATTTAAAATCTGAATTCATCTGTTGAAGGGAATCTCAACTCCTTCCACAGTTTGGCTATTATGGACATTGCTGCTATGAACATTGGGGTGCATGTGCCCCTTCTTTTCACTACGTCTGTATTTTGGGGGTAAATACCTAGTAGTGTAATTGCTGGTTGTAGGGTAGCTCTATTTTTAACACCTTGAGGAACCTCCATACTGTTTTCCAGAGTGGCTGTACCAGCTTACATTCCCACCAACAGTGTAAAAAGGTTCCCCTTTCTCCACATCCTCACCAATAGTTGTTATTTCCTGCTTCATTAATTTTTGAATGGATTGAGAAGCTGTGGTACATATATATGATGGAATATTACTCAGCCAACAGAAAGGATGAATACCCACCATTTGTATTGACATGGATGGAACCAGAGGGGATTATGCTGAGTGAAATAAGTCAAGCAGAGAAAAACAATTATCATATGGTTTCACTCATATGTGGAACATAAGGAATAGTATGGAGGACCCTAGGGGAAGGGAGGGAAAACTGAAGGGGGAGAAATCAGAGAGGGAGATAAACCATAAGAGACTATGGACTCCGGGAAACTAACTGAGGGTTTCAGAGGGGAAGGGGGTAGGGGGATAGGGAGCTGGGTGATGGGTATTGAGGAGGGCATGTGTTGTGATGAGCACTGGGTGTTATACACAACTAATGAATAACTGAACACTACATCAAAAACTAATGATGTACTATACAGTGGTTAACTGAACATAATAAAATATTAATAAATAAAATAAAATCTGAATTTAGCATCTTTTTTACTTTAATGAGAAATGTAAATGTGCCAGAGTGGAAGAAGAGGTAGACTATAATGTGATACTTTTCAACAGAACATGCTGAGTAAATGCTCTAAGTAACTTGGGATCGAAAGTACAGTTGAGGACGCCTAGATGGCTCAGTTGGTTAAGCATCTGCCTTTGGATCAGGTCATGATCTCAGGGTCTTGGAATCAAGTCCCACATCGGGCTCTCTGCTCAGTGGGGAGTCTGCTTCTCCCTCTTTCTCTCCCTCTCCCTCACTACCTCCCTCTCTCTCTTAAATAAATAAATAAAATCTAAATTAATAAATAAAGTACAGTTTACCCTTAAACAATGAAGGGGCTGGGGTGCTAACTCCCCCCCCCCATAGTTGAAAATCTGTGTGTAGCTTTCTTTTTTAATGTGAGGCATCACATTGATTGATTAGCAAATATTGTACCACCCTTGCGTTCCTGTAATAAATCCCACCTGATCGTGGTGAATGATTGTTTTGATGTATTGTTGGATTTGGTTTGCTACTACATTGTTGAGGAATTTTGCCTTTATGTTCATCAAGAATATTGGCCTGCAGTTCTCTGTTTCTGTAGTGTCTTCATCTGGTTGCGGTATCAGAATAATGCTGGTCCTGTAGAATAAATTTGGAAGCTTTCTTTCCTCTTCCATTTTTTGGAACAGTTTGAAAAGAATAAGTATTAACCCTTCTTTATTTTTTATTAAGTTTTTAAATTTTGATTCCAGTATAGTTAACATACAGTGTTATATTAGTTTCAGGTGTACAGTGTAGTGATTCAACAACTCTATCCATTACTCAAGTAGTGCTCATCATAAGTGTACTCTTAATCCCCTTCACCTATTTCACCCAACCCCACACCCACCTCCCCTTTGATATGTTTTATGTTAAATAAGTACCCTCAGTTAAAGTCATTTTTTTTTAAACAAGAACGTTTTTTACTTGATGCATTCTTCGGAATACATGGTTCTAAAAGATATATATAAAACATTCCATCCAATAAAAATAGAATACACATTTTCTTTAAGTACACACAGAAGAATCCCCTGGTTAAGTCACATAAAAAGATAATATATGTATTATAAAAAGATTACACACACACACACACACACGTTACAAGTTTAAGAGGACTGAAATTATGCCAAATACATTTTCCAACCACAGTGCTACAAATTTTAAAAATGAACAATAAAACAGAGCTGGAAAAATCTACAATGTAAATATTAAATACTTAATATATAAATATTAAATAATACGTACTGCACAAGCAATGGGCCAAATAAGAAATCAAACAGCAAATCAAAATATGTCGCAAAAGAAAAGAAAAACACAATATTCTAAAACCTATGGGATGTAGCAAAAGCAGATGTTAGAGTGAAATTTATGCTATAAATGTTTATATTAAGAAAAAAGTTCAAATAAACAGCTTAACATTACATCACAAGGAACTAGAAAAAGAAGAAACATAGTTGGAATTTAATAGAGGAAGGAAATAACAAAGAAAAACAATAAATAAATAAAATAGAGCCCAGAATAAACAATAACATAACATTGAAAGTAATGACCAGCTTTTCCAAAAAAATACACAAAATTGGTAGTGCTATAACTACATTAACTGAGAATAAAGAGAGAGAAGACTCAACGACCAAAATGAGAAACAGAAGAGAAGACAATACAATAGATAACCACAGAAATACAGTGTGATAACAGATTACTCTAAACAACTACACACTAACAAATCAGATAACTTAGAAAAAAACCAGATAATTCCTAAAAATGCACAAGTTACCAAGATTGATCATGAATCTTGATTCCAAGAAATAAGAAATCTCTTTAGACCAATAACAAAAATGGAAGTTAAATTAGGAATCAAAAATCTTCCAGCACAGAAAAGCTCAAGACCATATGGTTTCATTGGCGAATTCTATCAAACATTAAAAAAATAATAATAACGACCACCTTTATCAAAATCTTACAAATAATAGAATAGAGGGAACATATTTGAAATCATTCCATGAGGTCAGTACTACCCTGATACTGAAACAGGACAAAAACAATACAAGAACAAAAAAGTCTAGTTTGTTTGATATAAATATTGCTACTCTGACTTTCTTTTTGACATCTGTTTGCGTGATAAATGTTTCTCTACCTCTTCACTTTCTTTCTTTCTTTTTTTTTTTAAAGATTTTATTTGTTTATTTGAGAGAGAGAGAGAGAAAGAGAATATGAGTGGGGGAAGGGGGACAGAGGGAGAGGGAAGAGCAGACTTCCCATTGAGCAGGGAGCCCGACTCAGGGTTCGATCCCAGGACCCTAAGATCATGACCTGAGCTAAAGTCAGAGGCTTAACCAACTGAGCCACCCAGGTGCCCCACCCTCTTGTGTATTTTTAATTTTGTTTAACGAGTTCTTCATCTCTGATTAGTTCTTCTTTATATTTTCTATCTCTTTACTGAAGGTCTTACTGAGATCCCCCACTCTTTTCTCAAGTACAGTGAGTATCTTTATGACCATTACTTTGAATTCTCTATCAGACATATTGCTCATATCAGTTTCATTTAGCTCTTTAGCTGTGATTTTGTCCTGCTCTTTCATTTGGGGCATATTTGGGACATATTCCTCTGTCTCCTCATTTTGTCTAACTCTCTGTATATGTCTGTTTCTCTGTGTTAGGCAGCTTTGTCTCTTGATCTTGGAAGTAGTGGCCTTATGAAGAAGAGGTCCTATAATGCCTTGTAGCGCAATGTCCCCTGTTTACTAGAACCTGGAGCTTCAGTAGTGTCCCCTACGTGTATTGTGTGCCCCCTACTGTTGTGGCTAAACCACACATGCCTTTAGTCCATTCAGCTACAATGGCCCTCTTTGCCTGTTGTGGGCAGGTTTTGGTCCCTGTGCTGTCCCATTCTGGGGCCACTTTGGGTCAGACCAGATGCCTACCTTCAGCCTGTTTGCTGGAACTATGGTGGCACCAAACTGTAGGGTGCTCACCCTGCATTGTCTGCTAAGAAGCTTTCATGGGCAGGGCTGTCAGTCAGACCAGATGTCTGTCCGCAGTCTGTCTTTTGGTTGCAGTGATCCTGAACTACGGGACTCTTTCTCTTTGCTGCCCCCTGTGAGGTTTTTGATGGCAGGTGGGGCTAGCAGTCAGATTAGATGTCTGCTCCCCAACCCACTGCTGGAGCTGTAGTCTAACTTGTGTGTATGGTTACCTGCCCTTTCTGCGTGCAGTACAAGAGTAACTTTGGAGTGGTGCTGTCCACTGTTGCAGAATAAAGCACATCAAGCACTGTTTTGGAGGGACTCCTGCCAAGTGGGGCAGGTTGGACGCAGCACTTTTTAACTCTGGCCATGTATAACTTTTGACTCCCCAAAAACTTAACCTCTAATAGCCTACTGTTGACTGGAAGGCTTAATGATAACAATAGTCAATTAACACCAATTTTATAAGTTATATGTATTACATACTGTATTCTTATAATAAAGTAAGCTAGAGAAAAAATGTTATCAAGGTAAGTCATAGGAAAGAGAAAATACACTTATAGTACTACACTGTATTTATTGAAAAAATTCACATATTAAGTGGATCTGTATGGTTCAAACCTGTGTTGTTCAAAGGTCAACTGTGTTGTATTTTAAATGACAGGCAGTATGACTATGAAAAAGTCAACGTTTTTATGGGACTGCAAATAGAATAAGATTTCCCCAATTCTTTTTCTTTTTTAAAGATTTTATCTATTTGCTTGGGAGAGAGAGAGCACAGAGGGAGAGGGAGAAGCAGACTCCCCTCTGAGCAGGGAGTCCAACACGGGGTTCGATCCCAGGACCCCGAGATCATGACCCGAGCCAAAGGCAGACGCTTAACTGAGCCACCCAGGCACCCCAATTTCCCCAATTCTTAACACTAATTTCTCCAATTGGCAAGGAATTAACCAAAAGTCTTAGAGAAAATTATGCCTATTTAGTGGTATAGCAATTTTAGGAGGATCTAGTTTCTATCTTGAAGAAGCTTATACAAGCTTAGAATCAAATTCCACTTCCACGTTTGCTATTTTCTTTAAGTGTTTACTGCATTATATAAACCACTAACTTTTGGGGGCTTTAGAGAATTAAAAGCTGAATTTTAAAGTGCACGAAATGACCTCAGGTCTGTGTCCATTAAAAGAAAATCTAGATCCGACTCAAATTCTAAGCCAAGAGCTATTTAGAAGAGCTGTTGGGTTAGACATTCCCTCCAAGGAAGTGGCTAGTAAGTGGGCCTTTGGTACCAAGTTATAGGCATTGGAATATAGAAAAAACCTTTAGACATTATGGAGACATCTGTGTGCACCAATCACACTAATCTGGATGGTCTAACCAATGAACCAAAACCCAACAAATGAAACTCTAGTTTCCCTAGACTTAGCACTATATTATCTTACCTGTCTTGTTTACTAAACTCAGTTTTCATATCTGTAAAATTGATCTGATAAAATTGGCTTAATAATTTAGGATTATCCAGAGCTAGCAATATGGTAGAACTCCAAGATAGCATGCTCATGGCTAGAACTAGTTAATTTACAGGACAGTTTTGGTGTCATAAAATCTAAAAGCAAAGGATGAGAGTGTGCAAGGGTCTCAAACCAATTTCTAAGATTACCAGTCTTCACTGTACTCTGGGCTGAAGGAATAGAATGTGTCATCAGTTATCATCATGACTGATGGAAAAAGGCCTGGAAATGTGTCCTGCCGGTAAATGTTGAAAGGTAAGGACACAGCATTCTCTCACAGGTCAGTAGGGGGTGTCAGGCCACCAAACTTCTTGCTCTAATGGTAAACTCCGGCAGTTGCAGAAGAAATGTTTCAATGGACAAAGCATTCAAATGATATTCATCCATGACGGCTGCAACTCTTACTTCATTTCCTTCCATTTTTTTTTTAATCTTTTGTTTTGATTTTCGGAACTACTTTCCTAGAAATGTGTAGAAAATGGATACATTGGGGCGCCTGGGTGGCTCAGTCGTTAAGTGTCTGCTTTGGGCTCAGGGCGTGATCCTGGCCTTCTGGGATTGAGCCCACATCAGGCTCCTACGCTGGGAGCCTGCTTCTTCCTCTCCCACTCCCCCTGCTTGTGTTCCCTCTCTCTCTGGCTGTCTCTCTCTCTCTCTGTCAAATAAAAAAATAAAATCTTTAAAAAAAAAAAAAGAAAATGGATACATTGCCACATGAATAAATTAGTTTCCTGGACCCAATTCCGACGTGTGTGTGGAGGCTTCCCCACACCAACAAGCAGTTCTTGGACACTAGCAGGGTATCCAAGAATTCAACTCCTGGAGATAGAATCAGATTCTACTTGTAAAAAACCCAGTCCCACAAGATTGCCCCCCAACACTAAGTAAGTTGTTACCTGTGCTTCAGACCTACAAGCTACAAATTGAAGGTTCCAACAACCCCTCCTGGGGTTTGATTAATTTGCTAAAATTGCTCACAGAACTCAGGAAAACCCATTTATTCATTAGATTACTGATTTATTTCAAAGGATATTAAAGGATACAAATCAACAGCCAGATGAAGAGATACATTGAGGTCTAGAACAAAGGAGCCTCTGCCTTCATGGAGCTTGGGGCCCAGCATGGTGGCATATGGAAGCATTCTGGTATCCCAACATGGAAACCCTCCACCCCAATCTCATCCTTTTGGGTTTTTAATGGAGGCTTCATTATGGTAGGCATGACTAATTAACTCATTGGCCATTGAGTCAACCTCCAGCCTCCCTTGCCTCCCAGAAATCAGAAGGTAGGACTAGAAGTTCGAAACCTCCATTTCTAGTTGGTTCTATTGGCAACTAGCCTCCAACCTTAGGTGCTTTGCAAAAGTCACCTTCATTAACATAAACACTGTTTTGGTGGAAAGAACTTGTCATGAATAACAAGACACTCATTTTACCCTTATGGCTCTGAAGCAACTGAGGACAAGAAGGACAAGAGACCAAATATTGTGACAAAAGGTGCTTCCACTGCTCTTATTGCTCAGAAAATTCTAAGAGTTTGGGGAGCTATGAGCTGTGATGCAGACCAACTATATACATATATATATACATAATATTTTTAATAGATTTTATGTGTTTATTTGAGAGACCAACTATATATATGTGTGTGTATATATATATATATATTATATTTTTAATAGATTTTATTATTTATTTGAGAGAGAGTGAGAGAGAGAAAGGGGGGATGCAGAGGGGCAGAAAGAGAGGGAGAAGCAGACTCCCTGCTGAGCCGGGAGGCCTACATGGGGCTTGATCCCAGGACCCTGAGATCATGACCTGAGCTGAAGGCAAGCACTTAACCAACTGAGCCACCCAGGTGCCCCTATATATTTCTTATAAAGCACAATATTGTAATAAATATATCAAAAATTCTTAACTTACATTTTACAGACATCCTTATTTGTTTATCACCATCAGAAAAATCAACTCATTTAAAAATATGATTGAATAGTTTCTCATGCTTTTCCAAAGAAACAGATAAACAAAAAAATCAGCTCAGGAAAAACTATAGAATTACTCATGTAATGAAGAGCACTGCAGAGTGTAATGATACAAGAACTTTGAGAAAAGTGGTTATATTACTAACCAATAGGCAGCGTTTTCTCTATGAAATTCAAATCACATACTAAGAAGTACAATTGATACCCCACAGTTGCATCTTGGCATGACATATGGAAAGCTGGTAAAGGCTCATACAATCAGGGCGAGGATACCAAGACGATCCGGCGCAAGGAGACAACAGAGGAGTGGTGAGGTAAGATTGAGAAACTGAGGCTGTAGGAAATTTTTTCATTTTAATTGTAAAACAAAATTAAGAACAAATATAAAATGCTTAGCTGGGGGGCACCTGCGTGGCTCAGTTGGTTAAGTGTTTGCCTTCAGCTCAGGTCATGATCCTGGGGTCCTGGGCTGGAGCCCCACATCAGGCTCCCTGCTCTGCGGGGAGCCTGCTTTTCCCTCTCTGTCTGCCTGCCACTCCCCCTGCTTGGGCTGTCTCTTTCTCTCTCAAATAAATAAATAAATAAATAAATAAATAAATAAAATCTTTAAAAAAAATAAAATGCTTTTTTTTTTTTTAAAAGATTTTATTTATTTGACAGAGATAGAGACATCCAACGAGAGAGGGAACACAAGCAGGGGGAGTGGGAGAGGAAGAAGCAGGCTCATAGCGGAGGAGCCTGATGTGGGGCTTGATCCCATAACACCGGGATCACGCCCTGAGCCGAAGGCAGACGCTTAACCGCTGTGCCACCCAGGCGCCCCTAAAAAAAATAAAATGCTTAACTGGAGACAAATATAAGAGGAAACAGTTTGCAGTTTGTTTTTTTTAATTAGCTTTTAAAAATTAAAAAAAATATTTTATTTATTTATTTGTCAGAGAGAGAGAGAGCACAAGCAGGGGGAGCAGCAGGCAGAGGGATAAGCAGGCTCCCTGCTGAGCAGGGAGTCCGATGTGGGGCTCCATCCCAGGACCCCAGGATCACGACCTGAGCCGATGGCAGATGCTTAACTGGCTGAGCCACGCAGACATCCCTGCACTTTGTTTTTTTTAAAACCTGAAAAAATTACAGTAGTCCCCACTTACTCATGAGGGATACGTTCCAAGACCCCCAGTGGATGCCTGAAACTGTGGACAGTACCAAACCCTCTACAGACTCTGTTTTTCTTATACATACATGCCTATGATACAGTTTAATTTATAAATGAAGCACAGTAAGAAGTGAACTATTATTCATAAATAATAATAAAATAGCACAATTATAATAATACATTGTAATAAAAGTTATGTGAATGTGGTCTCTCCCAAATTATCTCATTGTACTGTACTCACCCTTCTTGTGATGGGATGAGATGATAAAATGCCTAGGTGATGGGATGAAGTGAGGTGAATGACAAGTTTTGTGATGTAGCCTTAGGCTACTGTTGACCTTCTGATTATACATCAGAAGGAGACTCTCCTGCTTCTAGACCATTGACCCAGGTATTTAAAACCTGAAAAGAGAAACCACTAATTAACGGAGGACTACTGCTGTGGAGGAAAACAAACGAACAAACCAACACTATTTGAGGGAAAATAAGAGAGGGAAAGCCTACATTCTTCTCATTCCACCTGTATACTGTTGGAAACCAGGAAGCTGGGCTTAGCGCCCTACATTGTCATACCTAGGATCTAGCTACTTGTTCTCACCTACTACCGACTCCCCAATGATTGCAACTCAATTGATGTTAGCAATTCGTGTGTTTAAGAGGTTGTAGAATGTAAACTCGCTACATAATGTCTTTTGCATTAATAGATAAACACAGGTCTGACGTAGGACACCTGGGTGGCTCAGTTGGTTAAGCATCTGCCATTGGCTCAGGTCATGATCCCGGGTCCTGGGATTGAGTCCCGAGTCTTGCTCCTTGCTCCTTGCTCGGCAGGGAGCCTGCTGGTCTCCCTGCTTGTGTTCTCTCTCTGTCTCTCTCTCTGACAAATAAAATAAATAAATAAATAAATAAATAAATAAATAAATAACATCTTTAAAAACAAACAAAAAACATAGGTCTGACCCATTCATGACCATGGAAGTAGTTTTCATCAGCTTGGTGATTTTAGTCCTCAAGTGGGTCAGGCAATCTGGATCTAGGTGACAGATTAGGACAGTTCATAAACTTTTGAGTAAAGGTCAATGTTTCTAAAGGAAAGGAATCTAAATGTGGAAAAAAGTGGGGTTTCTGTTTGTTTAACCTAACTCTGCATCCAATCATTCACCTATATGCATACGACCTACATAAGTAATATATATTTTCTACCTATTTAACATAGATAACAAGACCTGAAAGACAGTGAAGTCTAAATATTAGGTGCTTGGTGACATTTCAATAGTGAGTTGATTCATTATATGTTGTCAGAGAAGGCTCCAAGAGTAAGCCATTGATGTCCACATTGCTGGAACATAGTTATTCCAAAGCATTTGTATTGCACTAAAAATTTCCCATGTTACGTGTGCTCGATGTGGATACTGGTTAAAAACAACATTTGGGGGTTAAGGGGAGTAGGTAACCAAGAGGCAGTAGTATGAATAACCTTGTATGCCCTTCAGAAAATGCGTAATAACCGTGTCCTGCCTCGAAACATCATAGTTCATTAGGTTTCTGAATACCCTATTCAATCATTTCAAAGCTTGTCCATGGTTAAAGAGTAACAACATGATTATTTCCCTTTCCCCAAGGGAATTACCAAATTGCAATATCCTGTTATGGAGACCCAGGCCTCTGACACACATACTGAATATTAAAGCCTTGCTCACTCAGAATAATTGTGGTGCGTGCAGCTGCATTGTTCTGAGTGGGGTCTCTGGTGCGCTTTCACAAGTACTTCAATTTACAGACTATTTTGAAAAAAAACATGGCTTGTTAGTTTCTAGTACATTTTGTAATGCACCAAGATATCAGCGAGTTCTGCTACTTAGAGTTCATGCTATGGTTGAAGCCATATGTCACAAAAGAGCCAGACAGAAACTGATCTTTTCTCCAGGAAACAATAGTGAACAGCAAAACAAGCAGAATTGTCAAATTTGAAGCACAGATGTTTGTTTTAAGGATCTCCAACCTCTCCTTCATCATTATCCCCTTTTTCAACAGCATCCACTCTTCCTTCTGAGGCCCACTGGGACCACATTTTCTATTCCCATCACTCCAACATAGCCCCGAAAATAAGTAAATAAAGACAAACCCTCATTCACACCATCCTCTTAACTTCTAAGAGTAACCAGTTTAATATACAGACAGCCCATTCTTTGGAAGTAATTGTAGGCAAGTAAAAGCAGAATGCAAGAGACCTGGGTTGAAAGAAGTCCAATACTGCATAGAAGTTTTGTCTGGGACAACTCATTCCTCTTCTCTATCTACCCCTGCTATCTTCTGCACGGAGAACTTCAGACTACAGAAATCCAAAAATGTGCTCTCATTTCAAAACACTCCCACCCCTGATCTGTGTGTCCCTGAATAATCATCCTTGCTGATTTACAGAATATTACAGTTTTCCACATGAAAACTTGTTAGGAGCTGGTCCAGGTGGTAGCAATACAAATAAATGGCTAATACAGGACACCTGACTTAAACAGTAGGCTGCCGCTTATCGGAAAAATGTTGCCGAGAACCAACCAGTGCTCGTTAGGCACTCAGAATAGCAGCTTCTCCCTAAGGGTGAGGAGAGGTCACACAGAGAGATAGAAATGTTACTTTGAAAACCTCTTGGGGGCGGGCAGCTGGAGGCAATGTAAACAGAAGCTAAAACCCAACAGAAGAGATACTCCCCAGCACTGGGGATTAGGAATATCTAATCTCCACATTTCTCAACTGGGAGATATTCCTGAAGACCATTAGAAAATTCCATCTGGCAGATGAGTAACAACGGTCCTGGCCATTTGCTCTATCTCAATTCTACTTTCCTATGGAAGAAGAGGAGCTATGCATTGCCACTGGTGACTCTCATGTTTCTATTGGAGAAAAGCAGGAGCCTGCCTGCCGAAACCCCAAAAGAGAAAGGAGTTACAACTGGTGACAACTGGTTGGAAAAGAAAGAACCTTTCCAACAAAGAAAGCAGCCTCACAGGCAGGGAGCTAAGGAATCGGTGGGGGTGATGTTTGATAATTATTCTTAATTTTATATGGAGTAAATTATAAAAGAGACCATGGTGAAAAATATTGGTGCTCGATATCTTTTTCTTAATTTTTTTTTTAAGATTTTATTTACTTATGTGACAGAGAGACAGCCAGCGAGAGAGGGAACACAAGCAGGGGGAGTGGGAGAGGAAGAAGCAGGCTCTCAGCGGAGGAGCCCGATGTGGGACTCAATCCCGGAAAGCCGGGATCAAGCCCTGAGCCGAAGGCAGACGCTTAACGACTGCGCTACCCAGGCGCCCCTTTTTCTTGATGTTTTTAATATTTTGTCACCTTAAAAAAGCAAATAAATTCCCTTAGTTTCAATACAGAGATGGGAGTCTCTCCTGATCTTTCAGCAAATATTGCACTAAAAGGCAAGTTTAGAACACGTCGCAAGTTTTCTTTTGGTCTACTAGGCCAAGTAAAGAATCAAAAGAAAAGACGTCATCAGTATCTTTTGGCATTTTGAAATCAAAGTCATGAAGTTACTTGATTTCGGCACTTCTTGTGTGTGTCTCCATGTTTTGCCGATAGTAACTTCTCCATCCAAATTTCTTATTCTATGAGTAGCACAGTGAAAGGAAGAAAACAAATTGATTGACAATGTGGCTCCAACCTCATTGATCACTGATATGTTTTTAATTAACTTTAACTTTGGAAATTAATTATTAATCAAAAATTTTCTCACTTATTTATATTCTTTTGTATTTTATGATGTTCAACAGTGGGCTTGGTCAAACTCCAGAAAGGCGACGAAAGAATAAGTTCCAATAAATAATTTTAATGTTTTATAGTATATTAGTTTTTATATTAAAATGTTACACTGGTATTTCTTTTTATCCCAAATTTTGCTTTGGTTATCTCAGATGCAAGTATCTGATACATATTTATTACATATCTATGTAAACACATACTTATGTGTTTGTATACTATAATATTTAAATACTTGTGATTTTTGTAGAGTTTAAGACAATCACCTTACATCTTATGAAAATGATACATTTTAAAATAATAATGAAATAAAGTTAATGCAATAATCTTCAAGGTCTGGAGTATTCTGGCAACTAATTCGAAAATCAAATATCTTTCCAAATATCTAAAAGACCAAAGATAACGCAAACTGTGATCTTAGGAGTTCATTCTTTGCTGTCAGTTTCTAATCCTACCCTGAAACAGATAGTGTCTGCTTTCAGCCGGAGTTGAGGAGGAAAGGGGTTTGTAAGGCAGAGGAAGGTAGGACAGAACATCTTGTTGCAAGTCCGCCACATTAAAGCTGTGCATCTAGTACCCCCATCAAAATACCATCAGTCAACAAAGTACAAGTTAAACGTCAGCGAGTAATAAAATCTTGTCTGGCGGGAGCCAGAAAAACATGAGACATATTGTTTTTAAAAATATGGGTTAGGGGTGCCCAGGTGGCTCAGTCAGTTAAGCATCTGCTTTCAGCTCAGGTCATGATCCCAGGGTCTTGGGATCCAGTGAACATGGGGCTCTCTGCTCAGCAGGGAGTCTGTTTCCCCTTCTTCCTCTTCCTCTGCCCCTCCCCTCTGCTCATGTACTCTCTCTCTCTCTCTCTCCGGTCAAGTAAATAAATAAAATCTTTAAAAAAATATATGGTTTAACTGAACACAATAACTGTGATAACATTTTCAGACAGATCAGTTTGGAGGCAAGGGTGTGAATCAGGAATGTGGATGTCTGCAATCCTAAAACCAGCATGAAGGAAAGCTCCAGGATATGAAGGAGGATTAGGGCAACACAACAATGCTATCTCATATGCACAAAGCATTTCTACACTTTTCCTCCAGTCTAATTGTCCTCAAAGCAGTAACTTGTTAATGGTGGCACCAATTGCAATGAAACAGCCTTTGTCATGCTTTGATATGTGACAAAGTTTGGCAGGTCCGTCTAGCATGACGATGTACATTGCTACGCTCTACCTACCATGCAATATTATATAATACTGCAATCACAATAGTCCTGTAATTAAAAATATGTATATTCTTCATCAATCACATACTATTTATAAAATACATATATATAAGTGTATGGATTATGCTAAAGGATGATAAGCTCATTAGGTGATAATATCCTTGCTTGCATCATAACATGAAGATACACCAAATAAGAATATTTGTGATTTTTTTTTATAAAGGAAAAAGCTGGAATACAAAAAAAAAAATTCTCTTTATTTTAATATCTTTCACATAACAATATTTTCTAGGTATGGGAAGGGAAAATGTAGGCAGAAAACCTGAATGAGAGTCTATGAGTAGACAAATGACTTATATGGTGATTGTAAATTAGTTCAGGAAAGGAGGGCAGGAGGGAGAGAGGTAAAGGAAAGGGAAGAGAAGAGAAGTAAGGAAAAGAAGAATAAAACAATCCAGAAACACTCAAGGATCATTTAAAAAGGGCAGTAACTTTATAATACTATAAATTACAGCGTTATTAACCTTACAGCCCTATGAATAAACAAAAATGTGTTACTTACCCAATGACTAAGGTAAACTTTGGGTGTTGAAAAGGAATTAGGCAACTACTGAGTTTTCCAGCTCAGTAATTACTGGTATCATTTGACACTATTTTAGTTATTTAAAAGTAATATAATTAATGACTCCAGATTAATACTTTTAATTTGTTCCACTTTCTATTCTATTTCATCCTTCTTCTCTAACAATTGAACGTGTTTGTCACATCACGGAAGCGGAGCTAAATCACGGTGCAAACGTACAAAATCTCCCTAGCTTAGAAGACATTTCTACCATTATCAAATCAGTTACGGAAACAGAACAAAGGATAAGAACTCGGGTTCTCTGACTATGATTTCCCCTCATAATAAACAATCTGTTCAAAATGTCCTGTATTTTTAAAATGCAAAACATGTTTCATCCTGAATTATCTGCAAGGTCATATTGAGAAATGTTTGCACAGAGTGTATCTGCATTTATTTTATCAATTGAGTTATCAGTGACACTGATCTTAAATTGAAGGTTCCGGAATACTGGAATCCATAAGTGAAAAAAATGATGAAAACACTTGCGGGGAGCGCTCTTTTTTTTTTTTAAGACTTATTTATTTATTTATTTATTTGACAGAAAGAGGGAGCACAGAAGCAGGCAGAGTGGCAGGGAGAGGGGCACGGAGTGGGAGAAGCAGGCTCCCCACTGAGCAGAGAAGGGGGGTTCGATTCCAGGACCCCTAGGATCACGACCTGAGCTGAAGGCAAACGCTTAACCGAATGAGCCCCCCAGGCACCCCATGAGGAGTGTTCTGTATGAGAAAGCAAACGTCTGGTTTGCTATGAAGCTTTATCAGCTATAAAGCTTGCCTGAGGTCGCCGGGAGCCTCTTTTTCCTTATTCCTTTTTCTCTGGTGCCTTCTCTGATCTGGCCTCCTTACCACCCCAGTAGACCCCTTTTTACCATCTAGTGGTCAAACACGCCTATTAGGAAATTATCTGATTCACAGAATCTCACTAAAGTGTATCTGAGGGATTATATTTTATTAATTACAATTCCTAGAAGTATTCACATCAGGAAATATAAGCTTTAACAGAAAGAAATGAAATATTAATGGTGAAATTTCAGCGCCGCTTGGGAAAAGTCCTGGCAGCAGGGAGAGGCAGGGGCAGAGGGGAAGAGAGGATTCGAAGTAAGTGGGGTGTCCCGATGCACTGCGTGGAGATGACAACTAACGCATGCTTGCGGAGCCCCTAGTCCTTACACCACGTTCTTCCTCATGATCGAACCCAACTGCACGGTGCTGTGCAAGGAGCTTTGGATTAAGAGTGAGGACACCCGACATACACGTCTAGCTTGTCTCCCCTTATTTGTATGACGCAGACCAGATCATTCATTACTTCACTCCCATAGCACCTGTGAGTTCTTCTGTGTCAACAAAAACAAAAGAAGCCTGTAGAAACTGAGGTAGAGTATGCAGTAACAAAACGAAAGCCTCCTTCCAAAACAGCAAATAGCGAAGTTCCCCACAACACTCTGCTTGTGACTCTTACTTGAATTAAAATTTTGGCTTCTGAGACTAGCTTTGTAAAATTCCCTACTGCCGAACTCTGTCAAGAGTTCCATTTGCAAATCCAGATGTCATCATTTAAAATGATTTCCTGTTCAAACTCCCACAGGGGCTCTGGGCCGATAAAGAATCGCTTGAAGGGGACTATTCCTCTTCCCAAGGGATTTACAACCTAACAAAGATGAATAAGACAAGTAAATATTTACTGATGTTTTGGAAACCAGAAAACAAACAGCCTAGGGAGTGGGTGGACTAGCACGAGCATATTGACAGTAACGGGACTATGAAGGTTTTTGAGATACATGACTTATTGGATTTTGTTTGCTTGTTTTACTTTGCTTGAAGAACTCTAATTTTTTTACTCAGGGGTTTGTTATCTATTTGTGATGATGCCATTTCTTTAGTAAATAACGATAACCTTTGCTACTCTATAAAAAGTTCATAAGGAAAAAGTGTAGAAAAACACAAAAACATAGGAACACATCCGACCCAAGTATAAACTCGTGAATAACTAACGCTGTGAAGTGCATCATAAAAAGGTCTTGTGATCAGAAAAGGAAAGGATTAGTAGGTGTGGAACAGAAGCTGAGAGAACTCTTTGCTGCAGTGCCACAAAGGACTGAGCAGAGGGACAGGTCTGACCAGGCTTCGTGAAGGCGGTGGATACCAACTCAGGATATTATGTAATTCTTTCATTTTTATAGGAAAGTCCAGAAAATTCACTATATGTAAACGATTATAGTCAATCTTGTATTTAACATTGATAATTACCTATTGCAATAAACAGATTTTTCTTTTTCTTTATGAGATGTAGTATGCTTAAAGTCTTTCTCCTCATTAACTTTTCAAGTTACCTAAAATTCAAAGCTCTAGACATACGCGTCCATCTCTCTGTCATCTTCACCTAGATGTCTTAAAGAGACCTCAAACTCAATATGACTAACACCTAAAACCATAACCTTTGTCTCATACCTGGTTCTCCTGGTGTCACCTCTTTCTGTGAATAGCATATACACGTCATTGTCATCCTTGACATCTTATCCCTTTATAAGGATAGAGGCCCATCATCAGGTCCATTGATATCACCTTTAAAATATCTTTGAATCTATGCACATCTCTTTCTCCCATTGTCACCACTCCTAATTCGAATAACAAGGTCTTCACAGTAACCTCTGGATCTGGTTTTCCTGTACAACCCTTGCTCTCTGCAGTTGATTCTCCCACACAGGAGACTGTGTGAGCTGACTAAAATATAAGTCTTGTCGTGTTCTCTTTCTTCTTAAAACCCTTCAAAGGTAACAGTGCTCTTAAGATAAAGAAGAAGCTCCTATGGTGGTCTGACTGCTCAAACCCCCGATCACCTCAGCCCCAGCCTCCTTGACTGCTGCTTGCCTCCTCACTCTATTTAAACTTCCTGGCTTCTTTCCAATTCTGAATGTACCCTCCTCCTCACTGCAGGGGCATTCCATTTACTGTTCCATCTGCCTGAAACACCCCTCACACGCACTTTCACTTAATGACTTTTGCTTTATCTCTAAATTATCCAATTATCTCTTCCTCAGGAAATCCTACTCTGACTTGACAAATTGGATCAGATCCCTACGTCTTTCATGGCACTTATCACTGTTTTTTATTTTTTTAGAGTGGGGCAGGAGGGCCAGAGGGAGAGAGAGAAAGAGAATTTTCCACAGGCTCCATGCCCAGCATAAAGCTTTGTCATAGGACTCGATCTCATGACCCTGAGATCATGACCTGAGCTGAAATCAAGAGCCAGACACTTAAATGACTGAGCCACCCAGGCGCCCTCACTTATCACTATACTTGATTTGTCTACTTAGATGATAACTCTATCTCCCACATGATGAGCTTCATGAGGCAGGGACCATGTCTGTTTTCACTCAGCCCAGCAATCAGCAAGTACTGGGTTCTCAATGTATTGTGGAATGAATGAATGTGTGAATGACTGAATTGATGGATGGATGAATGGATGGATGACTGAAAGATCACTATCATCAGATGTCAAATACCTAGTCATTAAACCAATTTATTGTAGCTTTTTATCATTTCTCAGGAAGAGAGAGCCTGAGAGAATGGCATTTGATACAATGCTATAGAGACTAGGAAGTGAGTAACACAGAGCATATTTACAGTTACTTTTGCTATTTGGAATTTGTTCCCCTTTCTAAAGAGGGCATCCTCTTTTGGGGGCATTTATTTTTCCTCCATGGTATGGTTCTGTGGCAGTGTATGTATTTGAATTCAATAACAAAAAGTCAAATAACGCAGTTTAAAAATGGGCAAAGGATTTGAACAAACATGTCTCCAGAGAAGATGGACAAGTGGACAAGAGGCTCATGTAAAGGTGCTCAAAATCTTTAGTCATTAGGGAAAGGCAAATCAAAACGACAATGACAGACCACTTCACTCCCAGTAGGATGGCTCTAACCAAAATGACAGACAATAACAGGAGTGGACAAGGATGTGGAGAAATCCACACCTCATGCACGGCTGGTAGAAACCCCAAATGAGGCAGGGGCTTTGGAGAATAGCTTGGCAGTTCCTCAAAATGTTGAAGGTAGTTACCCTTGGCTCCTTCCACGATTTAGCTATTGTGGACATTGCTGCTATGAACATTGGGGTGCATATGGCCCTTCTCTTCACTACGTCTGTATCTTTGGGGTAAATACCCAGTAGTGCAATGGCTGGGTCATAGGGTAGCTCAATTTTTAACTTTTTAAGGGACCTCCACACTGTTTTCCAGAGTAGCTGTACCAACTTGCATTCCCACCAACAATGTAGGAGGGATCCCCTTTCTCCACATCCTCTCCAACAATTGTTGTTTCTTGCCTTGTCTATTTTTGCCATTCTAACTGGCGTAAGGTGGTATCTCAGTGTGGTTTTGATTTGAATTTCCTTGATGGCTAATGATTTTGAACATTTTTTCATGTGTCTGTTAGCCATTTGTATGTCTTCATTGGAAAAGTGTCTGTTCATATCTTCTGCCCATTTTTTGATTTGTTTATTTGTTTCTCGTGTATTGAGTTTGAGAAGTTCTTTGTAGATCTTGGATACCAGTCCTTTATCTGTAGTGTCATTTGCAAATATCTTCTCCCATTCCGTGGGCTGCCTCTTAGTTTTTCTGACTGTTTCCTTGGATGTGCAGAAACTTTTAATCTTGATGAAGTCCCATAAATTCATTTTATCTTTTGTTTCTCTTGCCTTTGGGGATGTGTCATGAAAAAGGTTGCTTTGGCCGATGTCGTAGAGGTTGCTGCCTATGTTCTCCTCTAGAATTTTGATGGATTCCTGTCTCACATCGAGGTCTTTCATCCATTTGGAGTTTATTTTTGTGTATGGTGTGAGAGAGTGGTCAAGTTTCATTCTTTTGCATGTAGCTGTCCAATTTTCCCAGCACCATTTATTGAAGAGACTGTCTTTTTCCCACCGGATGTTTTTTCCTGCTTTATCAAATATTAGTTGCCCAAAGAGCCGAGGGTCCATTTCTGGGCTCTCTATTCTGTTCCATTGGTCTATGTGTCTGTTTTTGTGCCAGTACCATGCTGTCTTTGTGATCACAGCTTTGTAGTACAGCTCGAAATCCGGCATTGTGATGCCCCCAGCTTTGTTTTTCCTTTTCAACAGTTCCTTGGAGATTCGGGGCCTTTTCTGTTTCCATACAAATTTAAGGACTGTTTGTTCCAGTTCTTTGAAAAATGTCCTTGGTATTTTGATCGGGATAGCATTGAAAGTGTAGATTGCTCTGGGTAGCATGGACATTTTAACTATGTTAATTCTACCGATCCATGAGCATGGAATATCTTTCCATCTTTTTATGTCTTCCTCAATGTCTTTCAAGAGTGATTTATAGTTTCTAGAATATAGGTCCTTTACGTCTCTGGTTAAGTTAATTCCAAGGTAACGTATGGTTTTTGGTGCTATTGTAAATGGGATGGATTCCCTAATTTCTCTTTCTTCAGTCTCGTTATTCGTGTATAGAAATGCAACTGATTTCTGAGCATTGATTTTGTATCCCGCCACGTTACTGAATTGCTCTATAACTTCTAATAGTTTGGGAGTGGCTTCTTTTGGGTTTTCCATATAGAGTATCATGTCATCTGCAAAGAGAGACATTTTGACTTCTTCTTTGCCAATTTGAATACTTTTGATCCCTTTTTGTCGTCTGATTGCTGTTGCAAGGACTTCTAGTACTATGTTGAATAATAGTGGCGAGAGTGGGCATCCTTGTCGTGTTCCTGATCTTAAGGGAAAGGCTTCCAGCTTTTCCCCATTGAGAATAATATTTGCAGTAGGCTTTTCATAGATGGCTTTTATGAGATTGAGAAATGTACCCTCTATTCCTACACTCTGAAGGGTTTTAATCAGGAAAGGATGCTGTATTTTGTCAAATGCTTTTTCTGCATCTATTGAGAGAATCATATGATTTCTGAATTTTTCTTTCTGAATAAAATCTAAGACCCCAATCGATTTGCAAATAATGAACCACCCTTGTATCCCAGGGATGAATCACACTTGGTCATGATGGATAATCCTTTTAATGTACTTTTGGATTCTATTAGCCAGGATCTTGTTGAGGATTTTGGCATCCATATTCATTAGGGAAATCGGTCTGTAATTCTCCTTTTTGATGGGGTCTTTCCTGGTGGGGATCAAGGTAATATTGGCCTCATAGAATGAGTTTGGTAGCTTTCCTTCTGTTTCTATTTTTTGAAATAGCTTTAGGAGAATAGGTATTATTTCTTCTTTGAATGTTTGGTAGAATTCCCCAGGAAAACCGTCCGGGCCTGGAGTTTTGTTATTTGGAAGGTTGTTTATCACTGACTCAATCTCTTCATAATTAATTGGCCTGTTTAAAAAATCAATTTCTTCCTGTTTCAGTCTTGGTAGTTTATAGGTTTCCAGGAAGGATTCCATCTCTTCCAGATTGCTTAGTTTATTGGCATATAGCTGTTGATAAAAATTTCTAATAATCCTTCCAATTTCAATGGTGTTCGTCGTGACCTCTCCTTTTTCATTCATAATTTTAATAATCTGGGTCCTTTCTCTTTTCTTTTGGATAAGTCTTGCCAGTGGTCTGTCAATTTTATTGATTCTCTCAAAGAACCAGCTTCTAGTCCTGTTGATCTGCTCTACTGTACTTCTGGTTTCTGCTTGATTGATTTCAGCTCTAATTTTGGTTTCTACTCCTGTTGATTTGCTCTACTGTACTTCTGGTTTCTAATTCATTGATTTCTGCTCTAATCTTGGTCAACTGCTTCCTCGTGAGTGGATTAGGTCTGTCCCTCTGTTGCTGTTCCAGCTTCTTGAGGTGAGAATATAAAAACTGCATTTTAGATTTTTCTATTCTTTTGAGTGAGGCTTGGATGGCTATGTATTTCCCCCTTAGGACTGCCTTTGCAGTATCCCATAGGTTTTGGACTGTTGTATTTTCATTCTCATTGGTCTCCATAAATTGTTTAAATTGATTTTTGATTTCCTGGTTTATCGAGTCATTCCTGAGCAGGATGGTTCTTAGTCTCCAAGTGTTTGAGTTTCTTCCAAATTTTTCCTTGTGGTTGAGTTCCAATTTCAGAGCGTTGTGGTCTGAGAATATGCAGGGGATAATTTCAATCTTTTGGTATCGGTTGAGACCTGTTTTGTGTCCCAGAACATGGTCTATTCTTGAGAATGTTCCATGGGCATTAGAATAGAATGAGTATTCTTTGGTTCTGGGGTGTAGTGTTCTATATATATCTATGAGGTCCAACTCGTCAAGTATGGCATTCAAAGCCCTTGTTTCTTTGCTGATTTCTTTCTTAGGTGATCTGTCTATTGCTGATAGTGGAGTGTTGAGGTCCCCTACTATTAACGTATTTTTATCTATATGTCTCTTTATTCTGGTTAAGAGTTGGCTTGTGTATCTTGCTGCTCCCCTGTTGGGGGCATATATATTTATAATTGTCATATCCACTTGTTGGATACATCCTTTAAGAATAATATAGTGCCCTTCTGTGTCTCTAACTATAGTCTTTAGTTTAAAATCCAATCTGTCTGACATGAGAATTGCTACCCTTTTGAGCTTTCTTTTGAGGTCCATTGGCGTGAAAGATGGTATTCCATCCCTTTACTTTCAGTCTGAATGTATCTTTAGGTTCAAAATGAGTCTCTTGTAGACAGCAAATGGATGGGTCATGTCTTTTTATCCAATCTGCAACCCTGTGGCATTATGGGAGCATTTAGGCCATTTACATTGAGACTGATTATTGAGAGATATGATTTTAATGATGCCATGTTGCCAGTAAAGTCTTTGTTTCTATCAATTGTGACTTTCTGTTCTGTATCACTCTTGGGGCCTTTTTACCTTTATAGAACCCCCCTTAATATCTCCTGTAGTGCTGGTTTCATGGTTAGGAAAATGGTCAATGACTGGCGATTCTGGAAGGTCTTTATTTCTCCATCAATTCTGAATGAAAGCCTTGCTGGATAAAGGATCCTTGGCTGCATGTTTTTCTCTGAAAGAGCTTTAAAAATGCCCCCCAACCCTTTCTCTCATTCCAGGTCTATGTAGACAGGTCTGACGTAATTCTGATACCTTTGCCTTGGTACGTGAGAAATTTCTTTGCCCTGGCCGCTTTCAATACTGTATCCTTGGATCTAATATTGGCGAATTGCACTATGACGTGACGTGGCATAGGTTTGTCGAGGTTGTCAAAAGGAAAACAACCCAAATGTCCATCAGCTGGTGAACGGATAAACAAAATGTAGAATATTAATAAAATAATATTATTTGATCATAAAAAGGAATGCAGTGCTGACACGTGCTACAACATGGACGAATCTTAAAAAACCTATGTTACATGAAAGAAGCCAACCACATAAGACCACATATTGTTTGGTTTCATTTATAAGAAATGTCCAGAATAGGCAAATCCATAGACACCAACATTAGCTGTGGTTCTAAAGGCTGGGGTGAGGTGGGAAAATGGAGACCAATTACTAATGGATAGGGGTTTTCTTTCAGGGGTGTTTAAAATGTTCTAAAATTAGATTGTAACAAGGGTCGCACATCTCTGGGGATATATTAAAATCCACCCATGTGTACCCATTAAAGGAGTGACTTTTATGGTATGTGAATTATGTCTCAATGAACTGTTTAAAAAATAAATATAATGTATCAATAAGTATAAATCCAATCACAGGCACAAAATGTAAGGGGGGCACGGACTGGGGGGAAAGGAGTGGAACAAAGAAGGTTTCATACGTGAGATGATGGTAAATCTGTGAATTACTTGTCTTTCACCCAACCTTCCCTGTCAACACACTGGGGGTCAGTTCCATCAGGCTTGGGCTGCCCAGATACATAAATATTAAAGAATAATAATTGCAGTTAGTTTTGAATGGAAAATGTGTTCCAGAATGCTCAAGCACATAAATCCCAAGAGATTAAGCTTCAGGCAAATCCAATCTACACAGCCAGATCACTAATAGAGGTCGTGATTGCAGTTTGGCTACACCTGAGTTTATTCAATGACGTATTTTTCTCTCTCTTCAAAGACTCATAAGTACAAGAATTGCCAGGAGACAAGAACCCCCTCAAACATTTCATTCTCACAGGATGTCGAATGAGTAGGCATTAGAATCCACATCACTTCTCTGGTTGTTCACTGTGTAACCAAAACAATTCAGGTCACCAAATATTTGCTCACATACCCAAAACCTAAACAATATTAAGCAGCACACTGAAGACAGGAAGTGACTTCTGGAGATTGTTGTCAGCACTTTGTTACCATATTAATAGAAAAAAAAAGTCTCTTTCATCAATGCATAGACTCAGAAATTATAACAAGAAATTTGCAAATTCTTTATTTTCTCTTATAGGCTAGATCTGCATAAAGTGAAGAAAAATGTTTTAGACTGCACATCTCAGAATTCCTCTACCCCATTAGCCTCAGGCATAGTTTTCATGGTACTACTGGTTACTGATTAGTACTATTTCGTCAAGCTCACCCCATGAGTAAACAATAGCTTGCAAAACACAATAGGACACAAAGTAGAATTTTTACTGTAACCTAGGAAACTAAAAGCTTGTCGGTCATTTCTCCAGAATCAAAGAGAACGTGACAAGGATGAATTGCAAAAACCTGCACCACAAATTATACACTAGTCTTAGGATCTTAAGATTCTGGGAGAAAAAATGTCATGTCAAAGACCACTGTGCCCAGAAAAGAATAGCAATCTATGGACCAGGAAGAAATGTATCTTAGCAGACAGAGTGACCAATCCCTGGATCATATTGGGAAATCATATTTTGTAATATAATAGAAGTGTACTGAGTCAGAGTCAAGGTTAACTTATAATAGTAGACTATTAGAATCAGGAAGGACATGCACAAAGAAGGAGGTCCCCACATTTCCACTGACTCACTAAGGTAGACCATATCTTGACCTCCGGCGTGTGTCTCTGTCATTCTCTACTCTACGCAGATCTGTTGAATGAGACAACAGGAAAACAAGATCCTGAAGGGTTTGGGGTGCGGAGGGGCAAGAGGAGGCCTTTATAGCAGTCTGCCTCCCTGGTAGAGTATCTACAGAAAATTAAGTATCTTGTATTGTGAATTTTAATTTCCCAACAATATTTGCTTTGTGCCATTTAAAAGAATTTTACGGAAGTCGATTTTACTGCAGTTAAGTAGATAGACCCTAAAGGTATGGTATCATCAGTTTTGACAAACGAATGTATAACCTATACCCTATTAAGATATAGTGCATTTTTATGGCCCCAGAAAATTCCCTTATGCTTCTTTTTGTCAGTCTCTACCCACCCAGAAATAGCTATGTTCTGATTTTCATCACCATCATAAATTAGGTTTTCTTGTTCTATGACTTCATATATAAACATGTATTTCTTTTTTTTAAAAGATTTTATTTATTTATTTGACAGAGAGACAGCCAGCGAGAGAGGGAACACAAGCAGGGGGAGTGGGAGAGGAAGAAGCAGGCTCCCAGCGGAGGAGCCTGATGTGGGGCTCGATCCCAGAACGCCGGGATCATGCCCTGAGCCGAAGGCAGACGCTTAACCGCTGTGCCACGCAGGCGCCCCTAAACATGTATTTCTTTATGTCAGGATCCTTTCACTCTGTATAGTGCTGTTGTATGCATCTGTAATTTATTCCATTTTATAGCTGAATGTCATTCCACTGTATATTTTTTTTATTTATTCTTCCATTAATGGAAACCCAGACTGTTTCCAGGTTCAGTCTACTATAAGTAAAGCTGCTTGTGAACGTTCCTGTAAAAGTTATTTTTTATATATATTTTCATTTCTCTTCAATAAAAACCTAAAAATGGACTTACTGAGTTACAGGGTAGAAATACAATTAAATTTTCAAGTTTTACAAAACAGATGTAACATTTTACACACCCACCAACAATGTATGAGAGTTCTTTTCGCATTACACCTTCAACATATGATTATACTTTTATTTCAGCCTTTCTAGTAGCTGTGTAGTTATCTTGCATCGTAGTTTTAATTTGCATTCTTCTAATGATTAAGAACACTGAGGGGCGCCTGGCTGGTCTAGTTGGTTAAGCGCTGTCTCTTGGTTGTCACTCAGGCCCTGATCTCGGGGTTGTGAGATGGAGCCCCATGTCGGGCTCCGAGCTCAGTGCAGGCTGCGTGAGATTCCCTCCCTCTCCTTCTGTGCCTCCCACTTGTGCTCTCTCTCTATCAAATAAACAAGTAAATCTTAAAAAAAGAAATAAAGAACATTGAGCACAGTTTCATATGCCTGTTGGCCGTGCATATATCTTTTTTGCGAAGTATCCGTTCAAGTTTTTTATCTATTTTTATATTGGGCTGGTTATCTTTTTATTATTGAAATGTAGGAATTGTTCCTGTATTTTGAATAGCACTCCTAGTCTCAAATTTCTGTGTTACAAGTGTTTTTCTCCATCTATGGCTGTGTATTCATTTTCTTAGTAATGTCTCTTGATGAGCAGTTTTAAATTTTAACATTCAATTTATTGTTTTTTTCAGTTTGCCTTTATTTCTGTGTCATTTCTAAGAAACATTTCGGCACAAACTTGCAAATGTAGTCTCCTATATTTTCTTCTAGAAACTTTATAGTTTTGGTTTTTGAATTTAGGTGTATTATTCTTCTCAAATCAGTACTTGTGTATGACTTGAGGTAGAGTTCAGGGTCTTTTTATTTTCCATATGGATTTCTATTGGTCTAGCACCATTTATGGGGGAAAATTTACTTAAAAAAATCATTTGCTCCTTTAGGTTCTTTGAATTTCTATATAAATTTTACAATTATCTTGTCAACTTTTACTTTTAAAACGTCTGCTAAGATTATGATTGCAGAGAATCAATAGCCCAATTTTGGGACAATAGAACATTTAACAATGCTGAGTCGTAATTCACAAATATGATATGTCTTGCCACATAGTAAAGGTCTTCTTTAATTTCTTTCATAATATTTAATATTTTTAAATGTACAGTTTTAACACAAATCTATTAAATTTATTCCTAAGTATTTTATGTTTTGGGTGTTATTATAAATGCTACTTTTAATTTTATATTCCAATTTGGGGAAATAAAAACGCAATTTATTTTTGCAAATTGGCTTTGATACTATAACATGGCTAAACTTACCTATAAGTTCTAGTAGATTTTATATTGATTACTTAGGAATTTCTACAACTATAATTATGTCATCTGCAAAGAAAGGCAGTATTATTGTTTCCTTTTTTATCTGTATGTCTTTTTTTTAGATTTATTTATATATTTTAGAGAGAGAGCGTAATTGAGTGGCAGGAGGGACAGAGGGAGAATGAGGGAGAGAATCTTCAACAGACCCCCCACACACACACAACATGGAGCCTGACGAGGTGGGGCTCGATCTCAGGACCTGAGACCATGACCTGAGCTGAAACCAAGAGTCAGATGCTTAACTGGCTGAGCCACCCAGGTGCCCCCTCTTATTTCTTTTTCTTGCTGTATTGTGCTAGATAGGATCTCTAGTACAATTCTGAATAGAAGCTGTAAAAGTGGACATCCTATTGGAGAACGAGGAGATAAGCCACAGACTGGGAGAAAATATTTGCAGAGGACATATCTGATAAAGGACTGTTATCCAAAATATGCAAAGAACTCTTAAAACTCAAAAAGAAAATAAACAACCTGATTTAAAAATGGGCAAAAGACTCGAACAGACATCTCACCAAATAAGATACACAGATAGAAAATAAGCATATAAAAAGATGTTCGACATCAAATGTCATTAGGGAACTGCAAATTAAAATGATGAGATAGCACTATATACCTATTAGAATGGCCAAAATACAAAACACTGTTAACTCCAAATGTTTATGAGAATGTGGAATAAGAGGAACTGTCATTCATTGCTGGTGGAAATGCAAAATGGTACAACCACTTCAGAAGATGGTTTGGGAGGTTGTTAAAAAAAGAATATGATCCAGCAATCACACTCTTTGGTATTTACCAAAATAATCGAAAACTTATGTCCACATGAAAATCGGCACAAGAATGTTTACAGCAGCTTTATTCATTATTGCCAAAACTTGGAAGCAACCAAAATATCCGTTGGTAGATGCATAAGTAAATAAACTGTAGTACTTCCAGGGAAATGGATACTATTTGGTGCAAAAAAGAAATAAGCTATCAAAACATGAAAAGACATGGAAAAACCTCAGGTGCATATTATTAAGTAAAAGAAGCCAATCTGAAGATACTACATACTTTATGATTCCAACTACATGACATTCTGGAAAGAGCAAGACTATATAAACAATAAAAGGACCAGTGGCTGCCAGAGGTTGGTGTGGGGGAGAGGGATGAATAGGTAGAACACAAAGGATTTTAGGGCAATGGAACTATTCTGGACAATGCTATGATCATGGATACATGTCATTATACTTTTGTCACAATCCATAGAAGGTACAATACCAAGAATGAACCCTAATGTCGACTTTGGACTTGGGTGATGATGATACGTCCATGTAAGTTCACGGATTGTAACAAATGTACCACCTTTTGTTGCTAAGGAGAAGCTGTGTATGTGAGAGCTGGGGATGTATGGGAACTCTACTTTCCTCTCAATGCTCCTGTACCCCTAAAACTCTTCTTAAAAGTAAATCTATTGGGGCACCTGGGTGGCGCAGTTGTTAAGCATCTGCCTTTGGCTCAGGGCGTGATCCCGGAGTCATGAGATCCAGCCCCGCATCAGGCTCCCTGCTCCGCTGGGAGCCTGCTTCTTCCTCTCCCACTCCCCCTGCTTGTGTTCCCTCTCTCGCTGGCTGTCTCTCTGTCACATAAATAAATAAATAAATCTTTAAAAAAAATAAAAGTAAATCTATTTAAAGATGTGGACATCCATGCCTTTTCTGTATCTTTGAGGAAGAGTATTCAGCGTTTCACTAGTAAGAATGATATCAACTCTCAAATTTTTATAGATGCCTTTCATTAGACGGGGAATTTTTCCTTCCGTTCGTGTTTTGCAGAGTGTTTGATCATGATTTGGAGCTTAAATTTGATAACTGCATTTTCTAGGCCTCTGGAATTATCATATAACTTTTCTCTTTAATATTTAAATCACACTGTTGAACTTTTGTGTTAAAACAACAATGTATTATGCTTTTTCTATGTTGTTATATCTTGTTAAGGATTTTTATGTGCACCTTTATAAGGAATATTAATTTATAATCTTTCTTTCTTTCTTTCTTTCTTTCTTTCTTTCTTTCTTTCTTTCTTTCTTTCTTTCTCTCTTCCTTTCTTTCTTTCTTTCTTTCAATGTCTCCAGCTCTCTTGATACCAAGATTATACAGACTTCACAAAATCAGCTGGGAAACATTACCTCTATTATATTATCTGAAAGAATTTGTGTAACATTAAAATGATACTTTCTATTTTTTTTTCTTTTGATTTTCTCCTTTCCTGTGTTACAAAGACCCCTACTTCTGCAACTAAGAACTCTAGCTCTGGGTGATGGCAACGGGTCTTTGAGCTGTAAGAAGGAACTTAAAGCTATCTTGCCACATGTCTTTAAAAGGAGATTGTTTCTCTTTTATTTGAGAGGTGCCTGTGTGTGTGTGTGTGTGTGTGTGTGTGTGAATTTCATATTTAGGTGAAATTCTAAATACTACAAATATAAAAGCAATCAAACATGTGCGCACGCACACACACACACACACACACACACACACGGATTAAAGAGCCTTACTTTTGAAATTTACCTCTGCTGGTGTAATAAAGGACTTGAAAATTTTTAATTATATTATTTGATATCAGTAGCAAATATAGATGTTAGAAATTATTATTGTGATACATGGACATTTAAACTAAACATATTTGGAGAAACCTGGAAACTTTGGGGAGCACATTTGGAAAAGAGGAAGGAAATATTTCAACTTTGGAGAACCAAATCAAACGTCCCGGTCTTGGGAGTTGGAAGTGCTTGCTATAACTATTTTAAGGCTATAATTTCACTTGCATGCAAATAAAGAATTGTTAAGTTTTTCTGGTGAATTAAACCAGGAAATTCACTGTAATCATTATAAAATGAAGTTCTTTAATCTCTTAGTAATGTTTTTGCTTAAATTTGTATCTATCGTGATGTTAATGTAGCTACATGTGCTTTATTTTGTTTGTTGTTTACATAATACTCAACTGGTTAGAAAATATTTGTAAGAAATATTCCTCAGAGAGGTGCCTGGGTGGCTCAGTTGGTTAAGTGGCTGCTTCTACTCAGGTCATGAGACCAGGGTCCTGGATTGAGCTCCGAATTGGGCTCCCTGCTCAGGGGGAAGTCTGCTTCTGCCTCCCCCTTTGCCCCTCCCCCTGCTCATGCACTCTCTCTCTCTTTCTCTCAAATAAGTAAATAAAATCTTAAAAAAAAAAAAAAGGAAAGATTCCTTAGAGTTATTAAGTTAAAAATAAATTCTAAACATTGACAAAATGCCTTTTGACATGGAACAAAGTTCACATTAATGAACAAGAAGAGCATCAAATACAATAAGCAGCATATTCTTGGGGGGCAGCGTGTGCGTGTGTGTGTGTGTGTGTGTGTGTGTGCATAGCAAGCATACCTAGTGGTGTAAATAGACACTCAGCTGTTTCTGGTAGTTTCTCGTAGGTAATGAAATGTTGTGATTTCTGTTTCTTTTTGCTCCTTTGTATTTGCTAATTTTCCAAAATGAGAGTCTATTTCTGTTTTCTTTTTTAAAGCTTTTTAAAAATATTAAGGAAAAGGGAACAGCGTCAAATGCATAAAGAGAAACCAAGTTATCTTTGGATTGGGGAGAATCACTGACTTGGGCAATAGTAATGTCTCCTGTATCTTTAACCAGAATAGCTTCAGTAGAGGATTTGAAGCTGAAGTTGGAGTATAATGGACTTCAGAGGGGGAGAAGCAAGTCATTTGTTTGAATTGGCTGTGAAGGACATGAGAAGGATAATGTATAAAGTATGTGTGACTGAAAAGGCAGGGTCTTATTTTATTTTATTTTTAGATTGAAAGATTAACATGTTTATGGGTGAAAGACAAGAAAGAAGATGAAAACAGAAAGGTCAGTTCCTTGAGCAAGAGAGAGGAAGGCCTCAAGGGCACAGGCAGTGGGTTGGGCTTGTAAAAAGCAGAAACTGGGCAGGAAAAGGTAAAGGTTGCATTCTGGAAGTTCCTTTCAAAGTGAGAAAATTTAAAACCGCTGCTTGGTGCTTGCAAGTGAGAGGCAGGCAAGACTAGTTTCAACCTGCTTAATGTTTGCTTTTTTTTCTGAGAAAGAAACAGGGTCTTCCAAAAGAAAGGCCCTAGTTAAGAGAATTAGGAAAAAAGTTAGTCTTTATCTTGGTTTCTTATCTGAATAATTGCACCATTCCAGTGGCCTTTTGTAAATAGACTCAGGGTTACTAATACTATAATCTCGAGTAAAAGATAAAGCAGAAATACTTTCTTTCAGCCCTGCTAGCCTAAAATGGCAATGGGTATTAATTATTAAATAATTATTATAAGTAATTCTCCTTAGATTTACACCCAAGGGTAACCATTTAAAATAATGTATTCATAATTCTTAGAGAATCAATCTATCTTCCTTCCTTCCTTTTCCTTCTTCCCTCCCTTCCTCCCTTCCTTCCTTCTTTTCTTTCTTCCCTCCCTTCCTCCCTCCCTCCCTTCCTTCCTCCCTTCTCTCCTTCCTCCCTCCCTCCTTCCTTCCTTCCTTCCTTCCTTCCTTCCTTCCTTCCTTCCCTCCCTCCCTCCCTCCCTCCCTCGACGCTGTAACAAAGACATGGAACCTTTGGAGGGAAACAAGGGGAGGGAAGGAGCCAAAAGATACACTGAGTAATCAGTGCTGGATATAATATAGTAACTCTCTGGTGTTTGTGGTTGATATGTGATGAAACTAAACCCAACATGATAGAGTTATTTAGCAAAGGTCATGCAGCTGATAAGCAGCGCTGGAATTTACTCTAGAACCCATGCAGCTTATACTCCGCCAGCCTGGCTACAAATCTGAATTTCCCGACTGCTGATCCCAGAGCTCAGCCTCCCCAAATTGTGAAGCCAGCTGATGAATCCTTACAGAGGATGGGGGAAGAAAAATGGCAGAGTGGGAGAAGTTCTAGCTTCCAGGGAAGAAAGCAGGCCTCTAGTCCCTGGCTGGCTACACACTTTCTTAGGCCACTCTTCATCTTCTCTGGATCTCAGTTTCTGTATCTGAAAAAATGGGAACTTTGATCAAATGACCTGTAAGATTCCTTTCTAGCTCCAAAATGTAGGACCTTACTGTGTCTGTCTCTACCTTGAAAGCACAGCCTGCTTTCCAGCATGTTATGTGGTTTCTAAGTCTTTGGGATAGAATGTTTATCCACAACCATGAAAAGCAAGACAGGACAAGATGCAGTCGGTCAGGTCAGAGTGCTGGCTGCAACCAGCCTTAAGTCATCAGCAAGAAATACCTAACTACCAACTTCTGGCTGCCTCTCCATGTTCCAAATGACATTGGTTAGCACGCAATCCCTTCTTCACGTAAAGGCATTGTCATCACGTAGCCTCTATTCTATTTTTGGTTATGTGTGTTGTGGCAATTCTCCTATGAGACTGTAATGTAAATAACATATTTTTGGATTCGTAAGGCCATTATAAAATAGATATTAAAGTGCTGTGTTCTAAAACACATTAAGAAGCTTGAACGAAAGCACCTACTGTGGGCCTTAAATGAACTGATGCACATGTGTTAAATCAGAGATCATCATAAATGGAAATGACAATGGATCACCTCGTCCACACCTCTCACATGTCAGGTGAGGTCTTCACTGCACTCCCAAATGACTCCCAGAAACTCTGCCTGTACTTACGTACAGGGGCTGGCCACGGCAACGTTCACCCAGCAAGAAGAGATGACACAGAAGTCCGAGGGGTGGGATCCACCCAGTGAACAGTGGGCCTCAAGAGAATTTCGGCCCTGGACGTTGTGAAAGCAGGATCAACTCCCAAGACAGAGACATTTTCATTGCTTTGGTTCTTCAACAAGGAAATATTTCCTTCTTCTTTTCCAAATGTGCTGCCCAAAGTTCTTGGTTTCTCCTAGATATGTTTAGTTCAAACTTCCATGTATTACAATAATAATTTTCCAACACCTATAGTTTCTACTGATACTGAATGACGTAATGAAGGGTTTTCAAAGAAGAGAAACCTTGGGGATGGAAGCTGTTTGACTCCGTGTATCACTCAAATCAGGACAACGGTGCTTGTGTCCCTGGTTCATACTTATGCTTGGCTGAGTCCCTGCTCGAAGCCTCTGTGCATTTCAATAAAGAAGTCTGTGCCATGCTTGGCTGCTGATTTTTACACATTCACATAATAAACACTGATAGAACAGAAAAAGACTGGAAATTATCTCGTCTATTTGGACTTTTTAAATACTTATGACTCATACCTTGCAATGTGGCCAGCTACAGTATAGATAACTGTATCGGGATGCAGCGTTCTTGGGATGGCTGGGAACTGTCGTTCTGCCCACATACCAGAGAGGCAGGCAGCAGGCAGGAAGTCCACCTATATAGACAGAAAATAATACTGAAATATATGGCAAGAGAAAATCAGAGGCCATTGAAAGGGAAGCATTAGGAGGACAGAATACAGCATCATTTCTGGGAGAAAAGGCTGTGATTTCAGTATCTGACAGAGCTGGATATCCACAGGGTGACTCAACCTGGACGTTCAGGGAGGGAGACTGATGCACTGTATTTACTTTGTCAGATTCAGACGAAAGGCACCAGTCCAGGCAGAACTGGAAAGAACAAAGCAGCTTCTTGGCCGCAGAGTGATTTCAATACTCGGGAAGTTGTCAGAATTGGGAAATACATTGCGGCCGGCTTACAGAAAGTATGTCGAAGCCCATGAGGGAGCACGGGCAGCAAGGGGCAAGAGTAACACCAGTGGAAAGGGTGACTTGCTGCTGAGTTGGAGACGTGCAGGCCAATCATTGGACTTGCCTGCAAGAAGGACGGCATTGAGCATTTACAAGGTTTCAGCTCTGCCTGGAGAGGCCCAGACTGCAACAGAGACGCAAAGTTAGAGCAAGTTGCCAAGAAATGAAGTGGCACAAGAAATACCAGACTCCACCCCTAACACCCTTTAAAAAAAAAAAAATTTCACCTGGCTTATAAATATAATTTTTTACTTTTGATAGTACCTACTTTATAACTAAGAATGTAATACATTTGATGAAAGTTCCTCTGTGTATCTATTTTTTAAAAAGGTAACAGCATCATAACAGATTTTAGCTTCCCTGATCTGAAATGACACTTCTTTTAGAATAGAAAAAAAAAAATAATGATACATATACGTACTTCAGTACTTTACAAGAAAGCACAGTAATTTCGTACAATTCGTTTGTGAACATACTGACAGCCTTTCACGACCTGAGACTAACAGGACGTTGCCTTCTCTTTACGTGCTTTATTCTACCGATTTATGCCACAAGTATTTTGAGTGGTTACTATGTGCCAGACACTGTTCTTGTGGCTTGGGACAGAGCAGTGAGCAAAACAAAGATCCTCACTCTTGTGAAGCTTGGATTTGAGTGGAGAAAGATACACAATAACCACAGATTTTTTTTTTTTTTTTTAGTATGTTAGAAGATAATTTGCTATGGGGAAAAAAGTATACAACTGAGTGGGATAAGGGAGATCTAGAGTGTGATGGGGGGGGGGGCATGATCCAAAAAGTGATCTTTGGGGTAATCTCCAGTAAACTTAATCATAAGGATCTGAATGAAGATTTAAGAGTTGAGGGAGCTAGCCAAACAGACATCTAAGGGGCATGTCTGGTGTAGTCCAGGAATAGAAAAGAGGCCAGTGTGACTGGAGTGGAGGAAGAGGGAAGCAGGGAGGGGAAAAGAGACGGAAAAGAGGGAAGAAAAAGAATAGAAGAGATTTTGTTTCAAAAGTAATTTACAGGGGTGCCTGGGTGGCTCAGTAGGTTAAGAGTGTGCCTTCCTCCCAGGTCATAATCCTGGAGTCAAGGATTCGAGCCCTGCATTGGGCTCCCCACTTCAGTGGGGAGTCTGCTTCTCCCTCTGCCCCTCCCCCTGCTCGTGGCGCTCTCTCTCTCTCTCCCTCTCTCTCAAGTAAATAAAATCTAAAAAAAAGTAATTTACATACTTAAAATGTAATTTATATTGACCTAAATCTCCATAAGGATCACTATCCCCAATGTAGCATTTGTACAGAAGTAGACATGTTCTATAGGGTTCCAGTACTCCAGATAAATGTAACATTGGATCAAATAAAAATTTTAAATTTATATTTTAGGTTGGAAAGCTATGTGGGAAAGGGGGAAGGGGAAGTGCATTTAAATGTCATAAATAGCTTAGTTCAATAATAGAGTTGAAAATCTATCTATCTATCTATCTATCTATCTATCTATCTATCTATCATCTATCATCTATCCATCTATGTTTAATCCCTCAAGGCAACAGACACCTGTTCACCTACCTGGCACGCTGGAGGAGATTGTAAAGCAACAAAACCACCAGATCTGGAACAGTTTGAATGAAACTGGGATGCAGGAACCTACATGTATCCAATTCCCCAAAGACCAAAATATCAATGTCAAGAAGAGGAAAATGTCAGTTGCTAGAAGCAAGACTCGCCTCCTAGTGAGTGGGTGAGTGGATACACGTGCAATGCTAGTTTAATCGTTAAGTGGTTTCCTTCTGCTGCTTCTCTTTGCTTAGAGTAAGTTTAATAACTTTAATTGGAGTTTAATAAATTCCAACAATAAAAATGATAAATTTATTTGGAAACATTGGGGTTTACTTACATGCACACATATCAACTTGCCAACTATGAAGAAAACAAAATTAGTCAGGCTTAACTATGCTCAGTATTCAACACTGGGAAAAAATCTGAAGAGTCTCCCATAACAGGGAGCAATTTTTGATCAACATCTCTACTGGTGTTCTCTAAGCATTAGCTTATTTCTTCTACACCCCAATTCTATGGTCCCAATTTTAGTTCTTTATTTTCAAATAGGCTCCATGACCAACATGGAGTCCAACAGGGGGCTTCAACTCATGACCCTGAGATCAAGAGTCAGATGCTCGGGGTGCCTGGGTGGCTCAGTCCTTAAGCGTCTGCCTTCAGCTCAGGTCGTGATCCCAGAGTCCTGGGATCAAGCCCCATATCGGGCTCCCTTCTCCGCTGGGAGCCTGCTTCTCCCTCTCCCACTCCCCCTGCTGTGTTCCTTCTCTTGCTGGCTGTCTCTCTCTCTGTCAAATAAATAAATAAAATCTTAAAAAAAAAAAAAAGAGTCAGATGCTCACCCAACTGAGCCACGGAGGCACCCCTCTATGGTGCTAACTTTAAACAGATGAGGAAACTAAAGCACAGAGAATTTGAGTAACTTGCCCAAGGACACACAGATAATAAAAGGCAGAGCTGGGGTTTGAACCCAGTGTCATGGGTCCAGAATTGGACTCTATACCACCTTTCTCATGGCATTGTGGACTTACCATATGCGGAACTTAAGAAATAAAACAAATGAGCAAAGGAAAAAAAAGAGCGAGTGAGAGAAACCAAGAAACAGATTCTTAACTATTGGGAACTGATGGTCACCAGAGGGGAGCTGGATGGGGAATGGGTGAAACAGGTGATGGGGATTAAGGAGTACACTTATAATGAGCAGCTGGGTGTTGTAGGGAATTGTTGAATCACTATATTGTACACCTGAAACTAATATAACACTTAACATGAACGATATTGGAATTAAAATAAAATGAGATAAAATAAGAAAATACTTATATGCCCAAGCTATCTATGAACGATATCATACTGGAGGGAAAGCAAGTATACACTATTGCAACATTAAGATTGGAAACACCATGTAGATGGGGGGGGGGGGGGGAAGAGTTCTCTTGAAGAGAGACCAAACAAGATAAAGGTCAATTATGGATACCTGAGAGTTGCCGAAGTCCTGATACTCTTTCAATCTTTTCCAGGCTCTTCTTGGATCTAGTTTCATTACTGCTTCTGGAGCGCTTAAAATGATAGATGTTTTCAGCCGTACGTAGTATAACTTCTAGATGGTTCCCATGATTTTGTGATGGCTACCATGGGGGCTCCTACTGTGGCCTGGTGGCATTGTAGAGACACAGGAGCATACCCTCGGCTTGCGGTCTAGTCTTAGAACAGAGAACGACCTCACGAATCACACACAGGTGCTCAGTTTTCTCAAGTCCTTCCCCTCTGGCAGGTTGACCTCCTTTCTTTTTTCTCAGCTGTTTGGGAACTCGAGATCAGTTGGAGAAAGAGATGATGGCTGTGGCTGCCACAGCTGCACGGACAACAGCCCACCCTGAAGTCTGAGGTCTGCTCCAGTGTGCTGCCCAGCAGCTGTTCATCCCACTGTCCTTGGACGTGCCTGAACCCAGATATGCTGGCTTGGTTTTACCATTTCACGAGCAAAAGAGCAAAGGACAAGGGTGCCTGGGTGGCTCAGTCAGTTAAACGTCAGCCTTCGGGTCAGGTCATGATCCCAGGGTCCGGGGATGGAGCCCAGCATGCGGCTCTGCGCTCAGCGGGGAGCCTGCTTCTCCCTCTGCCCCTCCCCCTGCTCGTGCTTGCTCTCTCCCCCACCCCCCTCTCCCTCTCTCTCGTAAGTAAATTAAAAAAATTTTTTTTCTATAAAGGAGCGAAGGAGAAGAAATGTCAGTAGTATCAAATACTGTTGAGAGCATACAGAGGTTGAGGTCCTAGTAAAAAGGTTATCAGTTACATCACCGAACACAGTTTCCGCAGAAAGGTAAGCGGAAAGCAGACTTCAATGTGGAAGAGTAAAGAGCAGCTGAGGAAATATACAAAGAAAGGAAATGTCGGCATTTAAATAAGGTTGGCTGAGGAGAAAAAGGAAATGGGCTGGGGCCAGAGAGGGAAGTAGAGCCAAGGGATATTGTTTTTACTTGACGATTGGGTTCTATGAATGTGTTAGCAACGAAAGGGGAAAGCGTCAAAAGGGAGGCAAGTATAGTGGACTGGAGGAGAGGTGGATGGAGAAGGCTGCTGAAGGGAGATGAAAGGAGGAGAACTTCAAAGTGTCATGTGGTCAATCCTCTCTTCTTTTAAGGATAACAAACAAACAAACATAATAATAGGTTTCAAAGCTATTTTGTTAACTAGTCAGCTGGCTTTAATTTCTTTCCTAATAAATTTTCCTAAATTTCTCTTTGCATTATTTGTGTAATGAGTAGGTCACTTAATGATATGGTTTTGATTTGTTGAAAACCCCAAAACTCCTAACCACTTTTCTCGTATCTGTTATGTTCTTATGTAAAAGTTTTGCTTAACAGTATGTGGTAATTCAAAATCAGATAAGTTAGCTGAGGGGAAGAACAGGGATTAGTTTATGTTTGCGTATATATAACCAGCCCCAAAGATGTCAGCAGGGTATACACGTGAAATAAACTGACCTTATCTTTAATAAGCACTGTGGAATTAGAGGAACCATTGTTATTTCCAAGAATAGAGATGTGAAAAGGTCAAGTTAATTCTCAATTATTCACACAGTTGGAAACAGACTTGAGTCAAGAATCCAAAAGGGTAAATTAATCATGCATTTAATACACATTGTTTCTGGAAGTTTTAGTGGAATTACCATTTATATGTGGAGATTCTGATGCCTGAGAGCATTTAAAGATCTTTCCCCCCAAAACGAACCCACAGGTAAATATCTACCATTTAATTAGATTTTCTCTGATGCTGCTGCCAAAAGCCACACATACCCAAAGCGACATCTTCCTTATTATTAAAAGAAAGCAATTATCTTGCTAGTTTATACTGGTACATAGGGCAGGCAATGGCATTAGCTAAATAGCTAAAAAGGAAGTTGGTTTACTATGTAAAAAGAGTTTAAGTATGTCAACGAAGAGTGTGCCTAATTAAGTACAGGTAGTAACAACACTGCTCGGAATTTTTAAGCACTATTGAGAGTTCACCTTACATTAACACTGGATTCTTAAAAGCTCTCTGCAGATTTCTTTATGCCCCCACTAGATCCTAGGCCTTTATCTATTATCATACTATCGATAGAGGCACAATGTTCCCCAGGAGCATATTTTATGTCAGCTACAACGGGGAGTTACAAGCTGCTATTTGGAACACAGAAGAAAAACACCTGACCTGGACACGAAGAGTAATTACATGACATCTTCTAGACTAAATGATCTATAAACCGGGGTGTGAAGGATAGGCTTGCATTTTAGAGGAGCTTTGGTAGAGGTTATGGTGACTGTAGAAATGGGCAGTAGAGATCATGGGACTGGTGTGGTAATTGGTAATCGAGAACATCTGGTATATTAGACGGAGCTTTCAAGCTAATGTGCCCTAGTTACATTGCCATAATGTGAAAGAGGTACAGATATATTTGAATCTTGATTTCCCTACCTTTGGTGGGGGAGGGGGCTGGGTGTGATCCTAGGCGGATTGCCCCTAGACACAATGTTAAAAAGAAAACCACAGGCCCAAAATGGCATTCTTGGGCCAAGTCACCAAACCAGAACTTAATGCCTAACCTAATTGCCTTCCAAGCTTCCCCAGAGATATGACTTAACCAGGCAGTCAGGAAGTTTCTGATCAGCACCAGTAAAGTAATCTGTCATAGGGGCCCTCTCTATTCCCCAAAGGAAGATGAGGTAATCCACCCAATAAGATCCCTTGCTCTTCCCCCTAAGGGAAGGTGACCTGGCTTTTTTGGCTAATAACTTTCTTGCCCCAACCTCCTTCCTACAAAAACCTTCCATTTTACAACTCCTTGGAGCTCCCCTCTAGATGAAATCCTGCCTGATTCATGAATTGCTTCATAAAGGCAATTAGAGCTTCATATTTACTCAGGTGAGTTTTCGTTAACACAAGCAAACTTGTTGATTTATCCTGGTGTGTCATGCACGTATTATGATTTTGTGTGTGTTGTGTAGTAAAGTTTCTTGGAAAGCACCGCCTTAAAGGGTTGGTGTGGCTACCACACTGAGTGGAAATTGGTGAGGGAGGAAAATGAGGATATAAAGGTGAGCATGGAAAGATCACGAAGGGCCTTTAAACCATTATAAAGATTTTGGGAAGCCACTGAATGGATTTAGACATAGAACAGACACGAAGAAATTCAAATCTTTGGAAAACCATTCTAGATGGGGTGACAGAGTAGATTGCAAGGAAGTCAACCAAGCAGCAAGGGAGACTAGTTAACATATTGTCGCAGCGCAGAATTATGGTTACAGCCTGGGAACAAAGCTAAGGGGATGGAGAAACTGTGGAACCTGGAAATTAAGTAAATAACCGGAGGAGGGCAAAAGGTAAGGACCAAGGATGACGTGCAGGCATTCGGTTTAATCAATTAGGTGGATAGTAATAGGAATAGCTGATGTTTATGAAACACTGTTTTAATAATCTTATCTATGTGCCTGCCACTGTCTCAAGAATTGTGTCAGCTCATTTCATTCTAACAACATTCCTATGAGATAGATACTATATAATAAACCCATTTACAGATGACAAAGCAGGAGCCCAAGGACAAATTGTTAGTGAGAGATTAGAACGTGGAATGGAGCCCAAGAAGATTGGCTCCAGCACCTGTTTCCTTTACTACTGGTGCTTTACTACTACTCAGGTGCATTATACCGTCTCAGGTGCTATTCCCTGAAATTGGGAACACAGAAAATGGAGTTGGTTTTAGTATGAAGTTGATGAGTTCAACCTCGGACTGAATTATGTCCCTATAATTTATCTGTAGAAGCTCTAACCTCCAACGTGACTGTCTCTGGAGACAGAGCTTTTGTGAAGATATTTAAATGAAATCATAAGGGTAGGGCCCTATCTGATAGGATTGTGGCCTTATAGGAAGAGGAAGAAGAAAACCTTTCTCTCCCCCCCAACCCCAGCCCACTGTCACATGAGGCCCACAAGTCAGCAAGAGGGCCTCACCAGAACCCAACCCACCTGGCACTCTGATCTCTAGCCTCCGTTACTGCTAGCCTCCACAACTATGAGAAAATAAGTTCTACAGCTTAAACCACCCAGTCTTCAGTATTTTGTTATGTCTGGAGAAATTCACCTGAGATCACACCTAACCCCCTCCAGGGGTAGGGGATCAAGATTTAAATATGTATGTAACTCACATCATAGCAATTGAACTAGGGCACATTAGCTTGTAAGCTCTAATATACCAGATGTTCTCAATTACAGATTACCACACTAGCGCCATGATCTCCACAGTCCCTTTCTACTGCCACCATAACAACTACAAAATAGTTTGCAATAGCTTTGCAAACTAAAGCAGACATACTCGTTGGAAGTCCGAAAGGAAATGCAAATATAAATCTGTTACTCAGAAGAGCCACTAGAGTGGAAATATACATTTGGGAGTCAACAGCCTATGGATAGAAATTTCAACCGTGGAACTTAATGAGATTGACTGGCAAGAGTGTCTGTAACAAAGAGAAGAGGGCTGAGAATGAATCAAGCCCATAGAGACATCAACATTTGAGAAATAGACAAAGGAAGACAAGCTAGCAAGAAAAATTAGAAGGGATTAGCAAGGAAAAATAAAGAATCAAAAGAAAGAAGAAGAGTGTGGCATCACAGGGGCCAAGGAAAGAAAGATTCTGGGAGAAAGGAATGAAAGTATGATGTTAAGTGCTACAGTTACAAGGACTAATAATGATTCATTGGATTTAACTCTAGGAAATCACTGTAATCATTAGTGTGAACAAGTCTACTGTAATAGACTTGTAAAGGCAGAAACCATATAGAAAAGTATGAAGAGTGAGGGGTTGTTGGGAAGTGGTGAACTGAGAGTGGATAACCCATTCGAAGAGGTGTCCTTCATGGGAAAGGAAGATGATGGTAGATGGAGGCCAATGTGGGGTCAAGGGACGTTTTTGTTGTTCTTAAGAGAAGAGAGATTTAAGGAAGCTTAATGCTGCTGGGAAGGAGAAAAAGGAGAAAGAATGTGGATTTGAGAATATAGGGGGGAGATGGGTTCATTAATAGGTCAAGTCTTTGAGAAAGTGGCTGAGATAGAAAGGCAGAGAGCCCAGGTGGAAATTAAGAGGAGGAACACCACTTCTTTTAAAAGAGAAGAAATAAGAGAATAGTGAGTTTGGAAGCAGGTGAATCTTTAGACTGAGAGACAGATGTGGAGAGGGCTTTTATCTGATAACTACGTTTTCCCTAATGACTAACTATTTTGGTGTTTTAAGAATAAGGGAGAAGCTGGGGAAGCCCTGGGTCGAAGTTTACTTTGTTGGTGTAGTGCTGGAAACACTGGATTCTTCTATGTTTGCTTTTTTATGAGGCAGTGGTGGCAACAGATTGGAATCTAGATGATTGGTGAGAGGAGAGGTTAGAATGTGAACCATGGAATCATGGCTGGAGGGGAATGCTGTGAGTTACTGAAAAAACTGATAGGTGAAGATAAAGGAAAAGGACCCGGAATTACAAGTTGTCAGGACTTCCTCGAACAGATGGTGAGGGTGTTAACTACATGGCCAGGGAGTAGGATGACTAAGCTGAAGACTTTAAGGATAGCAGCTCCACGTGGCGACAAGCTCCAGAGTATGGTCACTGGGAATGGGAATGAAATGGTTTCACAAACAAAAGAAAGAAGTGAACAAGCTGGGCACCTGGGTGGCTCAGCCAGCTAAGCATCTGTCTTCAGCTCAGATCACGATTCCATGGTCCTGGGATCGAGTCCCACGTCGGGCTCCCTGCTCAGTAGGGAGTCTGCTTCTTCCTCTGCCTCTGCCCCACTCATTCTCTCAATCTCTCTTTCTCTTACTCTCTCTCTCAAATAAATAAATAAAATCTTCAAAAGCGAACAAGCTTATGAATAGCTAAAGGTCTTTTAAGTAGTCAAAATGAAATCTGAAGTTCTCAGATCTACTTCATTCTGGGTTTTTTTTTTTTGTTTTTTTTTTGTGAAAGCAGAGTTTATTGAAGCTATAGAAAGAGCAGATACAGATACAGATGGAGTAGCGTGTGTTCGGGAGACTCAGAAAGGGAACAAGGAGCACGAACCTCCAACCTCAGTCTGTTCTAGTTCAACACGAGAATCAACAGAGAAATCGGTGATTGTCCTCTGACACAGTTTGCCTCAAAAGGAAACTTCAAAACCAAGACACGTGTCCCTATACCTCTCAAAAACCTCTGGTGCTACAGTTTCCATAGTTTCCACGTCCTTAGCACTTTGAACTCCTGCCTAGCACAGCCTTCCTCTAGCAGCGAGGTACGAGCGTCCGGAGTCAAGGGTGCCTTGCAGAAGAAAGCTCAGTGAACTTTCTGCAGCTGTTTTTGCCCCATCTCAGCTGGGAGCACCAATGCCTTGGCATCTTTTCCTATTAGTAAAACAAAACTTCACCTCCCGACGATGTTGTAACCCATAGCTCCAAGACAGCAATGTTGCCCGAGCTCCTTTTTACTAGGTGTGGAGTGTTCATTAGCATTAATGGGATGATTCTAATCAAATAGAAAAGTCAGAATCAAAGGAAAGTCTATGGAGGAGAAACTGATTTCATGAAATTTTGGTAAATCATAATTGTGAACACAGCCTAAGGAGCCATTCTGCCACTACTTTTGAAAGATGGAAAAGATAACTTCTACTTGTCTCTTCTGATTCCAAAGCTACCGGGCTGTACCCACTTTGCCCTGTACTCCTTCTAGGATTGATATCACTCCTGCCTTGGAATGCTGAATATCCCATTTCAGTTTTGAAGATATTGTTTTTCAAGCCCCTGGATGGCTCATTAGGTTAAGTGGCCGACTCTTTCTCTCTTTTTTTAAAATAAAGATTATATTTATTTATTTGACAGAGAGAGAGAGCACAAGCAGGGGGAGTGGCAGAGGGAGAGGCTGGGGCTCAATGTGGGGCTCTATCCAAGCACCCTAGGATCATGACCTGAGCAGAAGGCAGATGCTTAACTGACTGAGCCACCCAGACACCACAAGCATCCAACTCTTGATTTCAGCTCAGGTCATGATCTCAAGGTCGTGGGATCGAGCCCCATGTCAGGCTCCATGCTTGGGGGAGTCTGCTTAAGATTCTTTCCCTCTCTCTGCCCCTTAGCACCCCCCTCTTTGTCTCTCTCTTAAATAAATAAATCTTAAAAAAAAAGAAAGAAAGAAAAGAAAGATAATGTCTCTAGAACTTCTACAAGGATCATCATCATATTTGAAGTTTAGGTTTTGTGGGCTGCTTATCTCACGAGCAAGTCACCTATCATTCTCAGTTCTTATACAGTGACCATCTTTTCCCAACATTATTCAAGATCCACTTAAATCCTATGTCCTTCATGAAGTCTTCTGGCCATCCTAAGCTGCAGAGAATTCTGTCTCCCATTACATGAGACACAGTTCACATGTATTCGTTGGATGCCTAAGATGCACGCACTGTGCTGGGCTCTGGTGATACACTGTTCAGTAAGATGACCTATGGAAGCATAAGGCCAATGCAGAGTATGAAGTCTAAGTACTTAGTAAGTCAATTTTTTTGCACAAGTTTCAAGGTGGAATAAAAGAAATTGAACATTTATTTATTAAACGTCCCCTTCTGTAGGTCAGGACTTTAATCTTCAGAATATTCCTTAAGGCTTTACATATGACAAAACTGGCCAGAAGGGGTTACAGGTAAGTAAGGCCTATAAAAGTCATGTGATAAAACAGAAATCAGGTAGCATGTGTTCCATACCAAAGCCAAGCTTTTACCACTTTACTGAGGCTCTCTCTACGAAGTAGAAAAGACAAGGCCAATTACATTCACAAACATTGAGTGCTTATTATAAGCCAGGCACTGTGTTAAATACTTTACTTAGGTAATTATTTAACTCTTAGACCACTGATACTGCCATGGACACTATTGTTATGCCTGTTTTAAAGATAATGAAAATGACTGATGAAGAGATTACATAGCTTGTTCAGTACCCTCCAGCATGTAAATGTCACAACCAGTGTCTTATCCCATTTTCTTCTGACTGCAGAACTCAAGATCTTATCCATTTTATTTTATTAACACCTAAAGGTGAGGAGACTAGATTGCACTTCCAGCTCCATCATTGTGACTCGATTGAACATGTGTCATTTTCTTCATAGTCTCAATTTCTCAGTTCTTCAGATGAGAAAAATGATGTCTACTCTGATTTTTTTGTGGGGCAGTGTGGGATTCAAATGAGAATGATTTATCAGGTGCTTTATTAATAGGAGATAACAAAGAAAAGTCATATTTTAGACCAGGACACTGGCTAGGGACCTTCTGAAAAGCTGTCTATTGCCAAATCTATTACTCAGGGAGTCACTTCTAAGTTTAGAGTTCATTTTTAATGAACAAATTTAGTAAAAATATTTTTTTAGTATAAATACTTTAGTAAAAATACTTTATTTTAGTAAAAAAAAACTTTTTTTTTTAAAGATTTTATTTATTTATTTTCAGAGAGAGAGAGAGAGAGAGCACAAGCAGGGGGAAAGTCAGGCAGAGGGAGAAGCAGGCTCCCTGCCAAGCAAAGAGCTGATGTGGGACTCGATCCCAGGACCCTGGAATCATGACCCAAGCTGAAGGCAGATGCTTAATCGACTGAGCCACCCAGGCGCCCCAAAACAACTTTATTTTTAATGTGGATTGTTTTTAGTAGATAGTATGGAAAAATGTCCAACCAAGAAAGTTAATGTTTAATGTTATTATCCTGAGATTTAGCCTTACATGTGGCTTTCTACTGATTTTGAGAGATTTGAAAAATTAGAACAGCAATGCATACCACACTGTGATGTGTCAAGTTACAGTGAGGGTGTCAGATTCATTAAAAGTAATCTGTTGGAAAGTCCAGAAGACAGTGGCGGTGCAGGAAGCAGCCAGAGAGGTAGCTCTGGTCAGGTGCCAAGACAGAAGCGGGCCTGTGGGGTTCTTCCCTACTGGGGGTGGGAGGGATGAGAGGGCATGGCCTCCCAGGGTACGTATCCCGTCCCCTTTTGAGGAATCCAGTGCACTGGGGGCCCTTGCCCAGAGAGACTTTTCATCCTAAGCCCAGGCAGGGCCAGGCAGCCAGGGAGGCCCGACAGTGCTGACCGCCAGCCCTTGCTGCTCATGCTGTCCTCTGCACACTCGTGCCCGAGACCTACTGAGCCTGGAAGACAGTAGTCCAGAGGGGCGCAGATTGTGCCCAGGGGTCCTGGTTCTTAACTCTGAGATTCCAGTTTCCAAGACCATTCTTAAGTCTCTCTTGCAGTGCCTGAGGTGTAGGCAATGATTAACTGGGGGTTTTCAGGTAATCATCATGGTTAAGGGCACGGGCGGTGGAGGCTGATGGACGGAAGTCAAGGAACAGTGAGACTAAAGTGCCTGCAGGAGGTCACCCTGGTTAGGTTGGAGGTCTATCCCATGTAGAAGTTTCCAGACATTTCTGACGCAGGGTGGTCAAAACTGGAATGGGTATGCTTTGAGCCTGAGCTAGTCTTCTGGGGGAATTAATCCAGTGCTGATGACTTCTGAGCCCCTGGCTCCTCAGCTAAGCGGAAGGGGCCAAGTGCACGGGGAAGTTCAGACAGTCCTGCTTCATAAAGCTGATTCTCTGCAAGACTTTGGGCATGTTCTTTCTCTCCTTGGGGTTTCATTTCTCCAGTGGTCACTGGATGGCTTGGCCAAGAGGAACAGCCCTGGGGTGGGTCACAACGATGGCCCCAGCCTTGTCCCTGCCTTCAGTGGAGTGGAAAAGGAGATTGATGTGTAAACAGAGTTATAATCCTAGATGATTGGGGTGGTGGCAAAGTCTGTGCCAATGACTGAGGGAGCCAAGAGGAGGGGCAGATAGTGTCACCTGGGGAGGACACTTGGATGAGATTGGTGTGATAGAACCGACATGCCCAGTCTGAATCTTTTCACCACCCCAACCTGGGCCTGGCCTGGCCCTGTCTTCGGAGGTCTCACAGTCTTGCTGAAAGAGGTGTTTCCCCCTCCTAGTTTCTGTTGACTATTGAGTGTGCATAGTGTTGGGGCAGGGTGTGGTGGGTGTCAGAGAGACTCGGGGTCAGGCTGACCTGATGGCCCTGAGCTTTTAGACACACCCATCTTTGCTTAAAACCTTTCAAGCTCATCCTTTGCCTCCAGGATAAAGTACAGATTCTTTAGCAAATCAAGGCCTTGACTGATTGGACTCTTCAGACTAGACTAAAATTTCTCTCAATTTTGGTACTATTGGCATTTGGAGTTGGATAATTCTCCATTGTGGGGGCTGGCTTCTGTACCATGGGATGTGTGGTAGCTTCCCTGGCCTCTACACCTAAGATATCAATAGTGTACATACCTCTCCCCAGTGGTGACAACCGAAAATGTTCCCAGACATTGCCAAATGTATGTCCCCTGGGGGCACAAATCATCCCTGCTTGAGAACCACTAACTAGAGGAGAATCAGCTACTCTGAACCTCTTTTATTTCCAGGAACGTACCTTCCTATCTCTTTCCTCATACAGCCTTTTCTCCGTTCTTAACTTGGTTGATCCTTAGTAGTGCTGTAGATCTCAGAGTTCTCTTCCCCAGAAACTCCTCTGATCCTCTTAGACTGGGCCAGGTACCCTCTTTGGGCTCCCATAGCCCTTGGGCTCCCCTGTTCCAGCTCTGCACACTTGGGATTGTCACTGTGTGGGGACCAGTTTGTCTTCCCCACTAGGCTGGGAGCACCAGAAGGGCAGAGCCTTCCTCACACTGTGTCCCCAGCACCACCCAGCTCAGGGCCAAGTGTAAAACAAGAGCTCAGTGTTTGTGGAATGAAGGGATCTTGAAACAGAGATTAGGCTGTGGAATTCCCTGATGCAGATGGTAGATGCCAGCAGTGGGTAAGGTTCTGCTGTGACATCTTGATTCTTCTAGCCCCTGCCCAGCTGTCAGGGTCTCAGTGGTTTCTCAGCCCTCACTGACGTCTTAAGCGATGTTTCTGGGAATTGTACATGAGATTGGATGTGCAGGTCCAAAAGCAAGAACAGCATGTTAGTCACTGCTACCACCACCCTACCCCTACCCCTACCCCTGCTGCTGATGAACTATGAACAAGATGAATAAGAAAATAGCGGTCAGATGGCAATAAGTGCCACAGAAAGAAATAAAGTTGAGGAAGAGGATAGGAAGTGAAGGTCAATGGGTAGGGGGGTTGCAAGGTAGAAAGGGTGGTCTAGGAAGGCTTCTCTGAGAAAGTGACACCTGAACTAGGACCTGAAGGATGTGTAAGAGAGTCACACTGATACATGGGGGAAGAGTGTTTGAGGTTAAGGGAACAGTCAGTGCAAAGGCCCTGAAGCAGGAGGGGGTCCATGTGGTTGGAGTAAGTGAAGTGAGGGAAAAGAAGAGCAGAGAGGCAGGGAGAGGCCAGCTCATGCCAGGCCTTGGGGGGCCACAGTGAAGACTCTGCCTTTACTCCAAGGGAAGTGGGAGTCACTAGGGAATTAGCTCTTATTGAAGTATAACTTAGATACCATGGTCAGTACAGAGTTCAGTGGCTTTCAGCTCATTTATGCAGGTGTGCAGTGCAACCATCACAACCCTGTCTGAGAACACTTCCTTTCCTTCAGAAATTTCTTCTCTTTTGCAGTACCTCTCCACTCACACCCCAGCCCCAGGTGACCACTAAAGTGCCTCCTATCTCCATAGTTTTGCCTTTTCTAAGGATTTCTTTTTTTAAAAAATATCAATATGACATTTTATTTAATCTGTTTTAAGCTGAGAAAACAACTCTAAGTGCATAATAGAACTTTACATTTTTACTCTCGCCACCCATGTTTTGTGTTGGGTCACAATTTATATATTTTTACCTTCTGTACCCATTAGTAAATTATTTTAGCTATAGTTATTTTTAATACTTTTAACTTCCTTACTGGAGTTATGTGATTTACCCAGCACCAGCCCAACATTTGAGTATTGTGAATTTCACTATGTATTTTCATTTACTGGTAACAGGAAAACGTGTGAAAGTGGAAATCTAATAAGGCATCCTTTCATTTCAGCTTGAAGAAGTCCCTTCACCATTTCTTAACAGGCCAGTCTTGATGAACTCCTTCAGCCTTTGCTTGTCCAGGAAACTCTCTCCCGTCATTCTGAAGGACAACCATGCCACGTAGAGTATCCTTGGTTGGGAGTTTTCTTCTTTCATCACTTTTTGGAGACTAAGGGTTTGTGACTTTGTGATCTCAACTCCTGACAGAATCGTGGTCGTCACTTCACCTGGGTGTGCAGCTAATGTCTTTTTTTCTCTCCACGTGTCAGGGCTGTTTCCTTTTCCAAAGAATGTGACCAAATTCAGCCTAGAGACTGCAAAACCTGGGTACTTCACATCCTTTCTCTTCGCATCCCAAGACTTCTTTTGCTCCAAAAAGAGAAGCAGGTCTGGCTTTGACACGAGACCCAAGAAGAAGAGGTTTCTGTAGCTCTCACATCACATCCCCGTACAATCCCCACTGAAGGTGGTGCAGGCATCCCCACTCCTCCTGAGAGAATTCTGGGGCCACATCCCTGAATGTCAGCAGTCCCTGAGAACTGGCCATTTTTTCTTCTTTCACCTCATCCTCTAGACTTCTTTCTCAGAAGAAATCCTCTAAAGATTTCTTATAAATGGAGCTTGCTGACAACAACTAATCTACATCCTAGTACTCTCCAGGGGTGAATCTAAAAAATAAATAAGGGCATAATTCAAAATGGCAGCAGTACGACCTTATAAGTTTGGTTTGTAAACTGAGGCATGAAGAGGCCAAATGAGTCACTAAATCATAAAATAAGTCACTCACAGTAAGGAAAGAAAAACAGGGGATATGATTCTGAGACTTCAAACTCCTATTCTGCATTGCTTCCTCCTGTTTAAACTTTTCACCCTACTACAGCTCTCTCCAATGAAAACAGCCTTAGGTAGGAAATCCCAGTGTTTGTAGACTCACTTTGGAAAAGAACGCCTTGTATGTTTGTGTTTGATAACATTGTTGTAGTTACTAAAATATCAACTCATGTTTCTGGAATTTTGTAGGATTTCCACTTTGGAGGCAAGGTTATTTGTGTGCACAAGGTTCTCACTTCAATATTTTCCTTAATGTTGGGTTGCTATGGAATCATATAAATAACTAAATTTCCTTGATATACAAGCTAGTCTAAATTGGTTTTAAATATGATTGAATGTGAATGTATAATATTGTGCCACAATTTTTCCACCTGTGACCTACCTTACGAAAGAGGAATACAAACATATGATTGACTACACAAGCCCTCGGCAGAGAGAACAGAATAAAAATAGCGAAGGGTTAAAATTGGTCATTTTAGCAAAATTATCTGATTAAAGGTTATCAATCTGCACTGCAGTTATTTCCTTTGACAATATTTCTGTTGCCCCACTAGACCACGAGTCTGGAGCAGTAGGAAATTCAGTGACTACTGGTGGCAGACAGGTTGAATAAATAGGCTTTGTTTCTAGATCTAACAGACAGATATTCTAAATTTGAATCTATAACATGGAAGTAATAAAATAGAGCAGAATTTTCAATAATTTACTTAACTGATATCTCAGCCTTCACCCTTCCACTTATATTTCTTGGCATATCAAATAATTTTACAGGATATTGTGAGACATATGTCAAACCCTGGTATACAGGGTCTATTTTCAAGCAGTTCCTAGAATGTGCAAGATATACGTCACATCTCATAGCAAGAGGGAGACAACACTGATCAAATATTCAAATCCAAACAGAATAAGATACCGTAAGAGTTCTGTAAAAACAGCATAAGAGTATTAGTCATAGTTTAAAAGAACATTAATGGACCATATTGTCCATTAAATTTCTGAATATTGGAGTAATGAAATTTGTTTATGAAGAATTATCTGCTACCAATTTTGATACGTGGTCCAGCAAGAACAACCCCAAGAAAGCATCAGGATGGGAGAGAGATTTTTTTTGTTAGGGTTATAGGAAATTTTGTATATGAGTAAGATGAGATGATCAAAACCAAAGCAAGTATAGATTTATGTACATGTCGTACGCTTTATTCAAAGTTGTCCTAGTGTTTTGTGGTCCTGATAGAATTAATTATTTCACCTTAAGATACTGAAGACCAGATCACTGATTGATTCCTAATACTTTTGCAGCAGGTGATTTTCGACATAATGTCAGATCTAGGGAGCCCACAACATAAAAATTAAACTATCTGTGGATTGTTCCTTACTCAAAATGAAGAGTAATGTCTCGTATTTAGTAGGCAAACATTTAAGCATCCTATCATTAACAATTACAAATCATACCAACTACAAATGCATAATACAGGGTTTTTAATTTTCTTTTTTCCACCTGAACCTTCCACAGAGAGTACACCACACAAACCATCAAGACTCATACGAGATATATAATTAGAGGGTAAATCTGTCTGTTCACGTTGAAGATAATAACTTTCTACTATCCCAGAGCTCCCCCTTTCCAATAGCAGTATCTATTGCCCACAAGAGGAGAGTATTAGAGGAGATCGAGGGTCTGGGCATCAGATAAACCCACACTCAAATCCAACTCTGCAACTTGCCAGCTGAGTTTCCAATAGTCTGTTGTACAAGTCATTTCATCAGTATGACTCAGTTTCTTCATCAGTGAAATGGAAAACAGAGTTGTTGGAAAAATAAATCACCTTGTTCAAAGAGCGTGGAAGAGCAACTGGCTTACTGTAGGACTCAGTATATCATGGTTCAAATATCTATGAAAATTAATAATCAGAATTCTAGTGGGACTAAAGTTACAGCAAAATGGACCTGAAGAATATTGCCCCCAGATTATGATAAAGTGCAGAGAACCATCCCTTTTTTTTTTTTTTAAAGATTTTATTTATTTATTCGACAGAGATAGAGACAGCCAGCGAGAGAGGGAACACAAGCAGGGGGAGTGGGAGAGGAAGAAGCAGGCTCATAGCGGAGGAGCCTGATGTGGGACTCGATCCCGGAACGCCGGGATCACGCCCTGAGCCGAAGGCAGGCGCTTAACCGCTGTGCCACCCAGGCGCCCCAGAACCATCCCTTTTTAACTATAGAAAACATTTTCTTCTAAGTGATTGGAACACTCATATTCACAAGAAATAGTTGGCCTCTCACTGCCTTTTTTTAGTACTATATAAACCCTGACACATTTTTACTCTTTAATCTCCTTTTGAAAGCAATCATCAACCCACGAGATGCACTACGATACACTTAAGTTACGTTGTCTTTTGTATAATCTTTATCACATTCTTTATCTTTCTGATGATACCTGATTTCACTTTGATTGAATTTAGAAAACCAGGCTCAAATGTATATTTGAAACCATCCCTGCAGGAAGCAAAGCTCTTTCATCATCCTTTTCATTCTCACTGACTTTAATCTCAGAGGATAACATTTTTCGAACTTTGCTTTAGCTTCTGCGTGATCCTACATAGCTACATTTTAGGTGGAACACCACTAAATAACAAATGTCTAATTTAGGGCCAGACCAAGAGATTATTTTATAGAGAATGGCTAAACTTTTTTATCTACAGTTAGACTTATTTTTAAGACACCTTTGCAGTCACATGTTGCCATATGACTCAGTTTCTGGTAGTGAAATGTGGGCAGAGATGTCCTATGTCATTCTTCCCCCATTATTGAGCAGAATGCCAATGCCCAGAGAGACCTTGATGCTACACACTGAAGAAAGAGGACACAACAGACTTGGGATGCGAGTGATTGTGTTGAGCAGAACCCCTACCCTCACTGCAGATCAGCCTCTGCAAGAGCAAGAGACAAACTCATGAAGTCTATGAGATGTCAGGGCTTATCTCCTATAGCCTCTAGCATCCTTAAGTAATATAGAAATTGTTACATTTCATAGTTACAGCTTTGACATTTATGTCTAGAATTTATTCAATTTAATTTTTGTGTAAGGGGTAAGCTAAAGGTTGATTGTTGTTTTTTCCATACAGACATCCAGAACCATCTGTTAGAAAAAGTTTTCCTTTCCTATGGGATCATATATGTGTAGGTGTACTTCTGGAACTGATAAACAAATTCAGTAAAGTCACAGGATTCAAAATCAAATCTGTTGTATTTCTATACATTAATGAAGTAGCAGAAAGAGAAATTAAGAAAGCAATCCTATTTATAATTGTACCAAAAATAATAAAGTACCCAAGAATAAATTTTTTCATCAGGAAGGGAAAAAGGGGTATTTTAAAAAAATAGGTCTTTAATGTCCTTTCCACAAATATCAGAAAAACAAAGGCTAGAAGGTTTTTGTTTGCATCTTGTCTGTATATGTGTGTCCATTTAAATTGTAAAATGTGAGATATTTTGTCTATATCTCTGGATGGTATTGCTAAAATTAAGTTGTTAAAGAGCGTTACTTAGTATGAAGGCAAGTGCTTATAAGGATCAGGTGTTCTAACACTCAGAAAGCTACACAGGGGCGCCTGGGTGGCACAGCGGTTAAGCGTCTGCCTTCGGCTCTGGGCGTGATCCTGGTGTTACAGGATCGAGCCCCACATCGGGCTCTTCCACTGTGAGCCTGCTTCTTCCTCTCCCACTCCCCCTGCTTGTGTACCCTCTCTCGCTGGCTGTCTCTATCTCTGTCGAATAAATAAATAAAATCTTTAAAAAAAAAAAAAAAAGAAAGCTACACAGAGGAGTTAAGATGGCGGAGTAGTAAGAGGACCTTATGATTGCCTCGTTCCTCAAACACAGCTAGATAATTATCAAATCATTTTAAACACACAGGAAATTGACCCGAGGACTGCGAGAACAAACTGTACAACTAGAGGAAGGAAGGACACCACACTGTGGAAGGTAGGAGGTGTGGAGACATGATTTGGGGGAGAAAAGAATCACAGGTGTTGCAGAGGGCAGAGAGCCCTGACCACGGAGAGAGGAGAGAGATAAAGGATAAAGCAGCAGCAGGGGATTGCCCATGAAAAAGACTTCCCCAAAATCATTCACTGGGAAAATGAAAGGGCTGATTATCGCAAGTTTTTTAAAACTCAGAAAGCTAGAAACTAACCCAAATGTTTTTTAAGTTAATGTGATCTGGGAAAATGTTCACTAGTAAAGTTCAATTAAAGTTGTTAGTTTGAGGAGCACCTGACTGGCTCAGTCAGTAGAGCATGGGACTCTTGATCTCAAGGTCATGAGTTTAAGCCCCACATTGGTCATGGAGCCTACTTCAGAAAAATAAATAAAATAAAGTTGTTGGTTTGATTAAAATAGATGCCTTTAAAGTTATCAGCATTAAATATGAGACTTTTATTCTGCCTGTGTTTAATAAAAGTCAAATAAATTCCAGGTATCTTTGTTGCAAAATTTATCAGAAAAAAACTTAGAATGGTTGACTTTGCCTAATGCCTCACGAAGTTTTGTGGGTGGTCTAAATATAATTGTTAAAAACAAGTAAATTAGATGTAAATAAAATAAAAAGGTGTGTAGATAAACTTCCAAATAAAGTTTCATAACCTGAAACTTTAAAGTTTTGCTCATTAAAGGATGAGTTAAATTCATTAAATAATCTAGATCATTTCTAAAAATGATAAAATAATAAAACATTAATATTTTTATCTAATTTTCTTTTCTTTCTTTCTTTCTTTCTTTCTTTCTTTCTTTCTTTCTTTCTTTCTCTTTTTCTTCCTTTCTTTCAGTAGGCTCCATGCCCAGCGTGGAGCCCAATACCGAGTTTGAACCCATGATCCTGAGATCAAGACCTGAACTGAGATGAAGAGTGGGGTGCTCAACAAACTGAGCCACCCAGGCTCCCCTCTAATTGTTTCTTATTACAGAAAAACTAAAGATAAATTTGGGTCTGTTAGTAAGCATGTTTTGTGCTTTATTTAAAAATTGTACTATGGAAAAGCACATATTTTTAGACATGAATTGTGTTTATAAATTTGTCAGTCTAAAGAATACTGGTACAGCAGACAACTCACAACCGCTTCCTGCTTAGTTTTTACTAGAAATTAAGGTTTCTAGGAGTTAAGAATTCTAAGAAATGTAATTAAGGCTACTGGAAAAAGTAAAGGAAACAACTCTGTATGTAAGGAAAGTAAGATGTGTGGTTTGGGTAAGCAAAGGAATAAACACATTTTTGTTGAAAGGAAACTAGATTTGTTCCCAAGTGAGACTGGTTACTTCAAGAGGGAAAACTTCGGACAAAATCTGAATGGAAAAAGGAACGTTGTAGAAGCTTTATGGAAAAAGAAACTTTGGAGAGGAGTTTTATATGTGGTTGGTGCTGGCTAAGATTCAGATAAACTCAAGTAAATGAGTTTTAATATCAAAAATATACTGATGCAATATTAAATACTGTTTTCTCTTTGATAGCAGGACAAAGGTTTCTTGAACTATTGGGGTCTGCTCTTAATAAAAAAAATTATAAACCAAAGTTTTTCTTTAAAGTTATTAGCCTAGAAAATAAAGATTCTGTGTTTTGCCAAAGTAATTCCTATGTTTACCAGGTCTTTGATTATTTGATTACATAAGAAAACTGAGGCTGAAGGTTAGGAGAGCCAGGGGCGCCTGAGTGGCTCAGTCAGTTAAGCCTCTGACTCTTGATTTTGGCTGAGGTCATGGTCTCCAGGTCGTGAGACTGAGACCCGCGTCAGGCTGTGTGCACTAAGTCTGGAGCCTGCTTAAGACTCTTACGACCCTGAAATCAAGACCTGGGCTGAGATCAAGAGTGGGACACTCAACCAAGAGGACATATGTTCTCTTTTCTCTCTTGGAAAAAAAAAAAAAGAGAGAGACAAAGTTTGCCCATAACTATGTAGCCTTGTTTATTTCCCCTTAAAATCTTTTATCGTCTTTTTAACTTTGGTTAAATAAATAATTAAATATTATTTTATAATGATTTGTGATCCTATTTAATCCTAATCAAATGTTTTATATTTTATATTAATTTATATATTATAAATATCCTATTTAATAAATATCAAAATATCCTATTTAATAAATAAATATCCTATTTAATCCTACTTAAATGTTTTATATTATTTTATATTATACTGTATTTTATGTGATTTTGTAATGATTTGTGATCCTATTTAATCCTACTTAATTTCAAATGTTCAAGTCTTTGGATTTTTTTTTGGCATACTTTGGATATTTTTGGCATACTTCCAAAAGTCAAATTCTAAAATGAAATCTTTTGACTACAATCTAACTGAAATTTTCCAGCAGGTCCCTGGAACGTTTCAAAGATTTCTGTGAAAAATTAAACTAATTAGGCTTATTTGGTATGTTAAGTTACATGGGAAGTAGTGTCAAATAAGGGATGCTAAACACTCAGATTATGTTTGTGCAGAGAGATATGTTATTAGAATAAGTGTTCTAAAATTGTATGAAACCCCTAGAAATCTGATTTCTTGGTATGTTATTACCTTGGAGTGTTGTGTGTCACAGAAATAATCAACTTCCCTCATCCGTTGCACTGTAATGAATGTGGACCAGATCTTCAACCACGGTCATTCTTAAGTCTTACCATTTACAAGTTACCCTTTTACTCTGAGGTGATGGCAGAATTGTTTCATCTTCAGTGAGACGCAAAAAAACTCCTGAGTACAGTTTTCTGATACCTTAAGATCATAAAGCTGAACTAGGTTAGAATTTCTGAACTAGTGGTGAAAATGGATTCAAGCAGAAAAGAACCAATAATATGGGACTGAATGAACTGAGAGGGATAATTATCATTTTTATGACTTTTTATTTGAAACATTGCTGACTTTAAAAATGTATTGTTTTTCCAGATTTAAGGAAATCTTTTCTCTTCAGCTAACTGACTTAACAGCAATTTGACAAAATATACCTTCGGAAACCAATGAAATAGTTATCTTTTTCTCAATCCCTTCAGAATTCAAAAACTCATAAGTATGCTTATATATTCAGGGCAATGTATTTATTTGTCCCGTGAGTTCAATGGCCAATGTCCAATCAGAATTTGTTCTCCTTATGACAGGACACAACTGGAATCATTGGTTATATTACTAAAGCTTTGACTGAAACAACATGTTTGAGAAAGACATGCATAGATTCACACATGACCAGACAGCTTTAAGGAACTAAGGTTGACTTTATGGAGCCAATAAAGCCAATGAAAATATATTCCAGAGGAAAAAAGGAAAAGAAAAAGAAGAAAAAAACAATAAAAGCTCATTCTGATACCTTGCTTACAGAGTTGCCAGCAGCCTTACCAGATGAATAAAGAAGGTCACTTTGTCAGGTGCAGGAACCTCAGGATATTTGGGGGAGCTGGAGAAGAGAGGAATTAGCCCAAATCTACAGGTATTGCAGGGGAAGTCTGATGGCAAGTGTTTGGTTTGGCTTCTGGATCTGAGAGGCTGAAAGTTCAATTTGGAGATTCCTTATGAAAAGTTCCAGCAAAACAGGTTTGTTTTCATTTCTTTTTCTAATTCAAGTATAATTAACATACAGTGTTGTATTAGTTTCGGGTGTTCAATATAATGATTCAACAATTCTATACATTACTCAGTGCTCATCAAGATAAGCGTTCTCTTAATTCCCTTCACCTATTTCACCCATTGCCCCACCCACCTCCCCTCCAGTAACCAATTTGTTCTCTACAGTTAATTAAGAGTCTGTTTCTTGGTTTGTCTCTTATTTATCTTTGTTCATTTACTTTGTTTCTTAAAGTCCACATATGAATGAAATCATATGGTATTTGTCTTTCTCTGGCTTGTTTCACTTAGCATTATACCCTCTAGCTCCATCCTTGTTGTTGCAAGTGACAAGATTTCATTCTTTATTATGGCTGAGTTATATTCCATTGTGTGTAGGGGTGTGTGTGTTTGTGTGTGTGTATACACACACACCTTTATCCATTCATCTACCGATGGACCCTTGGGTTGTTTCCGTACTTGCCTATTGTAAATAATGCTGCAATAAACATAAAGGTGTCTATGTCTTTTCAAATTAGTGCTTTCATTTTCTTTGGGTAAATACCCAGTAGTAGAATTACTAGATCATACGGTAATTTCATTTTTAATTTTTTGAACAGGCTCCATACTGTTTTCCAGAATGGCTGCACCAGTTTGCATTCTCACCAACAGTGTGATGAGGTCAGGGGGGTGGAGTCCGGAGCCGGCGACCAAGAAAGAATTCTTGAGGCATCTTTGGTGCAAAACTGGTGGTTTATTAAAGCATGGGGACAGGACCCGTGGGCAGAAAGAGCTGCTGCACCGGGGTTGTGAGGGGTGGCTGATTATATACCATGGGGTTGGGGGAGGTAAGGACAAAGGGAGGTTGAGGAAATACTTTCACATGTTAAAGAAGACTCACAAGATACCAGAGGCCTTGCCATTGTCAAGTTAAAGTGGTTTTGCCCTCTAGCAAGGCATTAACATTAAGATGGCTGGGAACTTCCTGCAGGCTGCAGATTATAAGGACATTTAATTGTATCTATATTCCCTTCCGGAAGCTAGGTTATTGGTAGAAATGCTTCATTCTTGTAAACTGCTAGACATTTGTAAAACTGAGGGAGACTTAAGTCTTGCAGGGCTGTGGTATCTATAGGTTATTTCTTTATCCTTTAGGGCAGGGAGGAGTGCCTGAGGAATGTCACATACATCCCATGGGGGTGGGGGGGGGGTTGCAGGGTCAGTTTCTGCTTTGTCCTCAGCTTGCCTTCTGTTCCCTCGTCAAGTGCACAAGTGTTACTTTTTCTCCTCATCCTCGTCAACATTTATTGTCTTGCGTTTTTGATTTTAGCCATTCTGACAGGTGTGAGGTGATATCTTATTGTGATTTTGATTTGCATCTCCCTGATGATTAGTGATGTTGAGCATCTTTTCTTGTGTTTATTGACCATCTGTATGTCTTCTTTGGAGAAATGTCTGTTCATGTCTTCTACCCATTTTTAATCGGATTACTTATTTTTTTGGTGTCGAGTTGTATGAGTTTTTTTTATATATTTTGGATATTAAACCCTTATCAGATATATTATTTTGCAAATATTTTCTCCCATTTGGTGGACTGTCTTTTTGTTTTGCTGATGGTTTCCTTTGCTGTACAAAAGCTTTTTATTTTGATGTAGTCCTAATAGTTTATTTTTGCTTTTGTTTCCCTTGTCAAAGAAGAGAGATCTAGAAAAATGTTTCTACAGTTGATGTCAAGGAAACTACTGCCTATGTTTTTTTAAGGATATTTATGGTTTCAGGTCTCACATGTAGGTCTTTAAACCATTGAGTTTATTTTTGTGTATGGTGTAAGAAAGTGGTCCAGTTTCTTCTTTGGCATGTAGCTGTCCAGTTTTCCCAGCACCATTTGCTAAGACTGTCTTTTTCCCACTGAATATTCTTGCCTCCTTTGTTATAATTATGGGTTTATTTCTGGGTGGTCTGTTCTATTGATTTATGTGTCTCTTTTAGTGCCAGTATCATACTGTTAGACTACTACAGCTTTGTAGTATATATTGAAATCTGGGATTGTGATGCCTTCAGTTTTGTTCTTCTTTTTCAAGATTGCTTTGGCTATTTGGGGTCTTTTGTGATTCCATACAAATTTTAGAATTATTTGTTCTAGTTCTATGAAAAGTGCTATTGATATTTTGCTAGGGATGGTATTAAATCTGCAGATTGCTTTGGGTAGTATGGACATTTTAACAGTATTTATTCTTTCAATCCATGAGCATGGAATATCTTCCGTTTGTTTTTGTCATCTTCAATTTCTTTCATCAATGTTTTATAGTTTTCAAAGTACAAGTCTTTCACCTTTTTGGTTAAGTTTATTCCTAGGTATTTTATTATTTTTGGTATAATTATAAATAAGATTGTTTTCTTAATTTCTCTTTCTGCTAATTCATTAGTATACAGAAATACAACAGATTTGTGTGTATTGATTCTGAATCTTGTGACTTTACTGAATTTGTTTATCAGTTCTAGTAGCTTTTTGGTGGTTTTTCAGGTGTTCTATAGAGAGCATCATGTCATCTGCAAATAGTGAAAGTGTGACTTCTTCCTTACCAATTTGGATGCCTTTTCTTTTTCTTTTCTGATTGCTGTGGCTAGGGCTTCCAGCAATATATTGAATAAAAGTGGTAAGAATGGACATCTTTGAAATGAGGATCCTGATCTTAGAGGAAAAGCTCTCAGTTTCTCACCATTGAGTATGATGTTAGATGTGGGTTTTTCATATATGGCCTTTATTATGTTGAGGTATGTTCCCTCTAAACCTACTTTGCTGAGGGTTTTTATTATGCATGGATGTTATACTTTGTCAAATGCTTCTTCTGTGTCCCTGAAATGATTATATGGCTATTATCCCTTTTCTTATTGATGTCAGTATCACATTGATTGATTTGTGTATATTGAACCACCCTTGTATCCCAGGAATAAATCCCACTTGGTTGTGGTAAAGGATTTTTTAATGTATTGTTGGATTCAGTTTGCTAATCCTTTTGTTAAGGATTTTTCCAACAAAACAGGTTTTAGAGAGCCAGCATGGTCAACTGCTATTCTTCTTGCACTTATGTAAATAATCAGGCCAGCTTATTTTTAAAACTAGGCTTACTTTGCAAATAAATTCGTATTAATTTAGCTATCTTCTGTAGAAATTAGAGTGATTATATAGAGAAAAATATATGTTTCCATAACACACCTGTGCAGATATTAGATTTTTTTTTTTTAATTTTATGTATTTATTTGACAGATCGAGCATGAGCTGAGTGGGAGGGGAGGGACAGAGGGCTAGGGAGAAGCAGACTCCCTGCTGAGCAGGGAGGCCGATCCAGGACTCAATCCCAAGACTCTGGAATCATGACCTGAACCAAAGGCAGACGCTTAATCAACTGAGCCACCCAGGCACCCCATAGATGCTAATATTGTTCATTATAAACTGGACTAGATCCTTATTTATTCTAGTTTTCGCCAGTGTCTGGGTGCAAGTCTCCAAACTCACATTTTCCAATTTTCTCCCACCTTTCTGACTTGGAATCATTTGAGAACCAAAATTGTACTTTTTCATGAAGTCCTCCAAGCAAAATATGAACAACTTGATGTAAACTTCACAGAAATCACCATAATACTCACATATAGATAATCTAAATGTCGTTGTCTAAGAGCCACTCAAAAAGATCAGAAATATTTGAATTCTAACACAGAAAAGCTGCGAGATTGCCAGTGCTAACTCTCACTGTATCTGAAAACACTTCGAACCTGACATCTAAAAATCTTCTGGACTGGCTACTCTCAGAACTCAGAAACTGGTTTATAATTTGATCCAATTATTAATCATTGTTTTTCTTTTGTTTCCATAGAAATCCCTCTTATTTAATACCCGATTACTTAAATCATAGGCTTAACTTTGAGAACACACCTACATTCCTGACTCCTGAAATGACTTTAACTGAACTGACCTATTGTCGGGGCTAAGAGACTAAATCAATAAGACAGAACAATCTACCAACTCAATTTTTAATGGGTAAAACTTCAGGGAAGTTTCAGAGGACGGAACTGTAGGGGCCAAGGGCAGGTTACCCTAAGATGAACCACTTTGGCATGAAGATTATTTTGAGTTCAACATTTGCTGCAACATGGACGGGACTGGAGGAGATAATGCTAAGCAAAATAACTCAAGCAGAGAAAGACAATTATCATATGATTTCTCTCATCTATGGAACATAAGAACTAGGAAGATGGGTAGGAGAAGAAAGGGAAGAAGAAAGGGGGGGTAAACAGAACGGGGAATGAACCATGAGAGACCATGGACTCTGGGAAACAAACTGAGGGCTTCAGAAGGGAGGGGGTGGGGAATTGGGATAGGCTGGTGATGGGTATTAAGGAGGGCACGTATTGCATGGTGCACTGGGTGTTATACGCAAGTAATGAATCATGGAACTTTACATCAAGAACTAGGGATGTACTGAATGGTGACTAACATAATATAATAAAAAATTATTATAAAAAAATGAAGCTGTTTTCCTCTCATTTCGAGATAAAAACGAAAAGCTTTGTTTTCTTTGCAACTGATGTTGCCTAAGAAAGGTATTCAGGACTCAAAGATCAGAGGTGGATAATTATCTAGATTAGAGACTGTCAGAAGAAAAGCTGGAAAAAAACAAAAACAAATAAACAATGAAAACCCAGCACATACAGGAAAATCTCTTTACCTCCCACTTAACTGCCTGCACATACCAGGAAGAGAGCTATTAACAGATACTCCTCTTTACCCAACCTTTGTTTTCCAAACATCTTCTCTCACCTTCCTGATAATTGTCTTCCTCACTCTGTATCACCAGGCCCCTATACCTCTCCTTAGCTTATGATGTCATATAGGAGCCTCCTGTTAGTGACTGTCTGGATTTTCATGTCTGAGTGGATTCCTCATATGTACGAGATTAAACTTGATTTTCTCCTGTTCATCTGTCTCATATCACTTTGGTTCTTAGTCCAGCAGACTAAAAGGCAGAAGGATCCTCCCCAACAGTTCGTTGCCAATCTTAGAACAAAAGCATTCAATCTTCCATCAGCAGATATGATGTTAGCTGTAGGTTTTTCCTGGGTTCTGTTTATTAAATAGGGCATTTCACTTTCTATTTCCTGGAAGTTTTTTTTTTTTTTAATCATGAGTGAATGTTGGATTTTATCAGATGTTCTTTATACATCTATTGAGATGATCATATAATCTTTAGAAATCTGTTAATCTAGTGAATTATATTAATTAATTTTCAAATGTTGAATCAACCTTGCATCTACAATTTGAAGAGCATGAGAAAAGGGAACCTACTGCAATATCCTAGGCTTTCCTTTCTGCATCTTAAGATGGCTATGTTCCTTTAGTAAAGGTCACAGCTTCTCTTGAGCAGCCTTGGTCCTCAGAATTCCTTCCAACCTTTCCCCCTCTCTTCAGGCCTAAAGATGGAGGAAGCTTCAGGCAAAGTCCTGCACCAGATGTTTTGCTTTTCTGAAATATGGCCCACATGTTTGTAAACAGTCCCTTTTGAAACTCTCCTTACTCACTCCGATTATGCAATTTTTTTTTTACTGGGATCCAGCTAATATCAAATTATAGCAAATATATATATAAATTATATATCCAGCCAATATCAAATATTGGACAGTTCCAATAGACTTAAGCTCACAGGTGTCAGTCAGGGTGAGTATGTGTGTGCTTTGGAGTGTGTGTGTGTGTGTGTGTGTGTGTGTGCATGCATGCACGTATGTGTGTGTGTGGCCCTGGGTCTGAAGTCAATATTCAACTATTTCATTTTCTAAAAGGCAGGAGATTCTGAGCCCAGAGGTAGGAGCTGACAGGCCAACTGTTCTGAGCTGGACTCTGCTCAGAGGGTTTTTTGAGCCCAGGCTGCCCTTGCAGGGAGGTCTACCGCTGCCAGTTGCTAGGAGGTCCCCAAAATAAGGCTTAGTAGCCATGGGCTTTCAACATGCAGGGATCTCAGTATGTTGGTTGCTTCAGTCAGTTTTGCTACAGATACGAATAGACTAGCTTCTACAATCTTCAGAGAAAAAGATTTTTCTTTTGAATAAAAGACTAATTTCTCTAATCAGTGAGTTGATAAAGTTATACAAGTAACCAAAAGACCATCCAAACCAAACAAAAAGGAAAAAAAAAAAGGAGCCAGCATTAAAGTTCTATCACCTAACTCATGTATAAACACCAACAAGGCCAGAATGGAAAAGGCCTGGAAGTCTGGAGGTAAGTCTGTCTCTAACCGCCAATGCCTCGCCGAGTTTCTGCAACTGCTGTATGCTTGTAGCTAGCATTTACTGAGCGCTGATTACATGCCAGCTGCTGTTCTGAGCATTTTAGTTGTGTTAATGAATTCTCACAGCAAGAAAGTAGACACTATGTATCGCCGCTGTTCTACTAGTAAAGAAACTGGACACACAAAGGTTAAATAATAAGTGATAGAAATCAAATTCGAACCCAGGTAGTTTTAGTGCCAGAGCCCATGTCTAAACCACTGCTCCATGCTGCTTTTTTCACCTAAAAACTGAGATGGCTGGCATAATGATCTCCAAGGTCACTTAGCTCTAAGTCTCCCCTCTGAGTCTGTTTCATTCNNNAGAAGGTTAATAATTTCCTTTAACCTCAAGAATGCCCTAATTTCCATAACACAATACCGTGGGGATGAGTCCAGCGGGCCCCCTACTCTTCTCGGCCTCTGTTGGAATCAGTCCTCATCCTGCACAATAATTTTTACCTGCAATCACTACCAATAGACTGTGAACCTCTTGTGGTCATAGACTGATTTTCTCTTCTCTGGAGTTTAGGTCAGAAAACACCCTTGAGGGGCGCCTGGGTAGCCCAGTCGTTAAGCGTCTGCCTTTGGCTCAGGGCATGATCCCGGTGCTCTGGAATCGAGCCCCACATCAGGCTCCTCTGCTGGGAGCCTGCTTCTTCCTCTCCCACTCCCCCTGCTTGTGTTCCCTCTCTCGCTGGCTGTCTCTATTTCTGTCGAATAAATAAATAAAATCTTAAAAAAAAAAAAAAAGAAAACACCCTTGAGCCCTCATTCCAGCAATGCCTAAAAAACCTTGCCATGCTCATACCCAGACCTGGTGTGATACCAGATTTCCACTGGAACCTAAAGTTCCTCTAATGCCATGATGACACCCATGCCTGCCACACTTAGTGTCGAAGTGTAGTTCTTTGGGAACATCCAAATCTTCCCTATTTTCTTCATCTCTTTTTCTTATCCTGCCTTTCTGCCTGCTCCATTTTTCTACTATTCCCTCCCCTCCCCAAACCTTTCTAGAGCAACCCGTAAAACTCTCAACTCAAGTGAACAAATTCTCCTTCTCAATCTCAGTTCAGGAACTACTCTTTTGGGGTGATCATCTTAGACCCAAAGCTATCATGGTCAAAAGCAATAGCATACTTTCTGGAGAGGCAAAACTAGCATAATCGATACTAAGATTCAAGTGTGGCGGACCATTTTACAGTGAATATACTTCCTCTTTGGGGACTAGATAAAAAATAACTAGCTCATAGATTAAAAATAATTCAAATACTCCTCTTTCCTTAATGGACCCAGGTTTTATACAAGTGCCCCAGCTGAAATAGCACTTTAGAACTTGGGGCTTCCTGGAAAATACAAATGGACAGCCAGATCTTCAGTCTGATCATACTTGAGATAAAGGAAGTGTATTTTAAATGTGAACAGATGGATCTGTTAAAAAAAAGTTTATGAAAAAGGTTATCATAGATTTTAGAATGATTAGTTTACATTCTTCAAGTTTCTTTAGATGTGTGGCCAATGCGGGTTTATACATCTTCCAATTCTGGCAGAAAGAGAAGTGCAGCATATGCTGTAATGTCCAAAATCTTGTTCAAAATAAAGTTCAAGAAATGATGGCTTTTTTTGTTTTTTTACTGAGGTTTTTATATTTCGGAACTGTCAGTTATGAATGTATAAAGACACAAAAATTCTTTGAGATCTATCAAGAACCATGAGGTTTTTACTTGTCTATATCTTAACCTACAGAAAGGGTGAATTCCTCAAGAAGTAATTTAATTTCATTAAAACAGTGCTGCTATCCAGAACTTTACTTCATTTATTTAACTTTTCTCCAAAGAATGGTTCAAATTTGTGGAGTATGACATTTAGTAATATATTGATCTACTACATTAATGGGCAGATATTGTGGGGAACCTACTGTATGTTGGGAATGACACTCTAGCGTGAGAACACAGGAGGGAATAAACCAGGATGTTGAGGTCACGTTGGAAGATACTGACCCACACTTAATTAACGTCAGTGCATGGTGAGTATGCAATACCAGTGGATGAAGGGAATATTGATGGATTGCTAAGTCATAATGATTATTTTAGTTGGGTGGCAGGAGAGGCTAGAGAAGATGACACACAGAATTTAAATGTCTTAAGTTTTGAAGCATAATTAGGGGTTCCTCAGTTGGACAAAAGGGGTAAAAGCATTCCAGAGAGAGGGAAACCATGTATCTTTTGAAGGTATATGGCCCTTTGAAACCCAAATTTTTGATTCATTCAATCAGTGATCTGTAGCATGGAACTAAGCGTTCTAATAAGATAAAAGGCTTGGCCCTCAAATTCTGGTTCTGCAAAATGAAGATGGAAATAATTTAGAGGAGTAGGAAAGCAAATGCTTGCTTGTTTGTACAAATCATATATCCCATAGAAATTAAAAATTAGCTGAGACTAGGTTCTCCTTTAACCCAGGACTGCATTATGACTTCCATTGACCTAAGCACTTTTATCTTTGAGGACCTTTGCCTCCCTTCCCAATCTCCCCACCCCCTCCAAACAAACAAACAAACAAACAAAACAAAAACACCAAAAAATCTACTTTATGACTATGTTAGTAAAAACAAACAAACCAATATGTTAATATTATATATTAAAACATTTTCTTTGACCTAAAAGTTTTTTTCTTCTGATTTTAAAGTAAATTAAAACATTTTCTTGTGGGGGAGGAGGTCATCTGGGTGGCTCAGTCACTTAAGTGTCGCTTTCCCACTGTTCTTCTAGATTGCTCTCTCTATCAAATAAATAAATAAATAAATAAAATCTTAAATTTTTTTTTTCTTGGGATCCTAAGCACGATGGCTACTGTGTCTAATGATAAATCACCTTCAGGAATTCTATCCCATATTCCATTCTGCCTTTGGTTGCCACAAAACACTTCTACAAATTGCCCTTTCCTTGGGTCGTTGGAACTTCGGTGAAGTGATTTCCAGGTCCTCTGCCTTGAATTCAAAGCTTCGCTAAGTCTTGTTTTGCCTGGTGATTTAACCTGACTCCCAAATGCACCTTTTACTTCTACCTTGCCAGTTCCTCTCACCCAATAATGTGTATTGAAATAACCCAGGGAAGTATTTTGTTTTGTTTTTGTGTTTTTATTTTAAATTTGGGTTACCAAACCAACCAAATCGGAGTCTCTGGGTGTGGGACCCAGAAAACATTACTTTTAAAGCTCCTCAGGCGATTCTGATTTGCCTACTAGTTCGAGAACCAGTGCACTAAGCAACAAACAAAAGATAATCATGGTCCTGTAATGTGCTGTGAAGTATCACAGTACATTGTAATAACTCGTTTATACATGAATCTCTTTACTAGATGGAAAACTCCAAGCATCATTTCTCAATCATTTTACTTTGACCCACCACCTAGTTCAATGACTAGCATGGAGTAGACACTCAATAAATGTTTTTATTGAATGAGTAAATGGGTGAATGGATTGGCACATGTTCTTAAACTTCTCCTTTCCTCTTCCTTTTTTTCTTCTTCATTGTCTTACTCCAAGGTTCTCAACCCTGCCTGCCCATTAAAACCACCTGAGAGCTTTGTAAAACTCTCCTGGGCCACACCCCGGCCAGTTAAATCAGACATTTTGAGGGTGGGGCCCATGTAGTTTTTTAAAAGATCCTTAGGCAATTCAACCGCACAGCTAGGGTTGAGAATCATTGACTAATATTTACTCACTCTTTGAGACCTTTAAACTCCAACTTTTTCAGTAAACTTTTTCTGATGCGTTCCCACATTTATCTTTCAATTTCTTAAATTCTGGTTATCCTTAAGAGAGAAATATGTGACTTCAGTCTTAATTATTTCTTATTGCATCCATGTATACGTTTTCTCTGTGAAGCTAGCATTTGAGGGCAGGATTTATATTTTCTATAGCTTTGCCTTCCTGCGAGAGATGAGAACAGTGCTAGGCCTGAATTCTAACACAACCTAGGGACTAAAGGCAGTTACATGGGTTTGTTGGAACATCATGTTTCTTGATCCGGACTCGCCTCATACTATTCAATAGAACTTCAGCGATCAATAAATTGGTTGAAATTTTCAATGTGTTGTAGTAACCAATTAATTTTCTCAACCAGTTCCTGGGTTTAAAAGCTTTGATTTCAACCAGAGCTTGGGTCTAACACCACATTGATGATGTCCAGCTCCTCGAAAGGCATAATTCAACTTAATTGTCAAATGAAGATCAAAAGGCTGATTTCAGTTTATGAAGGGGCAAGGCAAAGAGATTAAAAATTCAGATTGTGTTTTTGTCCTCTCTTTCTAACCCTTAACTCCTATTGTCCCAGGAGAAGTAAAGGTGGAGCAAGAATTTGGGAGGCACCTATTAGCACTCACCTTGGGCATGTGAACACCTGATGATGTTAATGACCAGATCATAGAATACCATAATGCTTATTAAAAATGCTGATTTTTTATTAGTCAGCATTACTGTGCTGCTGAGTAGTATGAACTTGGTAACTTAATAGTTTATGGATATATGTTTATTAATACCTGAACAATTTTAGTGCCGTATTTTATATACATATTTCAGCTATATATTTTGTAGGACTCTGATGTTTTGAAATTTCTCTTCTCTATTTTCAAGTTCAGAAATAAATATCTAGGGGCGCCTGGGTGGCGCAGTCGTTAAGCATCTGCCTTCAGCTCAGGGCGTGATCCCGGGGTCCTGGGATCGAGCCCCACATCAGGCTCCTCCGCTGGGAGCCTGCTTCTTCCTCTCCCACTCCCCCTGCTTGTGTTCCCTCTCTCGCTGGCTGTCTCTATCTCTGTTAAATAAATAAATAAAATCTTAAAAAAAAAATTTTTAGAAATAAATATCTAACAAATAGGTTTTTTTCCCAACCAGGAAAAATGCACATGCCTTATCTGTGTTGGATGGTCAAAATGTAGACAAAATGAATGCAGGGATTTTGTCAGTCTGTGGCTGATGAACGGACAGTATTCAGCACTTGAGGGAAAAAACTCGGACATTTATAATTGCATGATACAGTTAATTAGCATTAACTCTAAAACTCTTGCTAAATAAATGCCAGAAATGGTAGCTTTCATAAACCTCTATAGAATCTATAAATTCTCATGAGGACTAAAGAAATTATGATTTTTCAAGAATTTTACGGTAAGAGACCTGTTTTTCATTCGTAAATGTTGTTCTTAAAGTTAGTTTAATCATGATAAGTACAAATTCCTGGAAGTATTTGATGATCATCTGCTTGGAAAAGAAATCTGCCAAAAAAAGAAAAAAGGGGTATTTGTAAAATACTCAAACCCACATGGACAGACACAGACACACACAAACACACCCAAAAGAGGGGGTTTGGTTCTTATTCCGAAATCCAAATGGAGACATGAATATGTAATAAAAAGTCTAATTTGGCACTAATTATGCAGAACGGTTTGAAAGGAAATACTAATTCAAATGCCTTGTATTAAGGTAAATATTTAGTACCTGCTGTCTTTGCAAACCCACAACTTGTATATACCAAAGAAAATAATGAAAACACAGAGGTTTCTACTGAGTCACTTGTTTCAGTTTTCTTGAAAGAAACTAACAATGGGAGGTTTTGTTCATGATTAAAACAATTTAGCAATCTTTTTTATTGGTATTGTACTCATATGGGTTAGGCGGCAAAAGTAGTTAAAAAAAAAAAGATGAAAACCAATTTCGTCATCCTTCTCCTTGATCTACTAGATAATATATCATGAAGAAAACCCAGCGTAGGCTTTATATTTTTAAGAGCATTTTAACATATATTGTTTTTAAAAATTTTTCCTTATAGTGACCTATGAAATTTCTTTTTTTTTTCTTAAGGATTTTATTCATTTATTTATTTATTTGTCAGAGAGAGAGCATAAGCAGAGGGAGAAGCAGGCTCCCTGCTGACCAAGGAGCCTGATGTCGGAATCCATCCCAGGGCCCTGGGATCATGACCTGAGCTGAAGGTAGGTGCTTAACCAAATGAGCCCCCCAGGCATCCCAGACCTATGAGATTTTATTGTTTTCCCCTATTTACTAGAGATAAGATAAAGGAGACTCAGAAATTCATAATGACTTTCTCATATACCCATAATCTCTAAACTCAATAGTAATCAATTTTATACCTATTATGTAAACAGATGCTTTAATAGATGCTTGAAGGTAACAAGTTTTAATTTCTCTTTCATAACAACAACAACAAAATACCATTTACTTTCATATCAAAGCCTGGCCACTTTATTATATGATCAACACCTTCCACACTTCTGAAGAACCTTGTGATGAGCAAAGTCTTTCACCAAGACTTTCAAACACCCCTGAAATATTTAGAAAATATTGGCTGCGTAGCTCTCTCATGAACTAGTAACTGCTATAGCCACTCCTACATTAACGTCTAGGTGACTCCAGTAGATGAGAATAAAGTCCATTTGTACTTTAGTGCCAACTGGTCCCATCAGTCTCAAGAGTTGGCATGAAGCCAGTAGTATTTCTATACAAAGTGGTTTCTAATAAGTGTTGGTTCCTAACATCATGGTGGTTGTAAATGCTAATAAACTTCCTACAAGGGAAGTAGAAGTGGAAAGTTTTATTTGTCAAACATTTTATCACTGTACTTGGTTAGCATGGACCATTACCCCAGTTCCCTGAGGCACATATTCCCTGTGAGTTTAGCAGTTAATGAATATAAATAGTAACAAGCCAGCAATTTTAAAACCATAAATAATTGTTCCTCTGAAAGTTCCTGCTAATGGAAAAAAAATAAATGAAAAAGAACTATCATAGCAAAAAATTACTTATGACCGAAAGCCAAAACTGAGGTTCAAAATCTCACTAATTTGTACCATCCCAAGACAATCTAAATCTATTCGGTTAATTCACAGGTGGAGCTTCACAAATGTAAGTTTTCAGCAATTGTCTTTTTTTCCATCTATAGTATTTATTCCTTATGTAATTCTCTAAAAAACAAACTACAGTTAAGGTCCATCAACAGTATTATATCCATCAATGATAAGTCAATTGTTTCCAGATTGATATTTCTGTAATCATTCTTTACTACTTTTTGAATTTAAAATATTCCATTAAGAATACAAGTTCATGGGGGCACCTGGGTGGCTCAGTCGTTTGAGTGTCTGCCTTCGGCTTGGGTCGTGATTCCCCACGTAGAGCCCCACATAGAGCTCCCTGCTCAGTGGGGATTCTGCTTCTCCCCCTCCCTCTGCCCCTTCTCCTGCTTGTGCTCACTCATGCCTTCTTTCTCTCTCAGATAAATAAATAAAATCTTCAAAGAAAAAGTATACAAGTTCTTGTAGCAAATCCAACAACAGAGAAATGAATAAAAGGAAAGCTAGGGGCACCTGGGTGGCACAGCGGTTAAAGCGTCTGCCTTCGGCTCAGGGCGTGATCCCGGCGTTATGGGATCGAGCCCCACATCAGGCTCCTCCGCTGGGAGCCTGCTTCTTCCTCTCCCACTCCCCCTGCCTGTGTTCCCTCTCTCTCTGGCTGTCTCTATCTCTGTCAAACAAATAAATAAAATCTTTAAAAAAGGAAAGTTAACAATGTTCTCCTTCTCTCTCCGTCAATAAATATATTTATTGACTTAACCATATTAGGGATTAGCATATCAAAGTATCAGAAAGATATTAAAGTAGCATATTAAATCAGAATTTTATTAATGTTCTCATAGTTTCTAGAGAAAGGGCAGCAATCAGCTTAATATGCAAAACCTGGGATGATAGAAATGTCAATCCATGCAGAATTTTTTAATTTGCTGATTATTCATGGACATTTACTGAGGTATGTGTACCAGATTCTTATATTAGTTATTATATCACCAGAAAACAGTTTTAAATTATGATTACCATAGAAACAGGGTTAAGAAAGGCTGTAATATTTTGACAAATATCTCTGCAAATTTATAGAAAACAAGATAGATTTTTTTATAAAGATTTTATTTATTTATTTCAGAGAAAGATGGAGACAGAGACAGTGCAAGCATGAGTGGGGGAAGGGTAGAGGGAGAAGCAGAATCCCCACTGAGCAGAGAGCCTGACTTGGGTGGGGGGGGGCTCAATCCCAGCACCTTGGTATCATGACCTGAGCCCAAGGCAGATGCTTAACTGACTGAGCCACCTAGGTGGCCCGAAAAGCTCGAATTTAGTAGTTTTTATTAGCATGATCTTTCTTCAAATTTTAGAATAGTTTTAGATGTATGTAACAGTTACAAAGATAGTAAGGGAATTTCCATATATAACATATCCAATTTCCCCTATTAACTTCTTAGATAACCATATTACATTTGTCACAACAAATTTCCTGACTGTTACAGAAGACGGATTGATTCAAGAGGAGGTTAGAATGCAGGAAGGGAGAGAGGAAAGAGAAAGGGGAAGAAAATTGAGATATTAGTTTAATTTCGCAGCTATGTAATAATGTAAGATGTTGAGGTAAGTTGGAGATGCTTTTCTTGGAGTGCTTAAAATGGAATTGGGGAAGTATTTGGGAATGGAGGTAGAGAAAAGTAAGTATTAGCTGATTAAAAAAAAAAAATCCTTAAATGGGTGAAGGGGAGAGAGAGATACAGGCTTTCAGTTGTGGAATAAGTAAGTCACGGAAATCGAAGCCACAACATAAGTCATGTAGTTAATGATACTGTAATAGCGATGTAATAGGACAGGTGGGAGCCACATTTGTGGTGAGCATAGCATAATGCATAAACTTGTCAAATCACTAAGTTGTACTCTTGAAACTAATGTAACATGGTGTGACAACTATACTCAAACAAAAAATAAATTTTAAACATAAAATTATTATTTATTATTTTTTAAAGATAAAGAAAAATTTTTTAATGATGTGGCAAAGAAGAGCTGGGGGCAGGGTGGAAGGAATGGTTTTCAGGGAAGTTCTCCTTGAGCTGACAGTTGAGCTAAGACCTAGGTAATGAGATGGAGCCAGCAACTGGAAAATATGGAAGGTGAACATTCTTATGTGGGGTTGGAAGAAAGTGCAAAGGTACTGCGGCATGAATCTGTGGGGCATTTAAGGCATAGGAAGAGTGTGATTCAGATAATGTGGCTAGAGTATAGTGAGCAAGAGAAAAGAATAACAAAGATGAGATCAGAAAGACTGAAGTTTGCCTAGTTTAGCAGATGTCATGTTGTATTGTAAGACTTTCATCATGTTTGTTTTATCACCAGACTTTGGGGATCATTACTTTTGATTATCAGATCCGTGATGTCTGACACAGAATCTGCCACTAAGTTGGTAAAATATCTGTTAAATGTTATAAATGTGAAAGAATACATGCTTTTCTTCAAAACAGAGTTTAAAGTGGCCAATCAGTTCAAGATAATAAAATTTTACTAAATGTTTAATAAATCATCAATACTCAATTTAAAAAAATCCTTGAGGTTACTATGTAAGTGGCTACAAAATTATATTGCTCTCCAGTATTATTGCAGAAGCCAATGGCATTTTGAAAGAAGCAATACTGTAGCATTATTTGAGTATTTGTTTCATTTATTTCCTCATTCATTCAACTCATATTTATGGAACACTTAGTAGATGAAGCAGGATTCTGGACACAGAGGAAAGAGCAGTCAATAAAAGGTCATTATTTTCAGAAAATATTGTTGTTTTAATAAAGCAACAGTACTTGGGGGAAAAAGAAAAGTAAGAGGACCACAGAGATAACAAACAAGCAAATACATGAGATCATTTTGATGGAGTAAAGTCTGGAAAAGGTTCTATAGGTGATAGAACAGGGATGGGTGTAGGGAGAGGCTACTTTATGCTGAGTGGTTTGAACTCTGATAGTAAGGTCAGAGTTTGCGTTGTTGTCGCTGGCGTTTTGGTTTGTCTGTTTGTGTTTTGGTGTGTGGCTGCTGCCCTTGTCTCTTCCACTTCATTGTGCTGTAGCACAAGTTCTAGAAAGAGGAGTTGTGGGAAGAGGGAAGGGCAATGTAAGCGGTATGGATCCTAAAGTGAATTCTGCCCAGAAAGTTTCTCAATTTCATGCAAATAAAATGATCAAAGATTGTAGTCTGAAACTGGGACCCCACTACAGAGGTATTTAAATAAATCTACAAAACTATAAAGAGATAAAAGAATTTTTAACACTAGTTGCAATGCATCCAAATGAGTATTTTCTGGAACATTAATTCCCTTAGTATATGACAAATTTACTAAAATGATACTGTACTACACAAAATTATCAAAGAGGTCTGGAAGTGTTGAACACAGAGTGCATAAACTATACAGCCACCGATGTTATTTCCGTCAAGGGACCAATATTCATTCAAATAAACAATTTCTGGTCATTTGGTTTTTAAAAATGAATCACCTTACTTCATAGGTACTCTTCGTGTTCTTCTACAAGACACTCCTAAGAATTTTTAGAGAACTTTGCTTTTGTATTTTGTTATTTATGTCACACTGTATGGTTATGCTCAAACTAGCAAGAGTTTTATCACTTTAATTTGTCTATACATATATAAAACTTCATCCAGTCTCCCCATTCTGCTCCAGCTGCAGTGGTCTCTGTGTTGCTCCTGGAATTCCTTGGTAAGACCTAATTATCTACCATCTGTCATATATATAAAGTATTATATTATATAATTATTACATTTTACATATAACTATAATATATTACATATATTATAGATATTAGGTCTTGTCGTATATATAGATACCTCCTATGTATATGAGAGAGATTGGTGTAATGGGGCAGATATGTAATGTAGAATTCAGTATGCTGAAGATGCTTTTCTAAGACAGTAACTTAGTAAGGTGCAGCCCATTAAAAATTCACTTATTATATAAAAGTGCAAAATTAGGGACACCTGGGTGGCTCAGTCCGTTAAGCGTCTGCCTTTGGCTCAGGTCATGATCCCAGGGTCCTGGGATGGAGCCCCACATCAGGCTCCTTGCTTCCTCTGCCTCTGCCTGCCGCTCCCCCTGCTTGTGCGCTCACATTCTCTCTCTCTGACAAATAAAATATAAAATCTTAAAAAAAAATAAAAATAAAAGTGCAAAATTAAAGTCTGCTCTTGCCTATAGAAATAAATTTAACCTAACCGGTCTTCTATAAGTCCTCTAAACAAAACCTAAAGTTAGACTAGTTTTCATTATTAGTGTATATCATTTAGCTTTCTTTAAAATCAAAATGACCTGCTACAATACTATTGAATCTCTTGGTTATCAATAACATTATTATGCAATTGCTAACTTAATCACTATTATATTAGTCCTACAGCCTATTTTTAGGAATATTTCCACATAAAGGGAAATTTGAAAAATAATAGATAAATCTCTAGAAATAATAAGGAAACAAATTCATCATACTTGATTCCAACAGAAACATTTGGTTTCAATGAAGCTTTGGCCAACTTTTCAGCTAGTAGATTGCAGAATGGAACTATGCACATCTCATTCCCTTAGTTAACCCCTCTTCCATGAAAATTTTAGGAAAATTACAAGCCATCCATCCATTGATAAGGTATCCTTGAGGTGGGCATGGCTGACTAATGACAGCTGCTCACTAATTTGCTTAGCTGGCTCTGGGCTGTTCTCCTGCCCCCAGGTAACCGGCACACCTAAATATTCCATTAGAAGCTCATTTCGGATTGTCATAACAAGCTTCTCCGAATCGGAAGTAAACCAAATGAGGTGAAAACCTTAGTCTTTGTCATCCAAGGATGAGTAACTGGTACTTACTAGATCTGGCTACTCCCTGTTATCCACCCTTTTATTTTTTAACCTGGCAGGGATGGCCTTTTCTGGTACAAATGAGAGGCAATGCAATTAAATTTTATTTGGCAAATATCATCCTTATTCTTTGCCAGTTACTGTGCAAGGTACAACAGTGATCACACTCAAGTCTTTCCCCTTGAGGCATATGTAGTTTAGAGGAGAAGATGGATAAGTAAAAGGGCAACTTTAAAACCTTAGGATAAGTATAAAATGACAGGTGTGATATGGTGCACATTGAAGGGTTCTTAACTCAGCTTGGCAGGGTCACAGAGGATTTCCCAAAAGAGGTAAAAATCTAAATGAGACATTAAAGTCAGTAGAATGTTATACGCAACTAATGAATCGTTGAACACTACATCAAAAACTAATGATGTGCTATATGTTGGCTAACTGAACATAATAAAAATAAATACGTAAGTAAGTCGAATGTAACTAGAGTAGATCACCGTTGTCCTCAGTGGTGCTAAATCTGGTGGTCAATTGTCAATCTTCATCTTATCTGACCTCTCAGCAACCTTGACATAGTTGTTTACTTCCACATCTTTGTCCAGCATTCCTTGCTTGGCTTCTAGAATACCACATTCTCCTGGCTTTCCTATCTTACCTTACCCAGTCTCCTTTGTTTGACGCTCTAAGGAATATTGGTATACTCCTGGGCTCAGTCCTTAGACAATTTATCTTTTCTCTACATTCAATCCCTCAATTATGCATCTAGTTCATGATCTTAAATTTTGTCTATGTGCTAACGATTTCCAAATTTATATTTCCAGCCCCGAATCCAGAATTGTCTACTGAATAGTCTATTCAAACACTCCACGTAGATTACTAATAGACATCTCAAACAACATATTCCAACATAAACATCTAACACGCCCTCCTCAAATCTGCTCTTCATGTAATCTTTCCCAATCTCAGTTAACGATAACTCCATGTTTCCAGCTACTCAGGACGAAAACCTTGATGTAATCTTTGCTCCCTCTCATTTTCTTTCATCTCACATAAATCTGTTAACAAATCATATTGACTCTTCCTTAAAAACATGTCCAAAATGGAATCAATCACTTATTACTAACATCTAAACCCTCGCCCAAACTACTTTCATTGCTCATCTGCATTATTTTAATAGCCTTTTAATTTGCCTGCCTGTTTTTTCCTTGCCAATCTTCAGTCTATTATCAAAAAAGAAGGCAGATTATATTATGCCTTTGTTTAAAACCCACTCTTCTTCCCATGGCTTCCCATTTCATCAAGTGGAAAGCCAAAGGTCTAGAAGGCCTTTGTGACATGGCTGTACTTTACTTCCCTGACCTAATCTCCATCCAGTCTCTCTCTTTTGCTCACTCTGCCCCCTTTAGTGGTCTCTGTGCTGGGAATTTTTTTGACAAGCCTTAATGGTTGATTTGGATATGGATGGGTAAAGGAGACATGGAATTAAGGATAATACCCAAATTTGTGGCTTTGGCCACCAGGGGTGTGGTGATGCATTTGCCAAGGAAGTAAGCATGAATGGAAGACTTGCTTTGGAGATGATGGGAGGAGAGATAATGAGCACAGTTTTGAAAATGTTGAATTTGAGTTGCTCCTGATAAATCTATGGAGATAAAATAATCATTTTATACATGAATTTAGAGCTCAGACAAGAGATCTGTATTATATATTTATATTTGGGAGTCCTTATAGAGTAATTGAAGCCATAAAACTTGATGACTGGGGAGTGGGCATAGCAATGGAACAGTTACAAGTCCCTCATAAGCCAAGGGATAGACAAGCTTGTGGCACCTTCAAACAGGACAAAAGAAAAACAAAATATATATAAAAGAAAACTAGTAGAGTGAGACATACAAGTTAGGATGCTTTTAGTTGAAAATAACAGAATATCTTACTAAATGTAGCTTCAAAAGTAGGAATTTATTATCTCTGAGACAAATTATCTGGAAGTAGATAGTTCAGTGGCTCCATGAGGCCTCCAGAACCCAGACGTTTTCCCTCTGTCTACTCCTCACTTTATTGGGTTTTGTTCTCAGGTGTACCTAATAAATAACCTCTACCAGTCCCCCTGTTTCAGAAAAGTTAACTTATTTAAGCCTCACTTAAGCATCAGGTAGTTAAAATTATTATCATCATTCCTAGTTTACAGGTGGGAAAGATCAGCACAGAGAGATTAAGTAATTTGCCCAAGTCATAAGACAGCACACTGAGGAGCTGGAATTCGAACACTGGATTCCAGAGTTCTTGCTCTCAACCATTGTGTTGCACTGCCTCTCCTTCTTACTTCTAAGATGACTATCACAGCTTTAGGCATCACTTCTCAAGCAAGTCATTCAAGGGTGGAGAGGGCTTGCCAATAGCCCTCTACCAGAGTTCTCCTTCTGCCTTATTATGCAGATCTAGGTAATGTGTTCTCTCCTAAATCAATCACTGGTAGTAGAAAATGGGATAACTTTCCTTGAATTCAGTGTTACCACATATTTGGCGAAAAATTGGGATTCTGTTAAAAAAAGAAGTATATGTTGGACAGGAGATGCTTATTGAGAAGAGAAGAGAATAAAATTATTCTTTAAAGTGCAGTAGAGGGGCACCTGGGTTGCTCACTGGGTTAAGCATCTGTCTTCGGCTTAAGTCATGATCCCAGGGTCCTGGGATCCAGCCCCACATCGGGCTCCTTGCTCAGAGGGGAGCCTTATTCTCCCTTTCCTTCTGCTGGTCCCCTTGCCTGTGCTTATGCTCTCTCTCTCATTCTGTTAAATAAATAAATAAAATCTTAAAAAAATAGAAAAAAATAAAGTGGAGTAGAAAGAAGAGGGCAATAGATAAATGATGCTATAAAGTTGAGGGGAATTTTCTTATTAAAGATGAGAAATTGACTTGAGGATACCTAAATGTTGATGGGAAGGAACTGGGATAAGGGAGGTGGAGAAGCGAGCTGCCAGTGAAGGAAGGAGAGACTGGGACCTAAGTACAAGTGAAGGATCTCAATGTCAGGTAGTTCTCTCTTCCATCGATATAAAGAGAAAAAACGAAAAATATGTAGGCTTAAAAAAAATGTGTAAGTATAATATTAGAAATTTGAAGTGGCTCCTATTTAATGATAACCCTTGCATCCAGATGGCAGAATTCAAGGTGGCGGGACCTTTCCTAGACATGGCCCAGAAGTAAGAATTGTGACAACCTATTAAGACCCCTCATAAAAATGCCCACAGCAGTTATAAGAGTGATCCTAGTGGAATGTAGCCCCTAAGATCTCAGTGACTGCCTTATCACAAATAATTCTTTAGACACATTCCTTTAGAACTTAATAAAATAAACGTATTGCTGTTTTCACTTGTTTGTATTATGAGCAACGTGTTCCTGATTAGATTTGAATCCTCTCACAGGAAGGATTTCTTTTTGTCAGTTTCTAAGACAGGACTATGTAAATAGTGGATGGTCGCTAATGTCAACCAATGAGTGATAGTGATAATGATGGTTTTAGAGTAAAAATAAGACAGACTTCATAATTTTGGGGGGTCATGCATGAAGGAATAGAGAAGAAAGGTCTATTATTCACCCACTTATTTTTCAAGCAATTGTGGGGTTCCCACATAAAGGTTAGAATTTTATGAATAAATTTTACATGTGCAGTGAGTAAGCTCCTGCTGGCCAGCGGCCATAACCCCTGTGACTTAGTGAGCTTCCCATTCTAGACAAAACTGGACAGTGTCAGAACTAGAAGAGGTATTCTATAGATGACAGGTCACCTAGGTGCAGCACATATCTCTGAATCACCTCAGGGTGTCCGTCTGAATCATCATTGACCAAAAGTCAAACTATGAACAAGTAGAAGCCATAGCCTCTAAACAGCGGGGATCATGGAGTAAAAGATGGATCGAGCATCAAGTAAAAATTCTCCCTATTTAAACCTCATCATACTTCACAAAAAGTCATTGGACAATTAATTGAAACAGGTTCTAACCTAGTCTGGACTTAAAGTGACTCTCACAATTGGAGATGAAACTTATTGTTTTCTCCCACGAACACGTATGTCATTTCCAATTCTGAAGCCGGCAGGAAGCACAACGTTCATCCATTCACTTACTCATTGACTCATGCCTGGTTGATTCAGCAGCCATGCATTGAACACCAATTTTACACCAGAAACTGGGAATTCAGACAAATAGGGATATGAGCTTTGTCTCGAAGTTCTTCCCGATCCAGTCTGGTACCTCACAATCCAGTTGTGAATGATTTCAACTGGACAGTGCCCATTTAGTGAATTTCTACTTAAAAGATTCATTGCTCTGAGCTTGTATAGTTACCGAAATTCTCCAAGTTTTCTGATCTTTTAAAATTTATATAAAAGGCAACTTTAACAAAAGCAAATATAGAACACAGTTTTAAAAAAAGGGTGGTCCTCTTTCAATGATCCTATAGTTTATCAAAAGACATTTACATTCCTTTTTTAAAAAAGATTTTAAAAAATTTATTTGACAGAGAGAGAACAAGAGAACACAAGCAGAGGGAGGGGCAGAGGGAGAGGGAGCAGCAGGCTCCCCACTGAGCAGAGAGCCAGATGTTGAGCTCGATCCCAGGACCCTGAGATCATGACCTGAGCCAAAGGCAGTCACTTAACCGACTGAGTCACCCAGGTGCCCCACATTCTTTTTTAAAAAAGAAATGTATAAGCCATTGGGAATTGTGCACATTGAGGCAAATCTCTTATATATAAGATGTCTAATAAACAGTTAAAATATGCAACAAAGAAAGCAATAGAAGAATGCTCTCAGAAGAGATTAAAGACAACTACACATTGTCTTAATATTCTAACCTATTCCTGGAAGATTTTCTTTTTTTACTCTTTTAAATTTAAAGGAAGGTATTTCAATTAATTCATCTAAATCAAATACATTTATTTTGATGTCTTATTTTCTAAGTTAATTAATTTGAATGATTTTTTTTGTATGTCTGAAATTCAAATAACCATTTACATTTTCTGAGTTACCAGTAAGCATGGCTAATTAGCCATGAATTAACAGTCAATTAGGCAGGGTGATGATGTCCTCCTAGCTACGTTCTTATTTATTTATCTGAAAGTGTAACTATTTTACATTTTTAGCTCATTCATTTGATTAAACATTACCGAGAAAAAAATATGTGCAAGACATTATGCTAATCCAATTTAAAAGGTAAGAGATGCTTTGTTTTCAACAAGCTTGTAATTTAACAGAAACAATCACATGCAACCACATTGCCACAAAACCCAAATAGAGTATACAAGAATTCATGAGAGAGATTTATTGTAAAACAAAAGTCAGCAAGAAGGGAGATCTCTACTGAGAATGAAGCAGGGATCAAAAAGCTTTGAAGAAGCTGGCCCTTGAGCTTGCTGCTGCTGAGGTCGATGAAGGGATATCCCAAATTAGGAAAGAGCATGCTGGGAAAAGACAAAGTGATCCAGGTTGGCAAGGGCAAGACCTAAGATAGAAGATTTCGAAGACAGGTTTAAGCTGCAGAATTGATTATCTGAATACTAAGTAATAGAATTTTGAGTCTAGGCAAGAGAAAATGAATAATAATGGAAAGAAAAGACTTCAAATTCAATCAAGGAAAATAAGTAAGGTTTCATGCCAAAAACTTTATTTTCCCACTTTGTAAACAGTGTCTTGGCCTTAAAGATATCCAGCTGCATTATTGGCTAATTATAAACCTGTCACCCCTCCCCCACTTTTCATTCTACAAAGCAGTAGACGATTGTACAGGGACTGTCACTAATCACCCAAGAGATGCTGCTGAAGGTGTGGTTGGGAGGGGCTATCATCAGTCTCCTTCTTCTTGCCAGGAATACATTCATACTAAAATTATTCTAAATCATTGTAATAACTACATGATAGGACTCGTCTCAGTGATGCAGTATGTGAGTCATAGCAACTCATTTCATGATCAGTGCGTTTTTTTACTGCAAATAACTGAATATTTCCATCAAGAGAGGATGTTCCACACAACGGTACATCCATACAATGGTCTATTATGCAGCCATTGAAAATAATGACTTAGAGCTATCCAAATTGATATAGAGGGATTTCCTCAAGGTGATATAGTAACAAATACTAATAATAACTAATTACTGAATGCTCGGCATGTGCCAGTGTTTTCCATGAATTATTTAAAATCCCCAACCAAATTCTACTGCTATTATCTCATTTTACTTTTTATTATATTTTATTTATTTAATTTTTAAAAAAGATTTTATTTATTTATTTGACAGAGAGCGACAGAGAGAGAGGACACGAGCAAGGGGAGAGGGAGAAGTGGGCTCCCCATTGAGTAGGGAGCCCGATGAAGGGCTGAGTCCCAGGACCCTTGAATCATGTCTGAGCAGAAGGCAGGCACTTAATCGATGGAGCCACCCAGGCAGCCCTATTATCTCATTTTAAATTAAGAAACTGAGATACAGAAAGGTTAAGAAATTTGCTGAGTCACACACGTAGTGAGTGACAGAACCAGGAACTGAACACAGGCAGTCTGCCTCAAGAGTCCAACTTTCAACCACTACCCGCTTAACTATACTGTTGTCTGAGTTAAAGTTGGGTTTGCTAAAATCTCAGTGTGGCTTGTTATCTCATTTTGTTTATTTATTACCAAATGCCACAATTACAGCATTAAACCCCAACAATCAAATGGCTACTTGCAAAGTGCTATAAATTGTTGGTACTGGGAATATAAAGTATCTTGCTTACTTTCCCCCCCCCCCATTTAGCATATTTTTTGGTAAAGCTATAGAGAGCCAAAATGTAGCTGTTAGTTGGGACAAGAGGGTTTCAAATGGTGCTGAGTTAAAGAAATAGCATTTCATTTTTCCCTATTTGTCCCATTTTTGCTTTATGTATTGTTCTATCCTTTGCTCTACCCCATTAGTTGAAATCTAGCTGGTACGACAATGCCTCTCTTTATTTTTGTGTAAACATGAGGGTCATTTCTGCTATCTAAAATAGTTTTGTTTTCGTAATTAACATGTCCAGAATTAAATGCCAGAAGCATTTAAAGTTTGCACGGGTTCCTTCCCTCACTTTTGCCTGGTCTCAGGTTAAGAGCCTGTCAGAAAGTAGGAAAGGAAAAGGGAAGACGGGGCTGGTTCCCTTCTTCCTCTTTCTCTACCCGGTGTTTCTGGTTATCTTTGTGCTACTGATTTCTGACTTAACTTGCACTGTGCTCAGAGAATATTCTCTAAATAATTTTAGTCCTGAAAATTTGTTTAATGGTCCCAGATACTATCAATTTTTGCAAATGTTCTTTCTGTACCAGAAAAAAAATATATATTCTACAACTGTTAGGTACTGTGTTCTACCTATGTCAATTAGAGTTTCTTGATCACGTTGTTCAAATCTTTGATATCATTTCTACAGTTTTGTCCACTTCTTTTGATTATTAATACAGGTATGTTAAAGTCTCTTACTATAATTGTGTATTTGCCGATTTCTCCTTATGCCCCCATAAATTTTTGCTTTATACAGTTTTTTTAAATTAATTTATTTCAGAGTGCACACTTGTAGGGGGAGGGGCAGAGGGGGAAGGAGAGAAGCAGACTTGCCATGGAGCAGGGAGCATGGCACTACAAGTGGGGACTCTATCTCAGGACCTGGAGATCATGACCTGAGCTGAAATCAAGAGTTGGGCACTAAATGGACTGAGCCACCCAGGTGCCCCAATTGCTTTATACGTTTTAAAGTTACGTTGTGACATGCATTCAAACTTAGAGTTACTCTATCTCCCTAATGAATGGAGCCTTATATCATGATGAACTGATCCTCTTCAACTACGGTAAATTTTTGCGTTAGAGTCAGCTTAATTTACTACTACAGCTATCATGACCTTTTTGGCTTTTTGTAGTTTATTCATCCTTTTACTTCCAATATTTCTGTATCTTTGTGTCTGTATTTGTATCGTGTTTGTACTGTGCGTAGTATATAGTTAGGTTTTGTATTTTTATCCAATCTGACATTCAGTCTTTTAATTGGATTCACATTTAATGTAATTATGGATATACGTGTGTTAAATCTGCCTTTTTAAAAACTAGTTTTATACTTGTCTAGTCTCTTTTATATATTTTTTCTCTCTACTTGTCTTCTTTTACAATGAATTTTTAAAAATTATTCATTTCTTTCCCCACTATCAGCTTGACATTACACACTCTTATTTTGTTTCAATGGTAAACTAGAGTTAGCCTTATATCATTAAAGATTAATGTTAAAAAATCTGAATCCTTAACTCCATTTGCTCCTCTCTTAGCTTATGTGCTACTATTATGTTATATTTTGACTCATATATTATACATTACCAACCATTTCATTGTTGTCGTCATTGCTGTTTCATGCAGTCATTTTCCGTTTAGATTTACCCCACATTTATCCTTTTCTTTGCTTTAATTTTGTCTACACCTCTGTCTTCAGAACTGGGATAATTCTTCTGACAAGAAATCTTCTCTATCCTATTGTCAAAAAAGACATTCTGTTTTTATCAAGAGCTTCATGGGTTTAACCCTCACATTTAGGTCTAGGATGTGTGGTATGAGGTTTCATAAGGGCATTCAGTTGCTTTAGCATTATTTATTGAATTATGTTGGCATTTTGTAAAAAAGTCAATGATGGTATACGTGTGACTATTTCTGGACTTTGCTTTGCTTCATTGATCTATTTTTTCATGTGTAAACCAAAACTAATCACTTTATAGTAAGTCTGAAAATATGGTCATATTAGTTCTCAACTTTGTTTTCCTTCAAGCTTTTTTTGCTTATTCTAGGCTTTTTGTGTTTCCATATAAATTATGGAATCTGCTTGAACTATCCATTTAAAGTTCTGCTGGCATATATATCAATATATCTAGTCTTCTATGTGTCTATCTATCTATCTATCTGGATCTAGCTCTTCCTGAGAGACTGTCCAAATCTATTTTTCATCTTCTTATCCTCTCAGCTGCCTCCTCTGGAATTGGAAGACAACTCTAAGAAAAGGGCAGCTCCCAATTCTGGACTTATCTCTATGTGCTTTCTTCTTCTCCCAAACATTGGCCCCTATACATCTTCAATGCCTTGTCAGCTTTCTCATGTTATTAAGCAGATCATTTAACAATATTTTCACCATGCTTTCTCACTGCTGTCAGTGAGAAGATTGATTTGGTTTCCTAGTCCCACCATTACTGGAAGTGGAAATCTCACCTAGGATTTTCATTTTCCGTCTTCCATTCACTAGGTTGCCTCTGATTCCTCCAGGGTTGAAGAAGGGGTGGACAGATACCAGAAGTAAGAGGTAGTAAATGTTTCAGTAGACTGACACCAATATAATTGGATGGATATTGGTTTTGTCTGTCTGATGCCAGAGTTAAAAATGATCTCTTTTCTTCTTGAGCACTTTAGTGGGACTTGCACCTTGATTCAGGCAACACTCTTCAGCTAATAATGTATGACCCCCTTCTGCATCCAAAAGATTACTTTAGGATTTTTCTGCTGAGGTTGCCAGGCTCCTTATAAGAAGGCAGCTGCAGGGAGATCTTTTTCAAAACAATTCCAGGCTAAAATTCCTATTTCACATTCCACATCTGATCTCTAAAAAAACCCATTACTCTTTGACCCTCTCAGGAGGATACACTTCCAAACACCCCTCAGCTCCTTTGCCATGGAGGGTACTAGCCAGCTTCTATCCTAGGAACTTCCTTTTTTTCATGAATGAATCAAAGATAAGTCTCTATGGTCCTTTACCCGAAAGATCCACAGAAAGCTCTTTAAATTATCTTCACAAATTCTCTCTTACTGTGCTTAAAGTGAGGGGAAGGAACTTCCATTTATCCCTTGGCATGGGTGGGCCTCATAGCACAATAGTTCTCAGAGAAACCCTCAATTTCCAGCAACTCCAAGCCACTTCACTTTTCACCATTTTATATCTGAATGGGGGTGAGGAACTCAGAAAAACAAACCTACTTGATACCATCTTCTTTGAAGTCTGGCAAAAGAAGTCAACTTCTCATTTTGGAATTTGGGATTAGTTGACTCCTATTGCTTGAAGTCTTAGCCCAAATGTAGACATATCAAGTCCCAATTTAATAGTGCCTGTTACAGGCATAATGAATGAGGAGCATTAACATTTATAGATTACTACTGTCCGGGGGCGCCTGGATGGCTCAGTCATTAACCGTCTGCCTTCAGCTCAGGTCATGATCCCAGGGTCCTGGGATCAAGCCCCTACATCGGGCTCCCTGCTCAGCGGGAAGCCTGCTTCTCCCTCTGCCCCTCCCCCTGCTTGTGTTCCCTCTCTCTCTGTCTCTCTGTCAAATAAATAAATAAAATCTTAAAAAAAAAAGACTACTGTACACTTACTCTATGCCAGTTCCTATTCTAGGTAGTTCATTCATATTTTCTGATATATTGCTTGCAGCTTTGTAAAGCTACACTAATAGTTGGTTGAAAATTCATATTAGATTAGTATGTATTTCTATCTTAAAGTTGGATAAAAGAATTAAGACATAAATATGGAAAGAATGTAAAATTAAGAAACATGGTAAATTAAGAAAATGTGTTTTATTTGACTAAGAAATAACACATATTTCGAAACTTCTTCAAACTTTTCCTTAAGCCAAAAGTGAATTTTCTGCCTACAATATAGTCTGTTGCATAATGGACAAATGGAGTAAATAGTATTTGTCTTTGTCTTTATTTCCTGTGTTCATGCAATCATGGTGCCCCATTTTATTTACTTTTCATTTCCATTCCCATGAACTCATTGGTTTGATTGCTCATTACCACATTCTGCAACCACTTCTTGGTTAATTTCGCAGTTCCAGTATCATCTTCGTTCAATTGTCCCTGAACACTGCTACACAACTAATCTTTGTAGCATGCTGTTTTCATCATATCACTCCTTAATCTAAAAAATGTACCGAGATGCCCTACTATTAGGTGTATCTCCTGGGAGAGGTAATTAAGGACGAATCCACTAATTCTTTTTTTTTTAAGATTTTTTAAAATTTATTTGAAAGAGAGAGAGAGAGAAGAGTGCATGACTTAGGACAGGGAGAGGGAGAAGCAGGCTCCCCGCTGAGCAGGGAGCCTGATGTGGGACTCTTTCCCAGGACCCTGAGATCATGACCTGAGCTGAAGGCAGATGCTTAACCAACTGAACCACCCAGGTGCCCCAAATTCACTAATTCTTGACTAGCTAGTTGTGTAAGTGAATGATACCACAGTTAGAAATGCAAGGACAATACAATAAAGAGCAACAAAACGTATTTTATTCTTAATTTTTAGCTGAAGGCTTGGGTTCCAGTCCCAATCTCATTCTACTCTAATGTAGTTTTGTTCCAGTTAGCCTGGACTACCTCAAATCTAATCAGTATTTCTCTTGGGCTCTACTAGTCCCTTCCCAGTTTTCCAAGAACAGAAGTGGTTACTCTGAATAGAAACCTACCCATAGGCTGCCTACAAATCCACAAGAATTACATGACACAGAAGTGTAAGAGAAGATTTGGGGAATTTTCTTTACAATTCCTTTACTACCCCCACCAAAAGCTTTAGACCTAGCAGAGGCTTATGTTTCTCTGAGCTCTCCCTGAAGGTCAGAACATTCATTAATACTTGTTATCTACCACAACAAATTCACGATTTTCATTGTACTAGGAGCAGACCATGCTCAACCCAACATCATTTGCTTATAACTGAGTAACAGAAATATAAGCAGAGTGCAGAAGAAATTAAAAAGGATTCATAAATATCTAGGAAATGGCTTTATTGATTGGTTCACCATCCATTCATTCATTCGATAAACATATTGGGCTGGAGCATAAGTTTTACCTTTCAATTTTGGCAGAATTGTTTTTCCAATAGGTATACATTATAGGGCCTAGTAGAAATAAAGGGCATGCTGTGTACGTATCTGGAAAGAGAGCATACCAAAGAAAAACCTCTTCAGACAATAAAGACTCAATGTGCCTAATTCATTAACTTATTCATTCATTCAATATTTTTGGGAGCTTATTTTGAATGTCAAGGTGCATCTGGTATTGAACAGCGAACAAGGTATGGCATCTGCCCTCCTGAGATTAACAATCCAATGACAGCTGATGGGTCGGTGACAAGAAGGAAGCCATCTGACAAAATGGCAGAGGAGAAACGAGAGAACAGAAAGCAAAAGGAAACAGGTATTTCAGAAGAATGTGACATTTGAAATTGAACTTTAAAGGATGAATAGATTGGGATTAGTTGGGAGTAGGGGAAAAGGGCACTGGGTGATGTCATATAAATGCATCATGGATGTATCATAGACCAATAATAAACTGGAAATTTACATTTTGATTCCAGTAAGATTTTCATTACAGAGTTTTTTTTTTTTAACTTTAGAGAAAAGTTAGGAAAGAAAAATCCCTCAAATGCTTGGCCAATGGCTTCAAAATAAAAATGATCTGAAACGGAGTAGAAAGCCAGAAGAGGAGTACTGAGAAGGAATGGGGTACATTATCAATAAAATTCTCTTATTTAAGTTATGATTTGGGACATCTTTGATTGCTGCAATGGTATTGTACCTGGCTTTTAAAAAATCCTAGTTAGATCCACACAGTAAACAAGCTTCCTCCCACCAGCACAACCTTGATGATAAGCCAATTCCTAGCCTTTGTAGAGACCTTAAAGGTCACAGGAGTCTTACCTTGCACAGAGAAGTTAAAGAAAATTACACAGGACTTACTGGCGGAGGCAAGGAAGTGAGATATAATTAAGTGTTGAGTCCCACCATAAGAGACTGAATAAATTAAAATATTGCAGAAGGGAAAGATTTTGTAGAGCTTCCTTAAAACCATTTTCTTTCCACAATCACTGTGTGAAGCTAAGCTTTAAATTTTCCCTCCACTATTTATAATGAAAGAACTGCTAGAGCATGTTGGTAGCAATAAATCTTTGAGATCATTAAAAGCACACATTTTTATTAATCAAATAATTCGTAAAAAAAAATGGTCTCTGAGGATTTGGAATTTTCCACTTTCCAAGTTCTTACCATGTTCAAATAAGAATGGAAAAACACAGTTTCATTAAGAACCTCTTCACAGGGACAATGCATTCTCATTCAAAATCTGTAAAGTTGGGCTTCTCTCATTTGAAGCTAATTTTTGTTAATTATAATTCAACAAAGATTTATTGAGCTCTCAATATGTGTAAGGACTGTATCAAATGCTAAGGATAAAGCAGTGAAAATAAACATAAAACACACCTATATTTTGTTTTTGTGACAAAAACAGTCTTGCGAATAATCTCAGAAACAGGATGTTTTCAAAACTGTTTCAAGCATAAGACTTTCAAGCATAAGATTTGTTGTCTTTCAACGTTGCAGTAGTTTTTTACCAAAATTAGAGAAATGGGCTCTCTTTGCCTTCAAGACACTGACTTAAATTTTTGACAATCTGATGGGTATAAATGGAATAGCATTGGGTTTATAATTTGCATATACCTAATAAGAGATGGAGATTTTCATATATTTATTAATCATTTGTACTCTTTCTGTGAAATGTCTGTTTGTCCATATGTTTACTGAGCTGTTAATTTTTTTCTTTTTGATATTTAGGAATTCTTTGTTTATTATTGATAGTAATCCTTAGTTATCAGTTATGTTCTTGTGTATAATACAAAAGGCTGGAAGGCTTGATTTTCCTACGTCCCTTAGTAGATCCACTCTCAAAAAATGTTAGCCTAAGCTGCTCTCACCTTGACATGCTCAAAATCAGGCTTTCCCCCACTCCCCAAATTTCTTGTCATGAATTTGCACCTACGATGAAGGGACATTCATCCCATCCTGGAGATCCTAATAATATTTCTTTTTTTTTAAAAAAAGATTTATTTATTTATTTGAGAGAGAGAGAGCATGTGCGTACAAGTGCACAGAGGGAGGGCAGAGGGAAGGGCAAAGGGAGAGGGAGAAAATCTCAAGCAGTCTCTCCACTGAGAGTGGAGACCAGCACAGGGCTCCATCGCAGGACCCCAAGATCGTGAGCTGAGCTGAAACCAAGAGTCCGATGCTTAACTGACTGAGCTACCCAAGCACCCCACTTAATGATATTTCATATATATCATTACATTGATATATCCCCAACACTTAGAGGAGTGTCTGACACACTGTGGTTACGTAATAATGAATAAACAACGAACAGCAATAACTGTCCAGGATCTACATCTCCCAATGTTGGGGCTACTTTATTATTCATTCATACAATAAATATATGCTCGGTATTTACTTGTAATAAGTAATTCAGATACTATAAAGGTTAACTTAAAAATGTCTTCAAAGTCTTGTGGAGGAAATAATATATTAGAAATTACTGCTTTCTGATTTTCCTGCACTAAAAATTTGCCAGGCAGCCAAGGTTTTCAGATATAGTATGCCTTAGAATTCCCTCTCATTATTCACTCCTCATGCATTAGGACCTGGTGTCTAAAACTGTGTTGCTCTTTTCCTGAAAAATCTGTGTTCTGATACCATATATTTTGGGCACCATACCTTGCTTGAAAATTGAACTTTGGGGGTGCCTGTGTGGCTCAGTCGTTAAGCATCTGCCTTCGGCTCAGGTCATGATCCCAGGGTCCTGGGATCGAGCCCTGCATCGGGCTCCTTGCTCAGTGGGAAGCCTGCTTCTCCTTCTCCCACTCCCCCTGCTTGTGTTCCCTCTCTCACTGCCTCTCTCTCTGTCAAATAAATAAATAAAATCTTTAAAAAAGAAATTGAACTTTGTATTAATACTTATAGAATAAGCACAGTGTCTCCCTGCCACATAATTAACATACGCTGCAATAAAACTCATTCTAAACTTCATACACAGTGAAAATAGCTATTTTTAAAGTTAATTTTATTACTATCACCTAAGAAATCTTAAGGAAGATATATTTTCTTAGACATAGAAAACTCTAAGAAGTTAGAAACCAGATTAGTACATTTGATACATATTATGAAAGACTAAATATTTTAGTCTGTCATAATTTATTCAATATAAAATTAAACCATAACAGGACAAATGTCCATATTCAGCTTTACTATTCAGTATTATGAGGTTATATCTTTCAACAATGATCTATCAGCATTCTAGTATATGAAGAAAATTTTCTCTTATTCCCCTTATCAGCCTCTTCCTCTCTGTTTCATCATTTCTGATTAATTGTACTTTTACGTATGATTTTATCTTGTGATTAATGTACCATTAGAACGATCATACTTGAAGGAAAAGCAGCTGGCTTACTGCATTATGTTGTCTAAAGAGGAGACACTAGATCACAGGAAATTGGTGCCTATCAGCTGAATCAGATAAATATTAAGGATCATATTTCCAAGTTTCTCAAAAGGTTTCAGTCATTCTAAATTTTTACATAAAGCTGTTAGATTCTTAGGGAAGGTGGTAACTGGCTCAAAAGTTTGAATCTCTATTGCTTATACCCATCGATTGAAAAAAAAATTACAATACTAGTTTAACACTTTAATACAGCTTAAGGTTACCAGATGACTTCACTCCTGAAGCCTTCAAGAAGCCTCTGAAAAATCAAAACCATCTATGACTGCTAACCTCTAGCACGTCACAAACGGTGGCAACTTTAGTCAAGGGCTTGCTTCTCTTTATTCCTTATAAACTTACTACTAAATATTTGCCACCGACTAATGTAAAATGTGTAGTTACCCCCTCTCCGCCCAGTTAACTTCCTTCCTCATTCTTTATCTAGAAAGGATGTGCTTCCGTTTATTTCAGGGGCAAAACTAGTATTCCCAGAACACAAGCATTCCCCATCTGTCACTAGTTTTGTGCACAACAGGAATTTTGTTATCACTTCACGTTTAAGAAAGACCCCTGGACACCCATAAGTTTGTATTTAACTCTCTGAAAATAAATTATATACGATGATTTGTAAAAATGTATTTAAATGTTCATTTAACCAGCCTATTTCTAAAGTCCTAGGAAATGTTTACTGATGAGGAAATTAAAAGAATTAAAACTGCCAGCAACTAATTAAAACACACACATATACATATTTGCACTCTCTCTCTCTCTCTCTCACATACACACACACTTTTTATATTAGAAAAATGCCTGAATAAATGAAAATGTAAATAAGGAGCCATATTGCTTTGCACATATAGTTTATCTTAATGGTAATGCTTTAGTCCTTAATTCCCAAGCTAATGGAAGGGAGCCATGTATATATTTTGCAAGATTTACAAACCCATATAATAATATACCTTATGTTCATGTGTCATTTCATATTATATCCCTCATGATCACAATAAAGTTCATGAGAAATTTTGTAATCTCATATATTATCTATGTTTACAACTGAGGAAGCTAAGACTCAGACAACTTAATAGATTTGCCTAAAGCCACAAAGCTAGAGTGTCAGGAGTGAGACTCATTCCTGGTCTTCTGCCCAGAGTCTGGTACTACTTAGTCCCTAAAGGCTGCCTCATGTTCCCAGCGAACAGCAGCTTCTCAGACATCATCCTAGAACCTACACATGGTACAGAACTTGAGCAAGTTACCAAAATATGTTTTTATTTTTTTTAAGATTTTATTTATTTATTTGAGAGACAGGGAGAAAGAGAGGGAGAGGGAGCACGTGCAGGGGGAGGGGCAGAGGGTGAAGCAGGCTCACCGATGAGCAGGGACCAGATGTGGGGCTCAATCCCAGGCCCCTGGGATCATGACCTGAGCTGAAGGCAGATGCTTAACAGGCTAAGCCACCCAGGTGCCTCAAGAATATGTTTTTAAATGAGTGAGAGAGAAGATGATACATAGTATAGTAAAGAAAATGAGCTTTGAACTTTATCAACACTTGATGCACATCCTATCTCCTAGACTTGCCAGTTCTGGGACCTTGGACAAATTATTCAACTTTTCTGTATCACAGAAATTTCATGGAATTATTGTGAGTAGTAAGGTACCTGGCTCATCAATTACTAAATGGCAGTTGTAAAAAGAGCTAAATACCCCAGCAGAGGTGGAAAGTCTGGCTCATCATCAGAATCTGCAGGAGAGCTTTGGAAGACCATAGATCTCTGGGCCCCAACCCAAACCTGTAGGACCTGAATCTCCATAGATAGAGCCTGGGAATCTGTCTTTTTACAAGACTTCTTAGGTGATTGTGATGAACAGCCAGACTTGGAAATCCTTGATTAATTCAGAGAATATAAACTTGTCTTTTTATTCTTGTTTTGGCATTGAAATGTTGCTAGAAGATAGAGAATTAAATAGCTCCTATAAGACAGAAACCAGACCAAGTACTTGACAGGAATTTATCACAGCAACACAATGAGATAGAAATTATTTTTCCCAAATTAAAGTAAACTGACACTTCGTGAATTTATAAATAGTGAAGCCAAAACTAGAACTTAAGTCTGTCTACATATTTTCACTCCACATATCATGTTTCTACATATTCATGTTGGCTGCAGTTATAACACATGTTGTCGCTGAAACTGCTCTCAAAAGTTAATGTGATTATAACAATGACGTACTTTTGAACCATAAAATTGTTGATTCTGATTAATGCCACATGAGGTGAATAGAGTGGAAATATACAGCATTGTGTAAATCGTTAGATTTTCTTTTTAAGGACCATGGTTGTTTACTTATTTCTCAAGATTGGTCTTCTGAATATAGATCATCTGCCTGAAGTGAATCATCTCTTCTAATGATATTTAGTATAGATGTAATTTTCAAGTAGAAGCTTCAACAACTTAACCCTTTTCAATAAAATCATATCTTATAGGCAGAGACAGCTTACCCACACAATCACAAAAATGTGTAGTAATTTACATATACTTCATGTTGCAGAGTATTCACCAATTTTTGTAGAAAGTGTAACTTACAATGAGATATTTCTGATGTTAAATTTGAACATGATAGTTTAATGTCTACGTGGATAGAACTCACTTATCTAGAATAGCATAGTCATTTATCATTCATTCAATTATTTATGTCATCATTAGATGGAGTATACATATTATATTAAGAATATAACGATGACTAAAACCATCAAGGTCCTCCTTATGAAGCTTCCAGTCTAGGTGGAGGGATGGTTCTTACTCAAATAATCATACAAATACATGTTAAAATCCAACTTTGTAGTTCCATAAAGAAAAGATATAGAGTACATGAAGGGTATGATGGTGAATTTCATGTGTCAACTTGACTGGGCCACAGGATGCTCAGATATTCAATTAAATACAATTACTGTGTATGATATGAAGTTGTTTCTGGAAGAGATTGGATTTTGAATTGGTGCATGGAGTAAAGCAGATGGCTCTCCCCAGTGTGGGAGTATTTAATCCAGTGAGGGCCTATGTGTCCTACTGGTTCTGTTTTCTTGGAGAATGCCAACAAATATAAGCGGTTATAATTGGAAGATTTACCTGAGAAAGTGGCACTAAATGAGATCTAAAGGATCAATAAAATTCACCAGTTAAGAGGGGTAGGAATAATATGCCAGCCAAAAAGAAGAGTCTGTGTAAATGCTCATTTCTAACTAAAAACTAAAAAAAGGTGAGTGTGAGTAACAGAGAGGAAGCTGATGTGGGAAGCAGGTGAGACCAGGTTATGCAAACCTGTAAGCTATGTGAAGAATTCTTTCCTTACCCTAAGACCATCTACAAACATTGAAGAGTTTTAAGGAGATGAACTGTCAAATTTGTATTTGAAAAAGATCATTCTGGTTGCATAAGGGAACATAAACAAAGGAGACAAAAGGAAGGTATAAGTGAGAGGAAATTATGCCTTGAGCCAGAATAGTGATGGTGGATTTCGAACAAAAATTACACAAACACAAAAGATATTTAGGAAGTAAAATCATAAAAGGAGGCTTTTCTAGCTAGATGGATCACACTATAATTCACTCACAAGGGGAACAAAGACAGGCAGATTTGATGATAGGGAGAGGGCAGAGGAGGTCTAAAGCATGAGTCCCATTTGGGATACACCAAGTTGGAGGTGGCATCATAACATTCAAGGGAAATCAGTACGCCTTCAGATATTCAAGTTGGGAGCTCAGAGAAGTCTGATTCAAAGATGTAAATATTTGAGAGGTTTGTAAATATTTGAGTGTAGGGAGTGAACAAAGGAGGGGGAAAGGAGGGTGTAGGATCACGTTTGGAGGAAGTACAAATTAGGACAAGGGGGGATGAATTTAAAAAGATGAATGAGGAGGAACCCAGAAGGAGGAGAGAAGCCACGTTTCAAAAGGGCAATTTGAAAGAATAAAAGATGGGAGTTCCTGGATGGCTTCGTCGGTTAAATGTCTGACTCTTGATTTTGGCTCAGGTCATGATCCCAGTGTCCTGACATCAAGCCCGTGTCAGACTCTGCGCTCAGAGGGGAATCTGCTTGAGATTCTCTCTCTCCCTCTCTCTCCATCTCCCTCCGCACCCCCCACCACCACTGCGAGCACGTGCGTGTGCATGTGTTCTCTCTCTCAAATAAATAAGTAAATCTAAAAAATAATAAAAGAGAAAAAGATCAACAGCAACCTGTACTGCTGAGAGATGAAGTATCATGAGGTCTCAAAAATGTGCAAACTTGATACGTTATTTTACTCCATCTTGCATAATATATGCCTCTTTTATTACTTTAAATATGTATATCCATATATTTAATTTCCAAAATGTTTTATGGCTAATGAGGCATGTGAAACTTTTGTAAACAAAGGAATTTGGGGGTCCTGAGAGGTACCAACTAAAATAGAAAGCCAGGCTCCAGATTATACTTCTCAAATTAGACAATGAATTCTCTACCAGGTAATAGTAACATATGCACAGAATCCTAGATTCCCTGAACTGTAAAATGTCATGTGGGATCAAGAGCATTTTGGAAAGAGATTTCAAAATTTCTCAGTGATAAGTACATTTGTTAGCTAAAAGTTAAGTGAGAGGTATAAAATTCAGGTAGATCATAAGAACAAAACCTATCTATTTGAAGTATGTAAAACACATATTTTTTACAAGAGCAATTAAGGAAGACTAAAAGTAAGAGAACCAGAGTGACATGGTGGGCAAATGCAAAGAAAAAGAAAGAATTGGTCAAGGTATTAATATCAATCAAAACTGAATACAAGACAGAAAGCATTAAATGAGAGAAAGAAAACTTCATTATAACGAAGTCCAAGTAAAAATGAAGATTCATTTGTTTTGAAACTTTATACATGAAATAAATAGTGTTGAAAGTTATAGAGCAAAATTAAAATAAATTTAATGCAAGGATCAATACATAGGAAATCATGTTAAGAATTTTTTTTTAAAAGATTTTATTTATTTATTTGAGAGAGAGAGACAGCCATCAAGAGAGGGAACACAAGCAGGGGGAGTGGGAGAGGAAGAAGCAGGCTCCCAGCAGAGGAGCCTGACACAGGGCTGGAGCCTGACACAGGGCTTGATCCCAGAACGCTGGGATCACGCCCTGAGCGGAAGGCAGACGCTTAACGACTGCGCCACCCAGGCGCCCTAACGTTAAGAAATTTTGACTTGCCTTACTGTATTAGTTTTCTAGGACTGCTGTAACAAAACACCACAACCTGAGTGACTTAAACAAGAGAAATGTATCATCTAAGAATTCTAGAGACTAAAAGTCTAAAATCTGGTGTCAGTAGCTTGTTCCTTAAAGCTAGCTATAAGGGTGAATCTGTTCCATGCCTCTCTCCTAATTTCTGGTGGTTTGCCAGAAATCTTTTGGTGTTCTTAGCTTGTAGTAGTATACCTCCAATGTTCAAATGGCATTTTCCCTGTGTCTCAATCTCTGTGTCTAAATTTCCCTCTTTGGTAAGGAGACAGTCATTCTGGATTTAGAGCCTTTTCTTAACTTCACCATCTGCAAAATCTGATTTCCAAATAAGGTCAAATACACAGGTACTGGAACTCAGAACGTCAACACCTTTGATAGGGGGTATAATTCAACCAATACCACTTGACCAATCTATGATAGGCTGAAGATATGTAGATACTATCTAATGTGACTAAAGAACAAGAATATATATAAAACATGACTTTTTCAAGTGGTAATGGAGTATTTATAAAAATTGACAAAACCTGGGGTGCCTGGGTGCCTCAGCTCAGGTCATGATCTCCAGGTACTGGGATCGAGCCCCACGTCGGGGAGTCTGCTTGTTCCTCTCCCTCTGCCCCTCCCCCCTCCCCCACTTGTGCTCTCTCTCTCATATGAATAAATAAAATCTTAAAAAAAATTATTTAAAAAAAATTAACAAAAGCCAAGAGAAATGACAACATATGCCCTTAACTAGATTTGTGTAAGAATGTTTTATAGTTGACTCAATAATAATGTCCCTAAATTGGAAATATGCAGATGTGCATTGATAGGAGAATGGTTAAAGAAATTTGGTATATTCCTATAATGGAAACCTCAAAGTAATAAAAAAGAAGAAATTAATACATGTGACAACATGAGTGAATCTCCAAAACATGCTCAGGGTAAAAAAGTCATATACAGAAGAGCACATAGTTTAATTCCATTTAGACAATAGGGAAACTAAACTGTGGGAGAAAAGTATCAGAATAATGGATGCTTCTAAGGGTGGGAGGTGGAAATTAACTGGGAAGAGGCATGAGGAAAGTTTCTAAGGGGATGGTAACATTCCATATCTTAACATGGCCTGCATCACACCAGTGTATCAATTTGTCAAACTTTAGGCAATGTACATTAAAACTTTTGAAATTTGTTATTGGTAAATTTTACCCCAAGAGGAAAAAAAGTCTCTGAATGAGTGCTGAACTCTAGTTAATGAAATGCATGCTGAAGTATTTAGAGGTAGACTGATTTTTTATTACTTACTTTGAAATGCATGGAACAATAAGATGGATGGATGTATAGACAGATTTATAGATGAATAGATATGTGAAAAAGTGAGTATATTAAAATAGTAGAATTTAGATAATGGGTCCTATGTAAAATTTGGTTAACTTCACTGCATATTTGAAAATTCTCATAATAAAATGTTAAAAAATAGACAAAAATCAATAAATGTTAAAGTCCAGTACTACTCATCATACATTCTCTAATCCCAAGGGAATATAATTAAAAATAATACCAACAGAACTTAAAAATTCCAAACTATTAACAAATATATTAAAATAAAAAATTCTCAGAGTCAAATTTGGAGAATATCTAGACAATAGCAATAAAGTAACTATTATATATAAAAACTCTTGGCAAACAAGAGAAAGAACAAATTCAAATAAGTTAATATAAACAATCCAATAAATTTGAAAAAGACTATTAATAGCAAAAGCATGAGGAAAGCAGAAGGAAGAAATCAACATGAAAAAGTCAGGAAATAATAACTAGATAAGAGCAAGGGAAAAAAATTAAATAATAAGCCCATGATCTACTTTTATAAACAAAAACTAATTAGCCAGCCAACCATTAGCTAGCATAACTAATCAAAGGAAAAATCCCCCAAACAACAATAAAAAATCTAAATGAGAGAAAAAGTAACCACAGTTATGTACTAGGAATTGAAATAATAAAAATTAAATACTTCATTCTACTCAAACATTTGAATATCTGAATTTTAAAAATCTGTTGGGTTCAGAAAATATAAACCATATTTGAAATTTAAAAAAATAGGAAATTCAGATTGTAATAGAAAAACATGAGCAAGTGGTCAAAACCTTCTTCCTAAAACGGCACCAAATAAACACAATTTCACAAATCACTCACATAATTTAAACAAATTAGCAGTTACTCAAATAAATAACCTCAGTAGTATTTTACTTATTCCAGAGAGAATAACAGAGAAAATAAGCTTCCTCCTTTTCGTGGACCAGGGCCTCTGGTTTTGTCAGTCAACACTGTAAGCTTCTGCATTGACTGAGGCATTCTATATTCACCAAGCCAGCCACTTCCTCTAGAGAAGCCAGAAATGCCAGTCACTCATTTTCCCAGCCTCTTTTGCAGTTAGAGCTGGCATAAAACCTAGATTTGGGGGCACCTGTATGCCTCAGTTGGTTAAGCATCTGCCTTCAGCTCAGGTCGTGATTGGGATCCAGCCCCACATCAGGCTCCCAGCTCAGTGGGGAGTCTGCTTCTCCCTCTGCTCCTTTTCCCCACTCATGCTCTCTCTCACTCTCTCAAATAAATAAATAAAAATCCTTAAAATTAAAAAAGAAAAAATCCAGACTGACACACAATAAAACATTGGTAACAAAAGCTGGTAGAAGTATCTTTTAAAACTATAGATCTATCTCACATACAAGTATCAATGTTAATGTAAAAATAATTTAATATAATCTAGCAGCTTATAAAAGGTATAATTCATCATGACTCAGAGGGGTTTTCCCAAAGATTTCTCAGTTAGGAAATCAGCTATAATTGATATAAGTAAAAGGTCAAAAGAAATAAACCATTTAATCATCGCTATAGATGCCAAAAAGACATGTGATAAAATTAAACATCCATTACTGATTCAAAATACAATCTTCATAAAATTTGAAGGATATATTTATTTAACATAATAAAATGTATTTTTTTCAAACTCAAATTGCATCATACGTAATAGGGAAACTATATTCATACTCTCACTAACATCAGGGACAAGATAAACATGCCCAAGACCTTAATTATTACCATAATTGTTGAAAAACTGTACAAAGTAATTAGGAAAAAGAAGAGGGGATCTTGGGCGGCTCAGTTGGTTAAAACACTGGACTCTTGATTTTGCTCAGGTCATGATCTCTGGGTCCTGGAATTGAGCCCCATGTTAGGCTCCGATCTCATTGAGAAGTCTGCTTCAGGATTCTCTCTCCCTCTGCCCCTTCCCTGGCTCTCTCTCACTCTCTCTAAAATAAATAAATAAATCTTAAAAAAAAGAAAAAAGGAGTTATAAAAATTGAAGAGCAAGTGATAAAATGTCATTTATTTCAGATGGTAAGTTTGTATGTCTATAAACTCAAGGATATCAACTGATATCCAACTGTAAAAAAAATAACTAAGCTGGCTACAAACAAATTAATTTGCAAATATCATCAACGTCTTTCCTACGATGACTTTCTTTATAACCTATTAGGAAAATGTAGTGAAAGAAAATATTTGATTTACAATAGCAACAACAAAAGTATCTAGGAATAAACTTAAAAGTGTAGAATTATATAATGAAAACTATAGCCAAGGAAACATAAATAAAGTAAAATAAATAAAACCTTATAAATAAATAAACAAATAAGACAATTAAATTTCAATTTCCTTAAAATTGAAATTTGCTTCCGAAAAAAAATTCTTTCAACCAATTGACGATAATTAGTATTTTTAATGTATTATATCCTTTGGCTTTCCAATCGTTTATCTAGGAACTGTTCCTACAGTTATATTCACATAGATGGAGAAAATATTTGTGATAGAATGTTACTTGCAGCACTGTTTATAATATTAAAAGACTGGAAATGATATATTATTAAAATGATATAATATTAAAAGAGTGGAAATGATATAAAGTTTATAAATATGTAACTGACTAAAAACTGATCACAGATTGACATGATGAAGTACCATGCAGCTGCTCTGAAGGAAGTGAGAGGATGTACTAAAGAACTATTTCCAAGGCATATTTTGTGGTAATAAAAGTATGGTGTGAAACAGTGGGGATAGTGTTCTCATGTTTGATAAAAATAAAAAAGTATACATAGTTAAAATAAAAATCAGGTAAGAATATAATAAAATGAAGTGATGGTCTCCTGCTGAACTCCTGTTGGTTTATCACAAATATTTGTCATGCTTTTAATCTTATCTAATAAAAGTATTTTTGACTTTTCCCCTCCCAAATGCTCTCCGAGTAGTTATATTTAGAGTCTACATTTGTAATCATCTTTGCTGATTTTAGGCACTTTTTAAATTTAGGACTCTTCTAATTTCACCTTTACAAATTAATAAATAAATGTCTCAGCATTTCCTGTTATATATAAGCTGTATAGCTTTTCTTAATCACGCATATTTATTTATTTATTTATTTATTAATTTATTAAATGCACTCTTTTTTTATCTTCCAGTTTGGTTATTTACTTCTAGTAGAGACATCATAGGAATTTTTAAAGCTGAAATAACCTGTAGAAAGCATTTTCAATGTGAGGAGTCTGGCCCATAGAGATTAAAAGCATTCTCAAAGATTTAGCGCTACCTCACACCAGAGGCTGCTAGAATGCCACATCTCTGACAGCAAGCAGTCAAGGGTTCTCTCCAGTACACGTCTTTCAGTTAGATTCCATCTTGCATGAGTTTCCTCACCAGTTAGAAATAAATTGTGGTTTGGTGAGAAGACAAATATTAATCATCTAGTAAAAATTTATTTTCAGAGATAATATGGTCTAAGTTATCACCCATTGTGTAGTTTATACCTGGGCTAACTAGGGTGATTTTTCCAGTGAGATATAATATAATATAATATAATATAATATAATATAATATAATATAATATAAATACTATCATGTCATGATATAAACATCCTGACAAAAATTAAGAAAATTGTTCTAGTAGGACTCTATTAAATAAATCCTTATGTAAATGCTCTACTTTTTTCCCTAAAAGAGTTTGTATTTCTGTTTAAATAGAATGCTTAAAAAATATATCTGTAAGGCTTTCTCTAAAAACTTAACAGGGCCCAAAGCTTATTTTATAATCAACAACAAGAAGCTTGTGCCCTTGTCTCTTAGCACATGATAAAGAGCATAGACTCAGGTGTCACAGGGTTCTGGTTCAAAACCCAGTTCTGCCACTTAAAGTATGTGTGACTTTAGACAAATGAGATGGCCACTCTATGCCTCAGTGTCCTTATCTGTAAAATGTGTATGATAGTATGACCTATCTCTATGAGTTTTTCTAGAAATTAAATGAGTTAATATAAGGAAGCTTATAAGAGGACCCATTAGACAGTAAGCCTAAGTAACGGTTAGCTATCATTAGGCAGAGATGTGGCCATGTTCTTGATGTTGTGCAATAACCAGAGAGCTCTCTAGTGGTCCAGATTCTTCTTTCTTTAATAAAGATTTATTGAGCACCTACTTGTTTCAATATACTTATCACCCTTGGGACAAATGTATCTTTCTGTGATGATAACCAATTTTGTAGTCTTCCTCATCTCCAATATATGTGTATTCTTTATCCTTACTCAGTACCCTTAGTTACATGGACTGAATTAATTCTTGAAGCCCTTATGATAAAATTGCTCAGCATTGTCTTGATTTCCTTTCTCACCCATGACTGTGAATTTGTGAAATAGCAAGCTTGGACTGGACATGTAGTTCCTCAGCAAGGAACAAAGAAAACCCATGACCACTACATTTCTCGCTCTACAATCTTAAATCCTTTTGATCCTCTTACCCAAAATAATTTTTAGAACACAGAAATTAAAATATGACAATAAAAATAAATAATATCTTATGTGTCCTTACACCAAAGTTGACTTACTGTGAAGATAACAAAGTTGAAGCTTCAGTGTCCCTCACTAGTATAGGCTCCTCCCAAGACACAGAGAGAAACCCCAAGTTTGTACAGTCTGGTTGTTGTCTACTCAAAAAATATTTAAGGTTAGTCCCTACATGTGATAGCTTGACATTCTCAGAAACCTTACCGTTCACTACGAAAGAAATTTGATATTTTCCCATATTATATAACAATTCTAGAAAATTTACATGACATTATCAATAATGAGAATCATATGCACTGGGTATTTAATACAGCAAGAGGAGATATCCTATAGGAAAGCCTGATATAATCCCAAATCAATATTTCATGGTATGAATTTCCTTGAATCTCTTCCATGCGAGACTCTAACTGAAAGTATTAGAAGCCACTTCTTTTTTTTTTTTTAAGATTTTTTTATTTATTTGACAGAGAGAGAGACAGCCAGCGAGAAAGGGAACACAAGCAGGGGGAATGGGAGAGGAAGAAGCAGGCTTCCAGCGGAGGAGCCTGATGTGGGGCTCGATCCCAGAACGCCAGGATCATGCCCTGAGCCAAAGGCAGATGCTTAACGACTGAGCCACCCAGGCGCCCCTAGAAGCCACTTCTTAGAGAAGTTGCACCTGCCACATAGTCCCACGAATGCAGAGAGATGCTGAATACCAGGGACATTAGAACACACGCATATAGCGCCTCACCCATGGTTTGCATGCAAAAAGAGTAAGGCCGACTTTATCTGTGACGAACATTAATAATACCTGAATACAATACACATAAATATAAAATCACCTAAGGTTTAGAGTGTTGACTCTGTGCTAGGCACTATTCTAGCTGTTTTATGTGTATTATTGTATTTTTAGCCCCACTTACAGAGGAGAGAACTAAAGGACAGAGAAGTTATATATTCTTCAAAGGCCAGACAACAAGAAATTAGCATCACCTAAATCCGGAGCCCACACTCTTAAGCATATAGGGTCCTGTTGCTAGGTACCTAATTTTGTAGAGTTGGAAAAACAAAGATGCAAATAATTCACTAGGTATGTGGCCTTAGTCCTCTCTGAGGTCCAGTATTATTACCAAGAGAATGCACTTTAAAATATGCATCCGTTAGAGCTATTGTGAAGATGAAATTATGCTCTATGCTATGCCTCACCTCAATTAGATATTCAATAAATGGTATAATAGGGGCTCCCGGTTGGCTCAGTCGGGAGAGCATGTGACTCTTGATCTTGGGGTCATGAGTTCAAACCCCACATTGGGCATGGAGCCTACTTAAAAATAAATAAATAAATAAATAATATAATGAAATTAATAATTACACAAGTGTTCATTAAAGCACTATGATCCTAACTTCTTTAAATGATTCTAAATTGCTGGAACACAATAAACATTTGATAAGGTGTATTTTCCTCTATCAACAATTACTGGCCTGGAGAAGAGTGACAACTCCATAGCAATAATGTTTTAAGTATCTTCTATGAAACAATATGGAAGAAGGAATGATATTTTGTGACTTAAGTTGATAGCTTTCTTTGTCTTCTTGCTATAAAGTTCAAAAACTTGGTATTAAAATGGCCACATATAGTGTGTTTTAATTGCTCATTTATTCATAATATAGTTCACCAGAGAACAAGGTGTGTTATCTGCGTAAACAGACCCTCTCTGACCAACCTGTAATTCTCAATCACTGAAACTTATTCAAGGTCTTCATGTACCTTACTTCAATTTGTAAATATATGCATTTCTTTCTTACTAGTTTACCTCCTGCCTTCCCTTCCATAATATAAGCAGGGCCTTTAATTTTGGTAATCAGTGATCAAATAGATGACTAAGTGAACATGTTTCTAAGAATAAATACAGAAGAGTAAAAGCCACACACAATCTCTTATTTGCCAAACATCTATTGAGTAATTACAAAGCCAGAGATTTACAACCACCCCCCTCCTCACCGGCATGTTTATTCATAAAAGCAGTCCTTTGCTGTCTGATTGATTTGCTTGGTTTAAAACCAAGTTCTGAACTGTGACTCAGATAAAAAGCTTTGAATCTCCTATGCACAGAATACATCTCGTAAGTATTTTGTGAAAATATATACAGCAATCAAAAAGAACAGATTGCATATAATGAAGAAATACAAAATAGATACAAGATTTAGCTTAATGTATTAAGATTACTTGAAATTAAATTTTGAGAATGGCTAATAAATGACTTAGTAAATATGAAATTCACCCATTTTGTCACTTTACCATTTTTGTTTTCCTAAATTATTTTTACATCACAAAAATTGGTAGGGAAGTTGGGGGTGGACATCTTCTTTAAATAGATTTTTTCCATTTGCTTCTAAAATAGATTACATGCATCACTTATAAGTGAAAACAGCTGATTTACAGAGCAAGTTTTTTGCTTAAATACCAAATGAAGAATGTAAATTTAAAAACAGTATTTGCAACTCTTCAAATAATACCAAAATGGAATCAAGTTAAACCACAAAAAGGAAATTTTGTTCTGGACTGTTGAACGTCATATCAGCCTATGATCATCTCTATAGAAGATAAAATTTTTTACAACAGCCAGCAGCCCGAGGATTGATCTGAGAAAAGTTCAAAGTATAAAATTAAAAAGATGAAAATGGAACACTGGAAAGGCAAAGGCATATAAAATGTCAATGGCAGGGCACAATAATAACCAGATTGCATTTGAAGTAAAGGATGTCAGAAAGCCTAAATGTATTGGATTTAGATATCTCCTGATAATTCAAAGAAGTCCACATATTTTATTTATCTTCATTACCAACTTATGAATAGAGGAAGAATTAAGGACTAACAAAGATTTGTCCAAGGTTGTAAGGCCAGTCTCTAAAATTAAATGCTTCTTTCACTAAACTGTGTTGGAAATAATGATGGGGTCATTGGTATAAAGAAGATTTCAATATTTTAGATCACATCAAATTAGACTGTGAAAATAAGAAATACATAATAAGAAGATGGAAGGAAGAGATGTAAATATACTGAAAAGAAGTGCCTTGCATTAAGGATTAGAAGATAATATTATGAAAAATTATATGCTAACCAATTGGACAACCTAGAAGAAATGGATAAATTCCTAGAAATAGATAACCTCCCAAAACTGAATCAGGAAGAAATAGAAATTTGAACAAACCAATTACCAGCAAAGAAATGCAATCAGTAATCAAAACAACTCCCAACAAACAAAGTCCAGAACCAGATGGCTTCATGGGTGAATTCTACCAAACATTTAAAGAAGAGTTAATACCTATTTTCAAACTATCCCCAAAAATAGAAGAAGAAGGAAATCTTCCAGTTTTATTCTATGAGACTAGCATTATCCAGATACCGAAACCAGATAAAGACACTACAAAAAAGAGAATTACAGGCCAATACCTCTGATGAACATAGATACAAAAATCCTCAACAAAATATTAGCAAAGTGAATCCAACAATATATTAAAAAAAAACCACACCAAAACAAAACTTTCACCTCAATCAAGTGAAATATACTACTGGGATATACTACTATGTGGTTCAACATTTGCAAATCAACAAGAGAAAGAATAAAAACCATATGATCATTTTAATAGATGCAGAAAAAGCATTTGACAAAGTACAACATCTATCCATAATAAAAACCCTTGACAAAGTAGGTTTAGCAGGAACATACCTTAACACAATAAAGGCCATTTACGAAAAACCCAGAGCTAACATATTCTCAATGGTGAAAAACTGAGACTATTTGGACTTCATCAAAAAAAAGCTCTGCACAGCAAAGGGAAAAAAAAATCAATGAAACTAAATGGCAACCTATGGAATGGGAGAAGATATTTGCAAATGACATATCTGATAAATGGTTAGTATCCAAAGTATGTAAAGAACTTAACAAAAGTCAACACCCAAAAACCAAGCAATCCAATTTAAAAATGGGCAGATGACCTGAATAGACATTTTTCCAAAGAAGGCATATGGATGTACCCCTATGTTTATTGCAGCATTATTTACAATAGCCAAGATATGGAAACAGCTCAAGTGCCCATCAATAGATGAATGGATAAAGAAGGTGTTGTGTGTATATTTTATTCAGCCATCAAAGAAGAATAAAATCTCTTGCCATTTACAACAAGATGGAGCGGGCTAGAGGGTATAATGCTAAGTGAAATGTGTCAGTCAGAGAAAGACAAATACCATATGATTTCACCCATAAGTGGATTTTAAGAAACAAAACAGGGGCACCTGTGTGGCTCAGTTGGTTAAGCATTTACGTTCTGCTCAGGGGGCAGCTTGCTTCTCCCTCTCCCTTGGCTGCTTCCCCTGCTTGTAATATCTCACTCTCTCTCTGTCAAATAAATGAATGCAATCTTAAAAAAAAAAAAAAAAGAAAAAAACAAAACAAAGAAAAAATAGACAACCCAAAAACAGACTCCTAACACTAGAGAACAAACTGGTGGTTACCAGAGGGGAGGTGGGTGGGGGGATGGATGAAATAGGTGAAAGGGATTAAGAGTATACTTATTGTGATGATCACTGAGTAATGTATAGAATTGTTAAATCATTATATTATACCCTGAAACTAATGTAACACTGTATATTAATTATACTGGAATTTTAAAAATTCCAGTATATATGTGTATCAAATGAGTAGAACCATTCAAGTCCATTACCGTGAAAAATTATCCTTGTCGCCCAACAAAGATACAATTGCCCCCACCCCCTAAAAGAAGAAAAAGAAAGAGAATTGCCTATGAAGAAGAATAGAAGAATTTCTATGAAGAAAATTAGGCATTCTTGGTATCTAATAGAACACAATCAATTGTGTAACACTTTTGATATTTCATTTTAAAATAAATTTTTATTAAAATACTTATTTCTTATCATAAAAGTAATATGCATTTGTTTAAAAAATATTTTTAAAAAAGATTAGCAAAAAGATAAAAGTTAAAATTACCTTCAGTAGCACCACTAAGAGATAGTTACTTCTCAAACAAACATTAAGCGCTCACTGTCTACCATATATAACACTATTTCACAGACCTCATCTCCCAATATCTCCTTGACTCCCTGTCTACCAGGCATACTGGACTTCTTCTTGTTCCTTGAACATTTCTAACAGTGAACATTTTCTCTCCTTAACAGATATGTATGTAAAAATGTAAAAAGACTAAAGCTCTTGGAATATAGTGACAACTCAATACATGAACGCTAACCATAGTATTTATTTATTTTATTACTAAATTATTAATTTTTCAAACAATGATTTCTTAATTCTATTTGCATTTCTTTGTTTCTTAGTGCAAACTATATTTTCTTATGATTACTAAGCAATTCTTTATTGAATTAGTTGATAGTGTCTTTTGCCCATATACCTATTGGGATGTTTAGATTTTTTTATTCATTTCTAAGTGTTCTCTATTTAATAAATATTACAATTATTTGACAAAATTTCCTTAGCATAATTTTTCTTTTAATTTATTTTTCATTGTGGGCGTTTAAAAAAACACATTAAGTATTTAAAATGAGTTTATCTAGTTAAAATTTTTTTCATATAACCTTTGTCTTGATCATCACATATTCTTATTTATTTGTTCAAAAAATATTTTGAGCACAGACCATGAATTGGGTACATGTATTAGGTGTTAGAGATATAGCAGTGAACTGAAGAGACAAGGATGATACTCTTATGATGAGTATATTTGAGAGAGGAAGACAATAAGCAACTAAATACATTTTAAAAATTAGGTTGTAAAAAGTACAATGAAGAAAAACAAGAATATACAATGGAGATTGTAACTGGGGGTAAAATATTTGAGCTGATAGCTGAGAATAAAAAAACCCAAAAACTCAGCCATGTAGAGGAAAACCACTCTGGGTAAATAACACCAAATTCAAAGGCCTTTTTGTTTGGGCAACAAAAAGTTAGATGTGGTTAGGACACACAAAACCAGTGTGACTGGATCATAGTGAAGGAGAAAGAGTCTACAGGCCATTGTAAAGAGTGTAGATTTTATTTCAAGAGTAATGAGGAGATGTGAGACTTAATAGATTGGACATGATGGTTATCATCACTTTTAAGACTATATGTTTAAAAACAAGGCATAGTAAAATTGATGCATGTTCAGCCCAAATGCATATATGTAGCTATTGGAACTTATTTAGCAAGAAATCTATCGGTAGGGCAAACTCTAGGGGAAATAGATTAAGACTCTATCTCAATAATGCCATTAAGGACCCAGGTTCTTCTTAATTTCCTTTCTTATATCATTGATATATATTCATTTGTACAAGATGCTCAAAGCAGTTCCAGGTATCACACAGCTAGATTACTCCCCCAACATCTGCCATAACCATTGTATTTAAAAAAGAGCCTTAAAAATGTAAATTCCCTTGATTTGGAAATTCCAGCTTTAGGAAATGACTATAAGATGAAATAAAGGTCATCTCATTTTTAAAGTTGATTTCACAGAAGATAGATACACCCATTTATTCAATAAAAGATTTAGTGATCACTAGTAGCACTGTCCTACACGTTTGGAATATAACAGTAGAAAAAGCAGACAAACACCTATATTCATAAACTTCACATACTTGGTGGGGTAGAAAGACAGTAAACAAAATATTCAAGTAAAATATGTAGCATGTGAGATGTTGATTAATGCTAGTAAATAATAACTCTGGGTGGATTGTAAGCCTGTCTAATTCCAATGGAGAATACGAAAGGAAAACAACTTTTTGTTGAGGATCAGGTTGGATTTTAGTATGGTCAAACAAAAAGATCCAGTTGGAAAAGATTCTGATTTGATTACGAGGTACAGCTATAGCTTTAGAAGCAAGAAATCCTGAAGCTCCTGTTGAAGCAATTGGAAAGGAAGCAAACCTCGAAGATGAGAGAATAGATTTTCAACAAAGGGAAAAAAGAGGCCTTTTGTGAATGCTATCTCAGAATAGGAAAGGAATGCAAGGAGCAACAAATTCTTCAGATATTTTCAAGGGAATCGTTGTCCCTAGGGTAGAGAGAGATCTTAGTTAAGAAATGAGCATCTGACATTATTCATCCTGCAACTTTCAACCCTGAAGATGTTTACCAATGATAATGAATAATCAGTAAACAAATATGCATTGCTTCCAGCAAAACAGTCTTGTGGCTCCTGTGCTGGAGGATGTTTTCTTGTATCACTAAAAATGAAGTGAAACATCTGTGAGGAGAGTAGAATTAATATGTTAACAAACAAAAAAGAAAACAGCTAAAATCAAAAGCCCTTATTTATAGGCTGAGGTTCTTTTTTGTTTTAATTAATAAACTTTAATTTTTAGAGCAGTTTAAGGTCACAGCAAAACTGTAGAGAAAGCACAGAGTTCCCATATACCCCCTGTCTACACACAGACGATCTCCTCCACTATCAACATCCCCCACCAGGATAGTACATTTGTTACAACTGATGAACCTACATTGAGACATCCTTACCATCCGAAGTGCATGGCTCACATTAGGGTTCGTTTTGGTGTTGAAGGTTCTATGGATTTTGACAAATGTGTAATGAATGACACGTATCCACCATTGTAGTGTCTATGGAATAGTTTCACTGCCCTGAAAATCCTCCATGCTCTGCCTATTCATCCCTACCTCTCCCTTAACCCCTGGCAACCACTACTCTTTTACTGTTTCCATAATTTTGCCTTTTCCAGAATATCAGGTACTTGAAATCATACAGTATGTAACCTTTTCTCCATGTCTTTTCATGGCTTGATAGCCTACCTCTTTTTAGCGGTGAATCATATTTTATGGTCTGGAAGTACCATCCAGTTACTGAAGGACATCTTAATTACTTTCAAGTTTTGGCAATTATGAATAAAGCTGCCATAAACATCTGCATTTAGTTTTTGTGTGGGCTTAACTGTTTAGCTCAGTTTGGTGAATACCAAGGAGTATGATTGCTGGATCATATGGTAAGGGTATGTTTAGTTTTATAAGAAACTGTCAAACCGTCCTGCAGACTAGCTCTACCATTTTGCCTTCCCACCAGCGATGTATGAGAGTTCCTGTGGCTCCAGATCCTTGCCAGCGTTTGGTGTTGTCAGGATTCTAGAGTTTAGCCATTCTAATACATGTGTACTGGTAATCTCATTGTTGCTTTGATTTGCGTTTCTTCTATGGCATATGATGTGGAACAACTTTTCACATGCTTATTTGCCATCTGAATATCTTCTTTGGTGAGGAATCTGTTCAGATCTTTTACGCATATTTTGAACTGTTTTTTTTTTTTCCTTACTATTGATTTTTAAGACTTCTTATTTTGGATAACAGTCCTTTATCAGATATATCTTCTGGCAATTATTTTCTCCTAGTCTGTGGCCTTTCTTCTCATTCTCCCAACAGTGTCTTTTGATAAAGCAGATGTTTTTAATTTTAGTAAAGTCTGGATTATCAATTATTTCTGAGTTCATGGGTCATGCCATTAGTGTTGTATCTAAAAAAGTCATTGACGTCCTAGAGGTCATCTAGATTTTCACTGACAGAAGTCATCTCGGTTTTCTGCTATATCTTCTTTATATCTATTTTTTATAGTTCTGCATTTTACATTTAGCTCTATTTTGAGTTAGTTTTTGTGAAGGAAATTAAATCTGTCTGGAGTCTTTTTTTTTCTTTCTTTCTTTCTTTCTTTCTTTCTTTCTTTCTTTCTTTCTTTCTTTCTTTCTTTCTTTCTTTCTTGCATGTGGATGTTTAATTGTTCCAGCATCATTTGGTGAAAAGATTATCTTTTCTCTATTACGTTGCCATTGTTCCCTGTCAATGATTAGTCGACTCTATGGGGCTCTATTCTGGGCTCTCTATTCTATTCTGTTCATCTATTTGTCTATTCTTTCGCCAATATCACACTGCCTTGACTACTATAGCTATATAATAAGTTTTGAGGTCCAGTAGTGTTAGTCCTGTGACTTTGTCCTCTTTCAATACTGAGCTGGCTGGTCTGGGCCTTTTCCTTTCCACATAATTTTTACAATCAGGTTGTCTACATCCACAAAATAACTTTCTGGGATTTTGATTGGGATTGCACTGAATCCACGGATCAAGTTAGGAAGAACTAACTACTTGACAATAGTAAGTCTTTCTATCCATGAACACAGAATATTCCTCTATTTATTGCTTTTCTTTGATTTCTTTCATCATAGTTTTGTAGTTTTCTTCATATTGATTTTGTACATATTTTGTTAGACCTTAGCCTTGCATATCTGGGATAAATTCCATTTGGTCGTGGTATATCATTATATTATATGTTGTTGGACTTCCTTTGCTAATATTTTCTTGCAAACTTATGCACCTATAGTCCTGAGAGATATTGGTTTGTAGTTTTACTTTTTTGTAATGTCTTTGTGTGGTTTGGTGTTGGGGTAAAGTGGTCCTTACAGATTGAGTTAGGAAGTATTCACTCTGCTTTTGTCTTGTGGAAAAGATTGTGGATAATGTCTTCCTTAAATGTTTGCTAGAAATTATGAGTGAATCCATCTGGGTTTAGTGTTTTTTGCTTTGAAAGGTTATTAGTTATTGATTTAATTTCTTTAGTATATATAGCCCATTCATATAGTCTAACTCTTCTTGTGTACATTTTGATAGGTGTGCCTGTCAAGGAATTGGTCCATTTCATCTAGATTTTTTTTTAAGATTTTATTTATTTATTTGACAGAGATAGAGACAGCCAGCGAGAGAGGGAACACAAGCAGGGGGAGTGGGAGAGGAAGAAGCAGGCTCATAGCAGAGGAGCCTGATGTGGGGCTCGATCCCACAACGCCGGGATCACGCCCTGAGCCGAAGGCAGACGCTTAACCGCTGTGCCACCCAGGTGCCCCATTTCATCTAGGTTTTTGAATTGTGGTCATAGAGTCATATGTAGTATTCCTTTATTATCCTTTTCATGTCCATGGGATATGTGGTAATGTCCCCTTTTTCATTTCTAAAATCAGTAATTTGTGTCTTCTCTCTTTTTACTTAGGCTGGCTAGAGACATTGATTTGATTGATTTTTAAAACAACCAGCTTTTGGTTTCATTGACTTTCTCTGTTGATTTCCAATTTTTGATTTCATTGATTTCTGCTCTAATATACATTATTCCTTTTCTTCTGCTTACTTTAGATCTAATTTGCTCTTCTTTTTAGTTTCCTAAGGTAGAAACTTAGATTATTGATTTTAGATCTTCCTTCTTTTGTAATATTTGCAATCAATGCTATATATTTCCCTTTAAGCACTGCTTTTGCTGAATCTCACAAGTTTTAAATTGTATTTTCATCTTCATTTACTTCAAAATATTTTTAAATTTCTCTTGGTATTTCTCTTTTGACTCATGTGTTATTTAGAAGTATGTTGTGTAATCTCCAAGTATGTGGGGATTTTCCAGTTATCTGTTATTGATTTCTGGTTTAATTCCATTGCGGTGTGATAGCATACATTGTATGATTTATATTGTTCTAAATTGTTAAGGTGTTTTTTAAAAAAATTTATTTAAAAGAGAAAGACAGAGAACATGCCCTAGAGAGAGCATGAGTGGGGGGAGGGACAGAGAGAGAGGGAGAAGCAGGCTCCCCACTGAGCCTGACCTGACCTGCTATGCAGGGTTCCATTCTGTGGGGATCATGACCTGAGCCAAAGGCAGATGCTCAACCAACTGAGCTCCCCAGGTCCCCCTGTTAAGTGTTTCTTTATGGTCCAGAATACAGTCTATTTTTGTGTATTTTTCTTGTGACTGTGAGAGGAATGTGTATCCTGTTGTTATTGGATAAAGTCTATAGATGTCAATTATATTCAGTTGATTGATGGTACTATTGAGTTCAGCTCTGCTCTTACTGATTTTCTATCTATTGGATGTCTGTTTTTGATAGAAGAGTGTTAACGTTTCCAATTGTAATAGTGGATTCATCTATTTCTCCTTGCACTTCCGTCAATTTTTGCCTCATGTATTTTGATGCTGTGTAGTTAGGTGCATACACATTAAGGATTGTTATATCTTGTTGTAGAATTTACTCCTTTAAATTATGTAATGTGCCTCTTTGCCCATGATAATTTTCGTTGCTCTGACATCTGCTGTGCCTGAAATTCATGCACTTACTACTGCTAGCATTAGCATGCTATATCTTTCTCCATCCCTTTGCTTTTAGCCTATATGTGTGTCTTTATATTTAAGGTGGGTTTCTTGTAAAAATTATATAGTTTGGTCTTCTTTTTTGATCCACCCTGATAATCTCTGTCTGTGTTGTTTAAAGTAATTATTGATGTAACTAGATTAATATCTACCATATTTGTTACTCTTACCTATTTGTCGCCTTTGTTTTGTGTTCCTATTTTTGTCTTCCACTCTTTTTTTCTGCTAGTTGTGATTTTAATTGAGAATTTTATAGGATTCTGTTTCTTCCTCGTAACACATCAATTATACTTCTTAAAAAATTTTTTAGTGGTTGTCCTAGAATTTGCCATATACATTTATAACTAATCCAACTCCATTTTCCAATAACAATATACTATTTCATGGATAGTACAAGTGCTTCATAATAACAAAATACTCCTAATTTCTCCCTCTCATCCCTTGTATCATTGCTATCACTTATTTCACTTATACATAAGCTCTGATCTTCAAATATATTTTTGTTATTATTTTGAACAAACTGCTGTTAGATCCATTAAGAATAAGGAAAATAAAAGTTTTTGTTTTACTCCCACTTACTCCTTCTCTAATATTCTTCCTTTCTTTATCAGATCTCAGTTTCTGACTTAGCCTTTCCCTTTTCTCTGGAGAATATCTTTTAACATTTCTTGGAAGACTGACCTACTGGCCACAAATTCCATTCAAATTTTGTGTGAGAAATTTTTTCTTCTTGACTTTTGAAGGATAATTTCTCAGAGTATAGAATTCTAGGTTGGTGATTTTTTTGTTTGTTTCACACTTTAAATATTTTACTACATTCCCTTCTTGTTTACATGGTTTCCAAGGAGAAGTGAAAATAATTCTTAACTTTGTTCCTCTAAATGAAGGTGTTTCCTCTAGCTTCTTTCAAGATTTTTTCTCTTTTATTTTCTTCAGTCTATGATATGTGTAGGTGTAGTTTGATTGGCACTTTTCTACTTGGTGTTCTTGGAGTTTCCTGGCTCTGTGGCATGGTGTCTGACATTAATTTTGGGAAAATATTCCCATTATGCATATGTTCCATTATTTGCAGTTGTCTCACAGTTCTTGGATATTCTGGGGTCCTTTTTTCCAGTATTTTTTCTCCTTGCTTTTCAATTTTGAGAACTTTTATGACATACATATCCTCAAGCTCAGAGATTCTTTGCTCAGCCATGTCTAGCCAACCAATAAGCCCATCGAAGGCATTCTTCATTTCTGTTGCAGTGTTTTTTGATCTCTAGCATTTCTTTTTGATTCTTTCTTGAAATTTCTTTCTCTCTGCTTCTATTATCTGTTTCTTCATATTATCTACTTTTTTTTATGAGCAACATTTGCATGTTCATCATAGTTGTTCAAATTAATAATCTGTCACTTCCAACATCACTATTATATCTGAGTCTGGTTCAGATGCTTGTTCTGTCTCTTCAACCTCTGTTTTTTGCCTTTCAGCATGCCTCATAATTTTTTATTGAGAGCTGAACATGGTGTAAGGGGTAAAAGGAACCCTGGTAAATAGGACCTTAGCAATGTGGTGGTGAGGTGTGAGGTGAGGAGAAGGGTTCTTTGATTAGGGCTCAGTATTTTAGTGAGCCTGTGCCCTTCATCTGAATGTCACTTTTCAGGCCCCCAGTCCCACATCTTAGATGGGATGGATGGCCCGAGGGCTGGAGTTGAGTAATTGGATGGGAAGAAGGCTAGAGGAGGCTGAGTATTTCCTTTCCCCCAGGTTAGTTTCACTCTGATACAATCCCAAAAGTTTAGGTTCTGGCTCTGATGAAATAATTTCTCTTGAATGCAGCCCTTATTGAAAAGAACAAAATGCTCTGGCATATTTCAAAATGGTTATTTTTTCTCTTTCCCTATCAATCTCTCAAGGGTCCTCAAGGGTTTGTTTTGTTTTGTTTTGTTTTTTTCTTCTGATAGTCACTGCGAGAACCTGGTAGAGCTTCAGGAAGTGAAACACAAAAGCATGGGCCTTGTCCCCTGGAGTTTTTAACTCTCAGACTTACCCACATTGAGTACCCAGAATTTGTCAATTACACCTTAGTTTTCCAATCCTGGTACTGGTTTCCATGGAGGTTTCTGCTTATGAGTTTCTGCTCTGCTAAATTGTGTTTCTCTGCACAGCCTATCTCTCAAATTTTGGGCATAGTATTTTATCCTGTCACCTTACTGCCCTAAGAGATCAAAGAAGAATACTGAGCTTTCAGTTTATTAAGGTTTTGATTTGTTGTTAGGATGAAGTGGCAGCTTTCAAGCTCCTTATGTGCTGGAACAGAGACTGGAAGTCCTAATCCCAATTTTGAATTGGTGAGTGTGTTCTCACCGTACCCACCCCTGGTCACCCTGCTCACACACCCCTGCTCTCCCTTGGTCCCTTTTGAGATTTCTACCTCTCACACAAGGACTGTGTTCAATCTACCTTGGCTCATCTGAGTACTTATGCTATGCAACCATGAAAAATGAAGAAAAAAAAATCTATCAGGGACTTGAGTTATTTGTTTTTTTTTTTTTTTTAAAGATTTTGTTTATTTATTTGACAGAGAGACAGCCAGTGAGAGAGGGAACACAGCAGGGGGAGTGTGAGAGGAAGAAGCAGGCTCCTAGCAGAGGAGCCTGATGTGGGGCTCGATCCCAGAACGCTGGGATCATGCCCTGAGCCGAAGGCAGACACTTAATGACTGTGCCACCCAGGCGCCCCAGGGACTTGAGTTATTTGACAAAAATAAAGGAGACCAACTTTTTATAGAACTCAGAAATGGATATTATCTGGTATTTCTTCATTGGTTTATGTAATAAGAATTTTTTTTTAATTAAAAAAATATGCTTTAGAGCCTTGAAACTTTTATATAGCTAGGAATGGGTGCACAACTAGGATTTACTAAAGGACTAAACTAGAGGTCTTTTGTAAGCAGCATTTCTGTCCTTCAAGGCACAGATATACTCTGTATATCTGTTAAAATGTCTCTGAAGAATAACCCTGATGCAGGATGGCAAAACTCTTTTTTTAGCCAGCATGCCATGAATGAAAAGACATGGGGCAATCTCCACTCCCTCTGAATGAATCACTAAATCAACCAAAGTAGAAGGGAGGGAAATGGGAAGAAGCTCCATGCCTGAGACAGTGGATCAGAGCATTCTTGCATGTCTGAGTGGTGGAACGCTGCTCAACAATAAGAAATGTCTCTCTCAAAAATCTTAGCTCATTTGGGGTGCACCTGGGTGGTTCAGTCAGTTAAACAACTGCCTTTGGCTCAGGTCATGATCCCAGGGTCCCGGGATCTAGCCCCACACAGAGCTGGCTCCTTGCTCAGCCGGGAGTCTGCTTCTCCCTCTCCCTCTGTCCCTACCCGCTCCCCACCCCTCATGCTCTCTCTCTCTAATGAATAAATAAAATCTTAAAAAAATATATTAGCTCATTTGGAATTTGGGATATTAAGAGTCTTTATTTTTTATTTTCTTTTAACTCATATAAATGGCTTATCACTTGAATTAATAAATAGTTCATTCTTTTTTCAGTATATTCATGAGTTAAATCTAAAATGAGCACTGCACATATAGACTTTTGTGAACGTTATAACATCAGATACAAAAATCTACCTAGCAGTCTTCACAGCATCATAAAGAAAAAGAAGTTGATAGAAATTCAAGCAGCAGAAGGGGGCAGTAAAACTCAACAGAATGCTCTGACAGATTTTTAATATGCTTTCTTATTTTTTCTTCATCAGAGAATTTCCCAACACATTTTAAAGACTAATTTTTAAAAAAAAGTCTGTACCATAGATATATATATTTGTCTAAAATATACTAGAAACACTAAATGTATACAAAAATAAGAGTTATGATTTTACATAATCAAAACCTTATTTTTTATGGTGTGATATATCAAGGCACAATAATCATAGTACTTACATAAAACAGGTTTAGTCCTTTGGATTTGGTTTGGGACATTTAATATCCCCTCATGACCAGCATCCCCAAATGTACTGTCCATTCTATTTCATGGTTTCAGACTTGTCAAAATTATTTAATAAATCATATCATAATGGTTTTTTCTCAAGCCCATATTTGGACTTCCTTCCTAAAATCAGCCCATCCTTAAAGTGGTACTTTCTCTTTTCTGACTGTGTAAGTACATGGAAGTCTCTCCTCTCTACCATGTCATGGAATTACAGGTTCAACCAAGTAGTTTAACCAAATTGATTTTTTTCATTGAATTTTCACTATGAGAGAGAGTTCAATTTCTTTACGTTCCAAGTAGTCTAAATGTGATTATGCTCTACACACTGTTTTGTCCTCACCTTTGAAATTAGTCTGTCTACGAACAAGAAATGATACACAGTAAGTATATAATGAAGACCTGATAATGATGATGATGACTTCAACATGAATTCAGGATCCCAATGTAAAATTTGAGTGCAGTAGCAGAGTCAGAGTATGGAATCTTATGTGACACCTAAAAAAGCTCAAATGCGTGGTCCTAAATATCACTTTAAAATTTGAGTAGATATACCTACTCACTTAAAACAATTATGCTGTTAGTTAAAATTTCATGTAAGGCTTAGTACAATAAATGGGAGTGTCACAAATTGAATGATTAAATATGACTAGAGGAGAAAGGCTTCTTAGATGAGATGGAATTTTAGTCATTTGTGTCTCATGTAAAATCAGATAATGTGTACCTTCAGCAAAATGGTAAGAAAAAAATAATTTCAAGTGAGTCTCTTTTTTTCTTTAAGACTTCTACAGATTGAGGTATCTGGTATAGTTTTCCCATTACTGCTAAGAATGTATGGCTTAATTGAACTTTTTATTCTCCACTTTGATGCTGGTAACTCTTTCTTTCTCTCTCTCTTTCTTTCTTTTCTTCTTTCTTCCTTCCTTCCTTTCTTTCCTTCTTTCTTCCTTCCTTTTCTTTCTTTCTCTTTATTGCTTTCTTTTCTTTTTCTCTTTCTTCTCTTTCTCTTTCTTCTTTCTCTCTTTTCTTTTTTTCTTTTTTTTCTCTTTTCTTTTGCATTTCACCCTCACACCACCAAAAGATATTAAATAAAGGCAAAGGACGATGAAATTAAAAATTGTCAAACTCATCCATCTTTCCCATCCATTCCACTCATTCCTCATCAAACTATGTCTCAAAATGAGAATAGAAAATTTGCACTAATAAGCCCAGACAATTGAAAAGTAAATGCAATATTGTATTTTGATCCATTGTCATATTTGTCATCTTGGAAAAGTGGGCAGAAAAGGCAAACAAAACAAAACAAAAACAAAACCCCCAAACTTTAAAAACCTATTTTATTCTTCGTGTATCTCCTGTGACCAAAGTGGTGAAAACCGCGCAGCAGAGAAAGAAATGCATTAAAGCAGATGTTTTGGACATTTAGCATCCCAACAGATTCTGGCCCTTTCCCTTCCCTTGTTCGTCAGAGGAGAGGAAACGTTATAGTGGTGATCATTCAAGCTCAGATAGGCTATTTACAGGATAACTGCTAAGGAGCAGTATTATGGAGAAGAATTCACATTTTACAGATATGTACACTGACGATAGCTCTTACAGTTCATTTGGCCAAATAAAAAAAGTGTAACGTATGTATGTGCTGCATATACACTAGGTTATGGGTCGTCACTAAAATCATGACATGTTTGAAATACATGACGTGTAAAACATCTTTCTTGGCCGGGTCTGTCCAGACTGTGACTCCTCGCCCCCCCCCCCCCCCCCCCCCCCC
>NW_024424452.1:83332548-83360229 GCF_017311325.1 Ursus maritimus
CCCCCCCCCCCCCCCCCCCCCCCCGCAAAGACCTGGGGATGAGACATGGGGACGGCCGCGCAGGGAGATTCCCTGCGCTCCGGGACCTCGGGTCGCTCGGATTCCGGGAGAGGAAGCATAGTACTCTCCCTCCCCGCAGTGGGATCCGCTGAGGCACCGGCTCTCCAAAGCTCCGGGTCAAAGACTGGGAAAAAGGGAATCTGGCGCAAATCGCACTCCGGAGCTGAGGAACTGCGGAAGGAGAACCGGGAGATGGCAGCGGCGAGGGGGGCAATTCGCTCTGCACCCGCCTTGGGGAAGCCGAGGGCAACTTCCCAGGTTTCCGATTTTCTCATTTGCGTGGGTAAAAAATGCTGCCCCCACCCGGGTCTTACGCAATTATTTAAGTAGACGGGGGAGGGGGAGAGTTGTGTGTGGGGGGGTGGGTAAAAAAAAGGCGGAAAGAAACAGTCATGCCGTCACGTGGGCTTAGTTTTAACGCATAAAAGGAAGGTTCTCCCCGTTAGCTTCCAGTTGTCAAACAACTTGCAGCGAGCGTCAGGATTACGCTCGGGGACTTCGCACAGCGCCTGCTCCAGCTCCGCAGCCCCGAGCCCAAGTACGGCAACGCCTCCGCTCGCCAGCGCTCCGCCCGCCGCCGAGATGCTTGCCCGCGCCCTGCTGCTCTGCGCCGCCCTGGCGCTCTGCCGTGCAGGTGGGTACCTGGCGCCCCGCAGCGGGGACTCCTCGGTTCCGTAATCCCCGCCGAGGTTCCGCTCTGACATCCCGGTTGCTCCCGGCACTTTGAACAGTCCCGGAAAGGAGACGAGAGCTTGGACCTTTTGAGTCCAAAAGAACGGGGTGGCTACCCCAGCTTTGCCACCAGCTTTGATCATCCTGAGCCGGTTACTTAACCGGTATGGGTCTCACTTTTCTCATGTGCTAAATAGGAATAGTGATACTAATTTGCAGATTGTCATTATGATAAGACAGGATCGATCAGTATATGTGAAATGTTTGTGTGTGGTGCCTACTGTTAGGGAATGGGAGTCATTATTTTAAATACTCTAGTTAGTGCTTTCCTGACCGAGGAAAGCCCAGGTTATTTTTTTTTTAAGATAAGCAAAATATTTTAACAATAAGCTGTTTTTACACTGAAATTTCCTCTAAATTTGACTAATGTACTAGATACGTCCACTTTAGTTATGAAAGTGCTACTTCTTTGAGCTCTTTTTAAAAATGCTAATTTGAACATTAAAAAGTTACTAAAGAAAAAACTTAGCAACATCACTTCCCTGGTTGAATACTGTTACCTTTATTTAGAATAGGAAGTTAGGATTTTCATTATAATCATTCTCTGCCACAGGTTAAAAAAATTGCATTCCCATAACTACCTGTATATTTCTTGAATTTATCTATGTAAAATTGACCCATACTATGTAAAACGATTAAATGTTTAAATCAAGATTAAGAAAGTAAAGAATGACTTACTTACGGTCCTTACTTTTATTGTAGCAAATCCTTGCTGTTCCAACCCATGTGAAAACCAAGGTGTATGTATGAGCATAGGATTTGACCAGTATAAGTGTGACTGCACTCGAACAGGATTCTATGGCGAAAACTGTTCAACACGTAAGTTTATTCTTGGGTGCCCTTATTTGGACTGGGGATACATGCAATTATCACTTTACACTTAAGTGTCTTAGAATGGGTCCTGTTAATCTTTCCCTCTTTTTTTTTTTTCTCTTTTTGCAGCTGAATTTCTGACAAGAATAAAATTATTCCTGAAACCCACTCCAAATACAGTGCACTACATACTTACCCACTTCAAGGGAGTCTGGAACATTGTCAATAACATTCCCTTCCTGAGAAATGCAATTATGAAATACGTGTTGACATGTAAGTACAAGTCTCTTTCTAAGGTTTTCAGTTTCCTCAAAGAAAAATGTTCTTTAAAAACGTGAGATTATTAAGCCTAATCCCAAAATCTCTTTTCAACCTTGTCAAAATGACTTTAAATAGACCTTTTTAGTTTGCCTTCTGTCTTAATGGCCCAAAATACCCCTCAGTCCCGTTCAGTTTGGAAAGTTCTGTCTCACAAACAGAATTCTACTTACATCCTGTACACCTCTTCTAAATTCACTGCTGTTGCCAATCTGTGAAGGAAGTGTGGTCCAGTTTATTGAATGTCAATAGACCATAGAATTGCACGAAGTAAAATAATCTAGTTAATATGGATTTGGATCAGCAAGAAAATAATTTTATTACTAAAGTGAGTGTCTTGCCCAGACATTCCTTCATAGGCCTCTTAAGCAGAAGGTGGATGATTATTTGAAATTTTATGTAAAAGTATATATGCTGTATTAAAGATGCATTTTAATGAATCATTCTTTCTGATTTTTTTTTTTTTTTTTTTAGTACAAGTGGCACTTAGACTTTGAAGTGTAACTGTCTTACAATAGGTTATCTTTGACTGCTGGAATTAAATTCAGTCTTTTGTGCCACTTTGCACATTTTACAATAAAAAGGGACATTGATGTAGGCACAATAAAACCAATTTTTTTCCCCTTAACTTTCAGCGAGGTCACATTTGATTGAGAGTCCACCAACTTACAACGTGGACTATGGCTATAAAAGCTGGGAAGCCTTTTCTAATCTCTCCTACTATACCAGAGCTCTTCCCCCTGTGGCTGATGACTGCCCAACACCCATGGGTGTGAAAGGTGAGTGTGGGGAGGCAGTTAGAGATGTATTCACTGCAGCAGGGATTGGATTGTTACCTAGAAAATTCAGCCCTAAACTATCATTTGTTTGTTAATAAAAGCATATTGATTGCTTTCTTAAGGATATCTGTGGAGATTTTTTTTGAAAGTGAATCTGTGAACTATTCCATGAAAGTGAATGGACATTTTTGTTTAATGTCTTCACCGTTTTCAAATTGTTTCATTAAAACCAAATTAATACTAGTTAAACAAAATAGGTAAAAGTAATTCAGTAAGAAGATATTTCCCCATATCTTAGAACTTCCATTTATATTATAATCCTGTCCACACTTGTATTTCTCCTGTAAGTGAAGAAGGCCCCATAGGAAATAGCTGTTTCCTTGAATTTGTAAATTAATTCTTATCTTTGCTTTCTCATTTTTCAGGCAAGAAAGAGCTTCCTGATTCAAAAGAGATTGTGGAAAAATTTCTTCTAAGAAGAAAGTTCATTCCTGATCCCCAGGGCACAAATATGATGTTTGCATTCTTTGCCCAGCACTTCACCCATCAATTTTTCAAGACAGATCATAAGCGAGGGCCAGCTTTCACCAAAGGACTGGGCCATGGGGTAAGATGGAGTTAAATTGAAATTATAGCAAAAATAACTGAGTGCTGTGTGTGTATTTGCTACACCAAATTCACCCTCTTGTTAAAAAATGCTCTGTCTATAAAAACTTTAATGGAATTTCCATTTTTGATTCACTGGTTTAGTAAAAATACACATGCACACACACATACATATAGACATACTATTTGTAATTTGGCTCTTATATTTTTCGTGTAAAATATTAGCACTGCAAAAAGTGGTGTCCTCAAAAACATATTTGTACCCTGATTATGCAGCTTTAAATATTATGAGATTTTTGCAGCATTATTATCTGTTGGAGTTCAATGACAGTTTCAATTTGCCAGTAAGAATTTTATATCAATAATATATTTTCTGATGCTTATTAAAAGAAATACCATATAGTTATAGTGAAGCATATTATATAATTTTAACTCCATATGAGATACTAAATATCTTTCAACACAAGAAACATAGGTTTGTAATGTCAGTGGATAAACAAATTTAGTATTTTGTAGCTGTAAGAAAAATATGTTTTATCAAATTATTTGATGAAAAATTATATTATAGACACTTTATGGAACTTCAATAGCAACAAATTAAAATTTTTCCATAATCTTCTAGGTGGACTTAAACCATGTTTATGGGGAAACTTTGGATAGACAACATAAACTGCGCCTTTTCAAGGATGGAAAAATGAAATATCAGGTTTGTTCTATTTGAATATTAAGAATTCGTTTGACTCACAACTTACCCGTATTTAAAAACTTCTACTGATTAAAATTTAACGTTTTTATTGCTGTTGTTTTTTAGGTCATTGATGGAGAGGTGTATCCTCCCACAGTCAAAGATACTCAGGTGGAGATGATCTACCCACCCCATGTTCCTGAACACCTACGGTTTGCCGTGGGCCAGGAAGTTTTCGGGCTGGTGCCTGGTCTGATGATGTATGCCACAATTTGGTTGCGGGAACATAACAGAGTGTGTGATGTGCTTAAACAGGAGCACCCAGAGTGGGATGATGAGCGGCTGTTCCAGACCAGCAGGCTCATACTGATAGGTAAGCAAGAAGAGAAAACAATTGAAACAAAATCCTCTTCTGCAGAGAAAACTAACTTGTTACCTTTGAGATGTATTTTAAGTAATTCTGGGAGAATGTGGTGAATGTAAAATCACATGCTCCGTATTAATTAAATCCTTGAGCATGATTGGTAATATTAATACCTTTTGTTCTGATGGTATAAAGGACAAAACAGAAGTGAAGGAATAGCAGATTAACAAAATTGCATTTCGGTTGTGTGGAAGTTGGTAATCAGAGAATTAATGCTCCAAATTTTATTTTGTGTAAATAGGAGAAACCATTAAGATTGTGATTGAAGACTATGTACAGCACTTGAGTGGTTATCACTTCAAGCTGAAGTTTGACCCAGAGCTGCTTTTCAACCAACAATTCCAGTACCAAAACCGTATTGCTGCTGAGTTTAACACACTCTACCACTGGCATCCCCTTCTACCTGACACCTTGCAAATAGATGACCAGGAGTACAATTTCCAACAGTTTGTCTACAACAACTCTATATTGCTGGAACATGGACTTACCCAGTTTGTGGAATCATTCAGCAGGCAAATTGCTGGCAGGGTAAGCCTTGTTACTGAAAAATAAAACAAAGGACTACTCAGTAACTAGAATTTCTGCCATCAAAATGATTTTTCTTAAACTTACTGAAAGTAATATTTTGCTAGTCAATTCTCTTGAAAAAACAAGTCTACCATTTTTTTGGAAAAGTCTAAACTTGTTTATCAAATAGCGATATGTAGTCATAGCTTAAACATATTTTTAAAAACTTTCTATAATTAATCATCTAATCTGTAGATTATAGAAATAAATATTTCTAACTTGGATAGTTTAGGTCTCAGGTGGGAACATCAGTCGTATCTACTCTGTACCCAAGGGATGAATGCTTTTAAAGTAGAAATCATCATAAAGATGCCTAAAAAATCTTGTTCTACAATTTAATCGTTTTCCACAGGTTGCCGGTGGTAGGAATGTTCCAGCTGCAGTACAACAAGTAGCAAAGGCCTCAATCGACCAGAGCAGACAGATGAAATACCAGTCTCTTAACGAGTATCGCAAACGCTTTCGGCTGAAGCCCTATGCATCATTCGAAGAACTTACAGGTGAGAGAAATTTCTTTGAAGAATCAAAGTCAAATGGAAACAGCAGAGAAGTTGAAAGGGACTTGAGCAAAGGGAAAAACTTTGGTTTTTTTGGTGCAGTGTTTTACATTGGTTGTATGTCTGTCTTTGTCACCTTCACAGGAGAGAAGGAAATGGCTGCGGGGTTAGAGGCCCTTTATGGTGATATTGATGCCATGGAGCTGTATCCTGCCCTCCTGGTAGAAAAGCCTCGTCCAGATGCCATCTTTGGTGAGACTATGGTAGAAATGGGAGCACCCTTTTCCTTGAAAGGACTTATGGGTAATCCCATCTGTTCGCCTGACTACTGGAAGCCTAGCACTTTTGGTGGAGAAGTAGGCTTTAAAATCATCAACACTGCCTCAATTCGGTCTCTTATCTGCAATAATGTGAAGGGCTGTCCTTTTACTGCGTTCAGTGTTCAAGACCCACAGCTCACCAAAACAGTCACCATTAATGCAAGCTCTTCACACTCGGGACTAGATGACATCAATCCCACAGTCCTTCTAAAAGAACGGTCCACTGAACTGTAGAAGCCTGTTAATCATATTTATTTATTTATATGGACAATTTCTTTTAACTTAATTATTTAATATTTATGTTAAACTCCTTATGTTACTTAACATATTCTGTTAAGGAGAAATCTTCATACTTGTGAAGATTTTCACGTCACTACTTTAAAGATGTCTTTTCTTCAGGTTAAAGGGGAAAACAGTTTTCATTCTGTTTTATAAATGAGTTTGACATCCTTTTACTTGAATCTCAGTTTATATTATTTATAATAAGAACAAAAGCGAAGATGTTTGGACATTTAAACATGGCAAAATGCTGCAAGTTTTTTTCCACACTATTGGAATTTCTAGTGTATCTTCCATGTTGCATTAGAAGCAGCTACCTGCACACCGTTCCTCTTCCTCTCTTAGCCACTGTGCTGGGAGGAACTCTCATTTTCTGATCAGTTCTTTTTTGTTTTCTTGGTTTTAATATCTGAGTTCATCTTTCTTTGGACTCTCTGTCTATACTTTCTTATCTGAACTTTGCAAGTTTTCAGGAAAACCTCAACTCAGGACTACTAGTAATTTAGCTCCTCTTAAGAGGAATGAAAAAAAAAAAAAACAAAACCCAACCCTTAAAGGCCTCTACACAAAGGCATTTTAAGTGAAAGGAAGAGAACTTTATAATTTTAGACTGTAACAGAAGCAGCCTACAATGAGGCTAATGCCCTACATAGAACTGTAGGGGGTTCTTGATAGAAGAAAGTTGTATTTCTATTCTAATGAAATGTCCTATCTCATTTAAAAGCAAAACCAAACAAATCCTGAATAGTTTCAGGAAGATAATGTTTCTTTTCCACATCTCATTGTCAGCTGACATTTGCTGGTACTGTATACTACTTAATTTAATTTATTGAGGATTATTATTTATGTTTTGTTAGGACATTATTATAAACTAGTTTAAGCTGCAATCATTGATTTTTTTTTTTTTTTTTTACATTATGTGAGAATCAGTATATCTTTGAGATACCACAAGGGAAATTATTAGATTTGTGAATAAATTGTCAGGAACCCAACTCTGGTATATTGAAATACGGAAAGTTGGAATTGAAGTATAGAAGATTTACCTTATACCAGCCCACAGAGAACATTGTGTCTTGTTAGCCTGGATGTACCATAAGACTGACCTTTTATAAATATTTGAAGGACCTATGGAGCCTTCATTAATTCGTTCAGCTATAACTTATTGAGGAGACATGTGCAGAGCACTGGGTTTTAGTATTTAGTATTTAATATTTTTAAATCAAGCACTGATTACAGATAACATCAGTATTTGTAAATAATTGAAAAAGCATGTCTTTTAGGTAGAGAAAGAAAATGAAATTTCATTAAAGGAAATAACTCAGGGGAATTTTTAAGATTTTTATGTTTAAAAAGTTTATAGTTAAGAAATAGTCAATATTAGAAGGGCTTATATAAAAAACTTTAAACATCACTGATTAAAAACAAAAAACACTTTTATTAACATTAACCTGCTGACTGAACCTGGGAATTTGGAATATAATATGAAAGTTTTGGTGCCTCAGAAAAATGTGTATTTAAATTAACTTATGTAAAATGTAAGTGTTGAAACAAATGCCTGTTTATTTTTATACTATTTAAGAATGGAAAAATCTCTTCTAAAATAAATTTTGACTGTTTCCATATATCTTTGTCATATGATGTATGATTTCTCTAAAGCGCTGTACATCTACCATTGTTTTGTATTCTAAATTCTGGACTAGACTAGCCATTATTGAAATGGTTCTTCCCTCACAGAGAGGCTTCCTAGAGGAAGAGGCTATCTCTGGTTCACTGCAACACTCTTGGAAAATGAGTGCTTTGTGTTATAGGAGATACCAACAAACTTGTTTTCATTGCCTAATCTGGAAGAAGGAAAAAACCAAGTACACAGAAGGCAAAGAATAAGATAAAATGGCTGAGGAGGTACAAAATTAAAAAGGAAGTTCAAAGAGTTGGGCAAACCATTGATACCTGGCTCACAGGCTTCCATTGTACTCCTAATCTTGATATTTAGGTAATAGCACCATCCACACAGACCACCTACCTAACATCCTTCCTGGCTTCTCTCTTCCTTGGCCTTCATTCCTGTGATGGCTTCTTCCATATTTCCTCTGACTATACATACCTTGATCTTATCGATTGCTACACCATTATCAAAATCTTGATTTCAAGCATCATTCTTGACTCACCTTCTAACTCAACCTATCTTAATACTCACACTTTAACATGTGATTCTAGTTTCACTGAGCCTACTGATCCATTGACCTCTTCACTATTCATTACCCCATTTATCTCATTTCCTTATAATCACGCCTTCATTCCTTGTTACTCTCTCCCTATTGTACCTAATTGGCACAACTTCTTTTCAGCCATCCTCCTAATGCTTCTTAGTAGCATTCAGCACAAATGTCTATAGTTTCTTTACTGAAAGATTGTTTTTTTCTTGGTTTCTTGGTTTGATACTCTCCTGGTCTTTCTCCACCTTCATGGAGTGCTACTACTCAGATTTTAAAAAATCTTTTCATCCTCCATTGTATCTACAAATTGAAGTGTCTTGATCTCCCTCTTTATCTGCCCTCTTCTAGGTTAATCCCATCCAAGCTCATAAATTGAAACATTAATTATTGCTCCCAAACTTATTTCTCCAGAACTATCTCAATTGACAACCTACCCACTCAACTACATAAATTTAATGACTTATTTTACAACCTTTGCCCACTTCACACCGTATACCCAAAATAATAATCACCCAAGGTTAAGAACGCCACCATCCCCTTGTTCTCAAGCAGAATCTCCTTTTCTTCATGCCTATAGGCAATCACGCAGAAATCTTGTTGACTATAACCCACAAATTATGTACCTGTCACCTTTTCTCTAACTCCAATACTACCAACCTAGTTGATACAATTATCTCTTAATTGGCTTTCCTTCTATTCTTGCCTCACTCCAAACCATTCTCCTTATAATGAGAGTGGTCACTTTCAATCATACATCAGATAATGTTCCTCTCCTGTTTGAAATCTTCCAATGGCTTCCTATTACACAATGGACAAACCTAAATTCCTTATCCTATCCTAGAGTGTCTCAGTGATCAGTCCCCTGCCTAACTATCTCATCTCATTTACCATAATTTCCTATCTTTGCTCACTCTGCTACAGCCACATCTGATTTCTTCTGATTTGCTCACCAGCAGAGGTTCTCAAGCTGTTGCCCCTGTTACGAATGTTCCTTCTTCAGATTTCCACATGGCTGGTTCCTTCTCAACATCCAAATCTTGGCTCAAATTTCCCCTCTCAGAAAGGCCTTCTCCAACCATCTAAACTAATACCAACTACTAAAGCTCTTTCATCTTCCTTATGGCATTTATTTCTGTTATTATCTTGATTTGTATGTTTATTTGTTATCTGTGTCCCCTCAGTAGAATTTCATGTCTATGAAAGCAAGGACCTTGTTTGCATTATTCACTGCTCTCAGAACAGTGTCTGGTACTTAAAAAGGCATTATGAAATATCCAGTAAGTGAATAAGAATAAGCTTCCTGAAAGAAGTAGAATATGCGGTGATTCTTGAAGAAAATGTAAGATCTTAGAAGACAAAATATCCACTCTGGAAAAATAGTTCGGCAGTTTCTTCTAAAACTAAAAATTCCCTTACCATGTATATTAGTTTTCTATTGATGCTATGACAAATTACCACAAACTTACTGGCTTCAAACAACATAAATTTATTATCTACAGTCCTAGAGGTTCAGAAGTAAGAAACAGATCTTATGAGTTAAAATCAAGGTGTCAGCTGGGCTGTGTTTCTTCTGGAGGCTCTAAGGGAGAATCTGTCTCTTGCCTTTTCTGGCTTCTAGAGGCTACCTGCATTCCTTGGCTCATGGTCTCTTTCTCTACCTTCAAAGCCAGCAGGGCAACATCTTCTAATATCTCTGATTCTGATCCTCTTGCCTCCCTCCCTAAGGACCTTTTTTATTACTTTGGGCCCATGACGATAATCAGGAAAATCTCCTTTTCTCAAGATCCATTAATTTTTTTCACATATACAAAGTCCCTTGTGCCATGTAAGGCAACATATTGACAGCTCCTAGAGATTAGGGCATGGCAATCTTTGGAGGACCATTATTTTACCTACCACATGATACAATCCAGCAATTGTACTCTCGGGCATTTATCGCAGAAAAATAATCTATATCTATGTAAAGATCTGTATATGAAGGCTCATAGCAACTTGATTCATAATAGCACAAAACCGGAAATAATTCAAATATCCTTCAAATGTTAATGGTTAAATAAACTGTGGCAACCTATGGTATATCCATACCATGGAGTACTATGCAGCAAAACAAACACAACTAATCATACATGCAACAACTTGGATGGAACTTAAGGTAGTCATGCTGAGTGGAAAAAAAAGCCAGTCTCTTAAAGTTACCTATTCTATGATCATATGTGTGTGTGTGTGTGTGTGTGTGTGTGTGTGTGTATAACATTCTTGAAATAATAAAGAAACTATAAGGATAGAGAACAGATCTGTGGTTACCAAATTAGAAATTGCGGGATTGCTATCTATAGCTATAAAGGAGTAGCATGAGGGAGCCTTGTGCTGATTGAATTTTTTACAACTTGATTGAAGTGGTAGTTACACAAAGCTACAGATATGACATAATTGACTAGAACTATGCACACACACTCACACAAATGCATGTATAAATGGTGAAATCTGAACAAGCTCTATGGATTGTACTAAGATAAATTTCCTGATTTTCACATTGGACTATAATGTAAGATGCCAACATCAGAGGAGGTTGTCTGAAGGTTGCATGGTACCTCCCTCTACATTTCTTTGCAACTTCCTGTGAATTTATAGTTATTTCAAAATAAAAAGTTTTTCTTAAAAGAAGGAAGAGATGCCATTCTTGGTGGCAAGAATAGGTTTATAGACCACTTTTGTATCATTTGATTTCCTTGACCCTTATCCACACTGCCACAATAGACTGTCCTAGAGTGGACACCCAACAAGCTGGGAAAATAAAATTTTCTCTCCAAAAAATTTAGAATTAGGATGGAGATTGAACCTGGGGTAGGCAAAGAATTTAAGATCCATCAAGTACTAACCCTAAAAGATAAAAAGATTAATGAAGTTTAGTTCATAAAATTAGAAAAGTTGCTCATCAAAAGACGATGCAAGGAGAATGAATAGACATGCCACAGACTCAGAAAATAGTCATAACACACACATCTAACAAGGACTGGAATATAGAACATATAAATAACTCTAAACTGTAAAAATAGTAACAGTATAAAAAGCAAAAGACATAAGCAGAAACTTACTGAGGAAGATGTATGAATATCCAATAAGTACATGAAAATATGTTCAACATCATTAGTCATCAGGGACACAGTAAGATACTACTAGACACCTATTAGATTCATTAAAATTTAAAAGATTAACTGTAATGGTTAATTTTATATGACAACTTGGCTAAGATATGGTACCCATTTGGTCAAACACCAGTCTAGATGTTGCTGTGAAAGAATTTTTAGATGTCATTAACATTGAAATCAATAGACTTTGAGTAAAACATATCATTCTCTATACTATGGTGAAACTCATGCAATCAGTTGAAAGCCTTAAGAAGCAAAGACTGACATTCCGCCAAAGAGAATTCTCCTTAAGACTGCAACATAGGAGCTCTACTTGAGTTTCCAGCCTGCCGCCCTGAAGAACTTAGACTTGACATCAACTTGTATCTGAATTTCTAGCCTGCTGGCCTGCCCTGCAGATTTCAGACATCCCAGCCTCCACAGTCCCTTAAAATCTCTGTCCCTGTCTCTCTCTTATTTGTAAAACTGAACTCCTGATGTTCCCTCACTTTCCTTCTCAATTTTGCAAATAAGTGAGAGATCGAGAAAGAGAGAGAAATAGAACCAGTATGTATTATTGGTTCTGGAGAACTGCAACTAATACAGCAACAGTACCACATGACAAAATGGAATGTTATTTTTCAGTAAAAAGTAATGAACTACTGATACATTCAATAACATGGATGGATCTCAAAAACATGTGTGGGGGGGGGAAGGCACAAAAGAATACCTATTGTGTGACTCCAGTTATATAAAATTCTATAAGGAACTATCTAGAAAGAAAGTAATCAAGAATCATGGTTGAGGGAAGAGGGAGTAGCCAGGATTACCTGGGAAGGTGAATAAATAACAAAGCTTTCTAAGATAGTAGAGTGGTTTGAGTGATACAGGTATATCTGTCCTAAAAACTCATTGAACTGTCCACATAACCATGTGCATTTTGATGAATGTAAATTATACCCCAATAAAAAATGAAAATAGGCTGGGACTGGATAGATAATTCCCAACAATACCTTTTTGGTCTACATTTATTTTCTACATATATTTGCTATCTATTATACTCATCATCTTATTGTAAATGCTATTTTTTATTCTGCATGACAATCCATGGAGAAAATATTGTTACTATCATTTTACTAAGGTGGAAACAGGCTTCGAACCATTACTCAAGTACCCACAGAGCTCAGATCTGTTTAATTTCAAAGCTCTTTCAACTATAAGGCACAGCGTGGACAAAATTGATCCTTTGTTAATATTTCGATAGTTACACAAATATTTCCCTGGCTGAAAAAAAGATCAGATTTACACGTTGCATTCTTCTTTTCTTGAGAAATATTACAATTATGTAACTATATGACTGTATTAAAGATAACTGTATAAAGAGATGACATGACTTCCTTCAGTAACTGAAAAACATCAGTTTTTAAAACTTTGTCTAACAAGAGACTAACCAACCCTCAAACCACTTCCTTTTATTTTGCCTTTAGAGATATGAAAAAATAGCTAACAAGGGAAGTCAATGAAATGCAAATCTCATATTTGAACGCAGCTATTATCATATCTTTCAGTTTTCTTCTTATTAGGAGAAATAACGATATTCCTTTTCTCTCTCTCTCTGTTTGTTCCATTATTTAAATGTGACTGCTTTGTATCCATTTACCTTCTCTAACACAATTTAATGAATTAAAACACATACACACACACACAGAATTATGCCCTCCATATCCACCTTCTTCCAAAAAGCTTAGCTCCATAACTAAAAGTGGGGTCCTATCTTTTCTCTATCCCTCCTCCTAAAAACATTGGACCAATATCTGTACTTTATGTGTCCTGGTTATACTATACACTAAATATCAATTTGGGATTGGATTTGCTGATTTCCAGCTTATGTAGACTTTTTTCTTCTTAATGTGAAATGTTGGAACTATAGTATGTTAGACCTATAGCAAAGATTAGGTGGCATGTACATGGGCCACCCTACTCTTTATAAATGGAAATGTTCCTGGCATATCATAACCAATTCCTGTATATAGATTTAAGTATGCACATCACTTATATGAAGCAACTTATTTAATAATCACAACAATTAAATGAGTGAATAAGGAAAATTCAAAGCAAACCATTACAAAGTTAAAATAATTGCTATACATTTCTTGTTCATGTACTTTATTCACAAGAAAGCATGTCAGGACCTCAATGAAAGGCAATTTCTGTTTGGTCGGGGCACTTACTGGTAGCCTGGTATTCAGGAAGACTAAAAAAAGGAAAAGTAAATACACCATTCAAAATTAAAATCTAGAGTTATATGTGGCTATTCCATATTTCACACTATCTGCATGATCACTTTAGTAATCAAGAAACCGTTACCTATCACTTTGAAAATTTACCTTCTGATGTTCCCTCACTTTCCTTCATTCATAGATATAGATAGATATCTTTGACATGTGTTAGAATTTATTTAATAATTATATTTTAATAACTTTATATCACAGACTAGGGAACTCAGAGCTGTTTTATTTCCTATAGTTTTCAACAAAGCTGAGGTTAAAAAAAAAAGTTTTGAAATCACAATTGTCTACCAACTCCATCTCCAAATCCAGTGTACTATTTAAGGACCCAAACTTTTGCAGGTTAGCCGCAGTCTGGCTCTGAAGGGGTGGGAATTGTTTAAGATGAACAGTAAATGGTTTGGGTTTGGTAAATCATTCTGCTTTTTAAGCCAGACATAAATCACTACTTTCAAGGACTCTCAATAAACACAATTGGCATTCAAAAGTGATCAGATTGCTTTCACTATAATAATTAATTTAAATGCCTAAATTAAGTAAAATTTATTTCAGCATTCTATGTAAATTCACTCAGAAAAAGAAATGGTCACACTACCTATGAGCTGAAGCCATGGAAAATCTTCAGAGAAAAGATCATTTGATAAAATAAAGATCACAGGAAGAGTTATCTTCAGTTTCCTTCCCCATTTCTTTCCTAGATATCTCATCACTGAGACCAAACGGAAGATGCTTAAGATGTGAGTTGGTCTTGTGCCTCAGCCTCTAATGGTTCAGCTCCCCCTGCCTCTGTGTCTTTGTGTGAGTGAACTCTGTCCAGAGAACACTCACTTGCTCTTTCATGTTTCTGATTGTTCCTAATGGGTGAGGTGGAAGCATCATTGCGTGACTTTCCCTAGCTATTACTCAATACCTGTGCACGATGACAACATTCACAAAACACAGGGTGGGATATGTTTTACATGAAGGAGTGTTTTCCACTCACATAGTACTCGGAAAGAAGCAAGGAAGAAAGGCCAAGGGGTAAACAATCTTTCTCTGTAAGCAAAACACAGTTGGAGGTGATGCAAAGGACAAGACTGTTTCTTTCACCCACACCCTGAAACCTACCATTAAAATGTAAATTTTCTGTAACATTATCATGGTATATTTTACTTAGACTTGACTTAACGCTATTGAGTAAATAATTCTAAATATCAGGTTACTGAAAGGCTGTTTAAGTTGGAAGAAGGCCGTTTCAAAGACAGAATGAGAGCCTTTGAATGTCAGAAACAGTATAATTGTACTAAAGCTCCAACTTTGGGGAATTTAACACCAAAATAGACTGATGCGGCCCTCCCTTTTCTCATATTAATTCTCTTTATTATTTAAAAGATGATATAGATCATAAATATTCTTAATAAAGTGAATTTGCATAAATAGGTTAATTCAGAACATGATTTCTATTTTATGTTTAGAAATTTATAGCATCACTTGAAATAGCTAGAGGTATCCATGGGAATTATAAAACAATTGTGAATTTCTAGACTAAGTTTACTTAACTCAGATCTCACAAGTCAAGAACATGACTTTTCACATCCCCGAGGATAATGACACAGTGGTGCACTGGCTAGGTGCTTGCAGCCAGAGCATGGGCTTGGGAGTTGGGCATATCTGGGCTCAGCCACTTTCTGGCAGTGTGGTTAATAAGAGCCTCACATTCCTCACCTTTGAAAGGCAAAATGGAGACAGTGATGCCTACTGAATTCATGGCATTCTTTTTTTTTTTTCATTTCTCTAGTCATATAATAAATAGTGTTAATGATAATACCGAGAAAATAAATCAGAGAAAGTGGAAGTAATCTGAGGCTCTAACATTGACTTTCTGTGACATAAAGAACGAGAAATCCCTCTGGGTTTCATTTTTTTCAATTATACTATGAGAAGTTTTAGAAAAGGCTACATAACTCATCTCACATCTGACTCCTAAATTAACTTAATATATACATGTCCTGTGGTAACAATATAGTTCTTAGTTGTTTAGTCAGTTTAATGGGTATAAGAGACTGGGGATAAGAAGCTTTACAGCTCGGGAAGGTTTACCCTGTTATACTATCATAGGAAACATTACTTAGAGTGTTTCTTGCCTTGGTAGTTGTGGTAGACAGAATCATGCCCCCCACCTCCGCAAAGTTGTTCAAATCCTAATTACCGGAATCTGTCGTATATTACATAATAAAAGCTGCAGAGGAATGAAGGTTGCTAATCATCTGATCTTAAAATAAAGATCATCCTGGATTACCCAATGTAATCACAAGAGTCCTTCTATGTGAAAGAGGGAGGCGGAAGAGTCAGTGTCAAAGTGATGCAATGTGAGAAAGACTCGACCAGCTATTACTGGCCTTGAAGATGGAAGGAACCAGGGACAAAGGAACTTGGGAAGCCTGTAGGAACTGGAAGAGGCAAGAAAACTTATTCTCCCATCAGCTTCCAGAGAGGAAGGCACACCTTGATTTTAGCCCAACATGACCCATTTAGGACTTCCAAACTACAGGCCTGTAAAATAAGAAATTTGTGTCATTAAAGCCACCAAATTGGAGGTAATCTTGTTGCAGCAACAATAGGAAACCAACACAGTAGTTAATGAGGACAAGAGAAGAATAGATTGGGAGTAACAGGACCCACCCCCTAAACGGAAAAGTATGCATATAAATTACTCAACATAGGTATATATAGATGGTTCCCCACTTATGATGGTTCAACTTAATGATTTTTCAACTTTATGATGGTGCATTCAGTAGACACTGTACTTCAAATTTTGAATTTTGATCTTTTCCCGAGCAATGCTCTGTTGTGATGCTGGGCAGCAGCAGTGATGTAACCCCACTATAAGTCAAGGAAGATACGTACAACAAATTGTATAGTGCATTTTGAGCTCAGTCTCTTTCTAGTACATGTTCATGGTATGGTCCTTTTTGAACCTGCTTCTGGCATTCCACATAGACGGGCAGGGTGTGCAAATCTTGCTTCAAGGCCCCTATTATTTGTCTTAGGTCTTGTCTTACACATTTGCTTTAAGTACAGTCTTTACATTCATATAATTGTCACTGAATTTCTTCAGAGATTGCCCCCCTTTTTGGATTTTCTCTGCAAATACTGGCTGTAGAGTTGATTATCTTTCGTATGCACATTCTCTGCTATATCTCTGTCGGGATCAACTCTAGTCTATTGTATATGAATTGGAGATTTTTAAAAAGAACTTATAATTTCTTTCTTGGAATTAAAATCAAAAAAGAAATCTTCTATGTTTATTGCAGCACTATTTATAATAGCCATGGTATGGAAGCAACTCGGGTGTCCATCAATAGATAAATGGATAAAGAAGATGTGTACATATACACAATGGAATATTAGTCAGCCACAAAAAAAGAGATCTTGCCATTTGTGATAACATGGATGGACCTAGAGGATATTATGCTAAGTGAAATAAGTCTGACAGAGAAAGACAAATATCATATGATTTCACTTTTATGTGAAATCTAAAAACCAAAACAAATGAATAAATAAACGAACAAAAAGCCAAAACAGACCCATAAATACAGAGAGCAAACTGATGGTTGCCAGAGGGGAAGATGGGCAAAATGGGTAAAGGGCAGTGGGAGATATGGCCTTCCAGTTATGGAATGAATAAGTCATGGGATAAAAGGTACAGCATAGTGAATGTAGTCACTGGCATTGCGTGGTGGTAGATGGTAGCTACACTTGTGGCAAGCATAACATAAGGTATGGAGTTGATGAATCATTATGCTATGCGTCTGAAACTCATGTAACATTCCGTGTTCAACTATACTTCAATTTTTTAAAAAATTGAAAATGAAAGCCTCCACTCGTCCACTTGCAAAATAAGTACACCACCACTAAATTTCATCCTTTTCCCAACATAATGTCAGCTCGGAATGAGAAAAAAACTGGTTAGGTACTTCGTGCCCAATACCCTGAAACTTCAATAAGATTCAGAAGGAGGAGTCAAGTCAAATTGGGGATTATCACAGCGTGGTGAAATTTTTAAAGAAACAGTTTTTAGAGTCAAAAAAACTTGTGTTCAATAAATTTACTTCTCTTCAACTCTTTCTTATTATTCTGTCTTTAGCTAAGTGTTTATTACAGAATTGTGGTATTCATTTTTCTATACTTACCATGAAGCTCAGTACTTTGAATATCCAAAATACTTCTTAACTAGTTTTTTTTTTTTTTTTGAGTGGATATGCCATATCTAGCATCAAAAGAGACTTGCAAATCAGAAGAGTAAGTCACTTAGGTAAGATAGAGAAAGTCACTGACAACTGGATGGACTCATTTGCTGTCATCGATTATTTTTAAATCTGATAAAAGCTATACATCTAAAACAAAAAATAGCAACACATAAAAATTGTCATAAAACTTCAAATAGTTCTTTAAGCCCCTGAACATGATCCAAGTTAAGAACCTCAGAGCGCCGGATTCTCCTGCCATAAAAGGGAATCGGTAACAACTTGGAAAAGACTTAAGAGACATGTTCAAGGAGGGAGTGTAGTAATATCACAGAAAAAGCTTTCAACTGAGAATCAAGTAACTAAAAATTCAGTTTCGCCATGAATTTACTTAACAAGTTATTTAAAAGATTTTGGTAAAAAACATCAGAGGAAAGGTTGATCTTCATTATCTTTAGGTCCCTTTTAATCCTGATTTCTATCATTCTCTTTGGATCTTTTTTTGTTGTATAAAATAAGGGTGTTGGTGTTATGGACTGAATGTCTGTATTTCCCCAAAAATGAATATGTTGAAGTTCTAATCCCCAGTGTGGCTGTATTTGGAGATGGTGCCTCTAAAGAAGTCATTAAAATTAAACAAGGTCATAAAGTTGGGGTCCTGAGCTAATAGGATTAGTTATAGTTGGAACATCCACACAATGGGATACTATTCAGTGCTAAAAAGAGATGAGCTATTGAGCCATGAAAAGACATGGAGAAAACTTGAATGCATATTACTAAGTGAGAAGGTGGCCTTCTATAAGCCAGGAAGAAAGCTTTCTTAAGAAACCGAATTTGCTGGTACCTTGACCTTGAACTTCTCAGCCTTCAGAATGTTGAGAAATAAATTACTGTTGTTTAAAACATTCAGTCTGTAGTATTTTGTTATAGCAGCCCAAGCTGACTAATACAGTTGGAGAAGCCCTAAGGTTTTAGTGTCATTCCTATTTCCATAATGTCATGAATCTCTAAATAGTCCAATTTAGGCCCATTGTAAGAAACAACTAGAGATGGGCATCCTTTGCATCTTTTGCAAAACGATTCCTGGGGGTATCACATATTAGGTTTCCTATATTTGGTAAACTTTCCTATCTCTGAATATACTTTTACCAATAAGAAAAAAAATGTGCACTAGATTGACTAAAGATGATCATTTAAGAGAGAAGGAAGCATCATTTAAAATACCTTTCAATGCATTGCTTTAAAACAATAAAGCAATGTGAATCACTGTCACTTTTTGGCATTTGTGACCAAAAAGTTGAAAAACAGGATTGTTCTTACATCCATAATCAAGGCTAGGTTAAGACATCCCAATGCCTTAAATTAAGGAAAATGTGATAGCCTGAAAAAAGAAAAAGATTATTGTTACAGAAAATGCACCAATAAAATGAACATTTAATATTCTAGCAAATGCTTCCTCTTTTAGTTACTTTGACAATATCTTAAAATTCTTTTTTGTCTTTGCATTTTGAGACAATAAATCTAAAACAAAAGATTTTTTAATTGTTTAAAACACATCCTTGAACTATGCCAACTTTTGTGTTGTAAAATGGCTCAAACAATTACATTTTCACCTCTTTAAATCTTTTCAAATTTTGGGTATAAGACTTTCATTACAAATTTCCAACCCAATGACAAAAATTGTCCAACTTCCTGAATAAAGAGATAAGCCTGCAGAATATATATAAATACCTTGGACATTCACTGTATCACTCAAAATAAGACATTTGGTTGTCATTACCTTTATAGGGCAAGATATTGATTAATTTATAATGTCTATTTTCTCACATAAAATAAGAAAACGAACAATTTCACACAAAAATTGTAAAACCACTTATTACAAAGTTATCTTCATAAGAATAAATATAAAAATATGTCAAATGTTCCTGACTCAAGAGTTATAACTATGCACAAAAATAATAGAAGGAAAAGTAAAAAAGGACATACAGCTCTCTTCAAAGGGCAGAAAGCACCTCTTAAGTTTGTTTGAAAAATTAGCAAAATGCTAACTGTATCCACATGTACAATTTTATTCAATATTTATACAATTTAATTTGTTAGAAAAATAATTTGTTTGACTTTGTTTTGTTCTATTATGAAAGTTTCATTATACATTGGGTGATATATAGATTTACACATGCTTTGTGTGAAATTTTTTATAGTCTATATCAACCGATTTAAACTCAACATGTTCCGGGGCACTTGGGTGGTACTGCTGATTAAGCATCTGCCTCTTGGTTTCGGCTCAGGCCCTGATCTCAGGGTCGTGAGATTGATCCCCACATCTGGTTCTGCGATCAGCATGGAATCTGCTTGAGATTCTCTCTCCTTCTCCCTCCACCGCTCAAGCTCATGCTCTCTTCTCTCAAATAAACAAATAAATAAATAAACTCAACATGTTCCCAAAGATAATTTGATGCTGCTTACAACAATTAGAAATGATGGGAAAAAAAGTTTAATAATAAACAAATGAAACTAATAATACAAGACTAAAGTAAAAAACAGAAAAAGGAAAGAAAAAAACAAAATTAAGCTAACTCTCCTCTTTGACAGGATTTTTTCAGGATGTTTTCCAGTAAGTGGTTTTGAACAACCTAATTTCTGATGGCCTAGGAAAGAATTTGACCAAAGACAGAGATTGTGCAAAGATGGTTGTTGCTTAGAAAACTTTGGAGCAAAAACTATCCATATAATATTAAAGTTTATTTCTGTTAAAGTAATTCTATCCAGAGCTTGAGTTGTATGATCCAGGTACATAGATCTCCAAGAATAAACATTTCTAAATTAGGAGCAGGTTGATGCCCTGTTTCTCAATTATATGAGAAAGGAGTCAAACTAGAAAGGAATTCTGCATTGTAATGAGATGTGGAGCTTCTGTAACATATAAATCTTTAAGAAGTATAGATGCCTATGATGCTTGGCAAGTGATATCAACGGCTTTACTCTTGTAAAGCAGGAAGTACGATTAACAACAATAAAGTATCTGAGGTCTTGTGAATCAAATTTGTATCCCCTCTGTTTTAGTCAGGGTTTGCCAGAGACACAGATCAATAGGAAATTATATTTATATTATTCCTGGAGACCCAGGAAGGTCTTTGATGTAATTCAGTGTGATTCCAGAGGCCTGAGGACTAGGGAAGCTGAAGGTGTAAATTCCAGTCTTAGGCCTGAAGAAGATGAGATGAGATTTCTCAACTCAAGCAGGCAGGCAGGAAACATAAAGGGGCATTTACCTCCTTCCCCAGCTTTTTGTTCTATTTAGGCTTTCAACAGATTGGGTGATTCCACTCACTTGAGGGAGGACAATCTACGGAGCCCACCAGTTCAAATGCTAAACTCATCTGGAAACATCCTCATAGACACCCCCAGAAATAATAGAAGGAAGGATTAATAGAAGGATTAGCAAGGGCCTAATCTGGGCATTCTGTGGCCAGTCAAGTTGACATATAAAGTTAACTATCAAGGGAGACAAATCATAAAAGACTCTTACTCTTAGGAAACAAACTGAGTTGCTGGAGAGGAGGGGGTGGGGGGATGGGGTAGCTGGGTGTTGAACATTGGGGAGGGTATGTGTTGGGGTGAGCGCTGGGTGTTGTGTAAGACTAATGAATCACAGAACTGTACCCCTGAAACAAATAATACATTATATGTTAATTAAAAAAAGGAAGTCAACTATCACACTCTGTAACACCCTAAAATTTTGAAGAACCAAAGGTACCGAAAAGAGATCCTAGTACTGGTAATAAAGACCACTTTCTAATACCTGCCATGTTTCATAGAACCTAAAATGCTATGGAATCAAAGATGCACCATTATTTTCTGTATAACCAAGAAAATGAAAACAATGCCAGTCAACCATAAAATACAAACTAGTTTCTGGTATGTAAAATGCAAACATAAAATGTGCATCTAAGAACCTATGAAATACTGCTATGAAATACGTACTTACTGTTTGAAAATTGCTACCTGCACAAATCGCTGCAGAAACAGGAAAGCAAGGGCCTAGAAATTTCATAAAATATGATGAAATGTGACAGAAATCTGTGGCCTAATCGATGCTTCTAAACTACTGAAGAGAATATACCAGCCAAAGGGATGTGCTCTGTTTGTAGTCCAGAAAGAGGTGACCTGACAAACAAAAATGTGTCTGCAGCATTACTGACACAGGTTTAAGGTAAAACAGAAGTCTGACCCACCGGGAAATTATGTTCCCAGAATGCCATATTAATATAATTCCCCTGAATCTATGTTTCTATTAAGAAACTTAAACTCACATTTTATCAAGGAGAAAAATACAGACGTAATATTGAGGGGATATTGGCAGACTATTAAGTTTCTAACTTGCAGAAGCTAAAAATTGCTTTTTGAAAAAGTGTGTACCTAGGGGTGCCTGGGTTGCTCAGTTGGTTAAGCGTCCAACTCTTGATTTCAGTTCAGATCATGACCTCAGTGTTTCAGGATTTCTTTTCCTTTGTTGCCCTTTGGTTCTTGGTCAGCTGCATGGGAGAGTGAAGAGGTAGATCAGATGAAGAGTGGTGGACAGCAAAGCAAAGTTTATTGCCCGACGGTACAAAGCTCCAGAAGAGGGAGGGGACTGGAGAGGGCTGCCAATAGTGCTTCTAAGTCTAGTGGTTTTTATGAGAATATTGGTAGGCTGTCTTAATCTGATTAACCCTCCCTGCGCCTGTCACCCAATCAGGTTTTTGTCCATGTGCCCATCTATGATCAGGTAGTTATTTACATGGGAAAGAGTGGAGGGCTCCTTCCAGGGTGGTGTTGAATAACAGGATGGTTTTTTTTTTCCTTTTAAGGGTAGTTTCCTTTTAGGATTGAGGGGGTGGGGGGATGGGGGTGGCGGGGGGCTTGCCTCTGCCTGCCTTTCTTCTGACTCCCCTCCATTATCAGGGTTGTGGGATCAAGCCCCCTTTTGGGCTCTGCACTCAGTATGGAGCCTGCTTGTCCCTCTCCCTCTGCTCCTCCCCCTGCTCAAATGCGCTCTCTCTCTCTCAAACTAAAAAAAAAAGTATGTACATATACGTGCGTGCGTGTGTATTACATATGAAAATCAATCTGCATTTTCTGGAATTTGGGGGATCAAAGTCAGTGGAATTGAAAGGATTCTGGTAGCAAATGGTCTCCTCTGGATGTTTTCTTAACTTAAAGTAGGTAATTCAAACTATTTAAACCATATGGGTTCCTGGACTCCATTAGGCAGAATCCTAGTGTCTACAAAATACTAAGTGAGTAATAAAGGACTATAGAATTAGAAGAAGAAATGAACTTCAGGACGGAAGGGAGGCGTATACTAGCAGGATTACTTTTACTGCATATTATGAGAGGAAAAAAAGTCCTAAACTCTGCACTAATTGTGGGCACTGATCACAAACATAGGACCACCCATGGAGAACCAGAATATAAATTTGTTTTCATTATAACTCCAGTGTTTCGTGTTTTTTTTGGAGGGGCTGCAGTATGAACAGTTTAGGTAAAGGGTGGGTGTGGAAATATTTATAAAGGAACATAAATAAAATGAGTTCTTAAGTAACTTCCTCCGAATGAATCTGACTAATCTTGCCAATGTTTTCTTGGCTTCTAAGCAATCTTTATCAAACCAGGAAGTGGGTCAGCCAGACCTGGGGCAGACAAGACAATCAGTTGGTATGCAAACAACTGAAAGACTTCTGTAAATCAGTAGGGGACTTATAAAATTTCTTAGACTTGAAAGGTTGCTTGTCACATCTCAGAGCCTCTCCCCATCTTTTCATTTTCCTTTACCCTGAATTCATTGATGCAATTAGGTATGCACACAAATTAAGCGTTTGAAATATTAAAGAGCAATTTAGTAAGAAAGTAGAGATTTTCTTTTTTTTTTTCCAAGGTTTTATTTATTTATTTGAGAAGGAGAGAGAGAGAGAGCATGCACAGGGGAGAGGCAGAGAGAGAGGGAGAAGCAGACTCCCCACTGAGCAGGGAGCCCGACGCAGGCTCAATCCCAGGACCCTGAGATCATGATGTGAGCCAAAGGCAGATGCTCAACCGACTGAGCCACCCAGGCGCCCCAAAAGTAGAGATTTTCAACACTACATAAAATGTCTACCATGTAGATGAAGCTAAACAGAGAAGAAATATAGTAATAATGCTTTGTTAAAAATATGATTCTTCCTAGATTGATCCTAAGAGCTGCTACTTACAAACAGCCCACTTTAGTTACAGGTGAGTACAGTGGGATATTTCATTGAATAAAGTAGCAAATCCTAGAGGTGTGGTCTACCAACTCCCTAGTCCACATTATTTTTGGAAAATTCTTAATTGGATATGAAGGATTTTAATACTTGGCTCAGAGTCTTGTACCTCTGCCCCCCCCACCTTGCCAAAACTCTTGCCCACCTTTTAGAAGATTACAAAGACTGTCCAGATAACCCATTCAATGGTCCATGATTTTCAGTACTACTCCATTTCAGTCAGCATTTCCCTCTTTCCCCCAAGGCAACCGTTATCATCATTTAGCTCTGTACTAGCTCATCAAATTTAACCCATGATCTTTCCACTGACTTCTGTACCACTTCTCTCCCACTTTAACTCGTACCTCATTACATTCCTACCTCATGTAGGCTTCATCCCTTATTCCTTGATTTTATTTCAGTTGTTTCAGGGGAGTAGTAATGGTTCAAACAGGGACACAGTTTTTCCCTTTGTGACTTCTTATTTGATAAGCAAACTGTGCATTTATATTATCAGTAAAACTATACTTAATTTAAAAACAAGTTACTTCAGGGGCACCTGGCTAGGTCAGTCAGTACAGCATTTGACTCTTGATCTTGGGATCATGAGTTTGAGCCCCACATTGAGTGTAGAAATTACTTATTAAAAAAAATTTTTTTAAGTTACTTCACATGTATTTCCACTCATTTCTCTAGAGGTAACAGAATGAAGAACAAGGGCAATTTTAGAGGAATGGTGATGATTTCATTGGGGGGCATTTCACAGGTTGAAATTGTTGGACATGACTGCAAAATCTAAATCTGCAGACCATGGCTTTGACCTTCAGCCTATATGTCCAGTAGTCTGCTGGCCATGTTTCCTTGAATGTCTTCTTCATCATTATATCAAGTCAGTCTTGCCAAAACTAACTTGATGATTATCACCAACTCCACATCATCCCTCTTGTATTTTCTCTTTCAACTGGTAGTAGCATTATCCCCCCATCTATTCACCCCGACCTAGAAATATGGAGTCACCCTTAACTATTCCCTTTTACTCATTCTTGACAGACATTTCCCAAGTTCTGTTGATATTACTACCTAAAATTTTAAAATATGCACCTTTATCCATTTTCACTTGTCTAATTCAATATTTCTTCATTCAAAGCTTGAATTACAACAGTCTGTTAATAATTTTATCTCCCTTGATTCTCTCCTTCATTTCATCACCAAAGTGTTCTTAACTATGCTTACCCTTCTATGAAACCAGTGGTTCTTAAACCTGTGTGTGTGTGTGTGTGTGTATGACCAATTTTAGAAAATGAAAATGTTTAGTGATGTTAATTTAAAGAATAAAAAGACTCAAGGAACTCTGAATAAGTCAGCAATAATTACAAATCAGTTATTAGCACATTGTCATAAGGAATGTCAAATCACGTTCATTTATCCAATCAAAGTATAGTTACTGAGCACTCAGTACTGTGTGCCAGAGGATGTGGACGATCATGGCCAAAGCAATAGAGTCCTTGCTTTTATGGAGCTTACATTTCAGTGAAGGGAAACAGACTATTAACGAACAAATAGGTAGTGATAAGTACTATAAAGAAAATAGCATATAAGTTTGGGTAGGTTATTTTATTTAGGGAGGATAGTAAAAGCTTCAATGATTTGGTGACATCTGAATAGAGACTTGAAGGAAGTTGAGAGTGCCATGTGGGTATTTGAGAGAAAGGTGTTTCAGAAAGAGGAAACAGAGTTTACATTCTGAAGTAAGAGTGCTTGGAGTGTTTGAGAAATAGCAAGAACCCAGTTGGTTTGAGTGGAGTGGACAAGAAGGAAACCAGTAGAGGATGAGTTCAGAAAGGAAGCTATAGACTTGATCATCTAGGGCCTTGAGGAACATGGTGAAGACTTTGGATTTATCCTACATGTGATGGAGAGTCTTGGGGGGCTCTGAACAGAGGTGTGACAAGCACTGATTATACACTGTGGATCTGTCTACTTTTTTAATTCTTACAAATCACAACCTCTGACATCTCTTCTGTCCTGTTTCTGCTGACTTTGTAAAGAGAAGGATCTTAATGTTTGTTGATTTAATAGGGTGCGTTTGGAAGAGAGAAAGAATAGTAGATGGAAGTCTTCAGTCCCGATGGAGGACCATTTTGTCTTAACGCACAAACAGCCCAGAATAGGGAAGACTGATTTTCTTTAGGAAACTTAGTGCCGATTGAGAGATTCTATCCATTTACAAGTGTTTGACGTTTATTGTGAATGCTAATATTAATATGTCCCATGTAAATATGAAAAGAACATTCATTCCATCTTTCCATCCCTGCTCTGGGTTATATTACAAAGCATTCCTGAATTGACTGACAATGAGGAGTGTTACACCCAAATTATTTTTTTCCCATTGTGGACTAGTTTTTCCATGGGGCAAGAAAGATGATTGATGGTATTTCCTGATTATATCTCCAAGATCCAGAAGAGAAATCCTCTTCTCTAGTTTAAATAAAAAACTCCCAAATGAAAGCCTCAGGTTGGCCTGGCTGGGATCACATGTTCACTTTTGGCTCAATCACCGCAGCTAGAGGAATGAATGAGTCACTCTGAGAGGCCAGGTACAAATCAGGTACCCAACCCAGCCCTGGGGAGAAGGTACTATGATGGATAGCTGAGCAGGAAGGGGAAGGAAAACGAGACAGATAAAATATATAAGCATCTACTATATATGGTATGCAAAATCTTTGACAATCTGAAGACTGCCTACCTCTATAGCTTTATTTCCTTCCACTGCAGAATTATATCATAGTCAAGAAGTACAGCAGAAGTAGAGATGAAAGAAGAACAAGAAATGTGATATCCATATTTAGGAGGACTAGGAGCCAGACAAGGAAAGATGAGAACTGTTGGAGAACTTGGAAGTCCTTGTAGTCAAGGGTGGAAACAATTTAAAAAATGGGTTATTTTTAGCCTAAAATGTTACAGTGACCAGAGAGGGAGGAGTTAAGATGGCGGAGGAGTAGGAGACACCGTTTTCAGCCGGTCCTCCAAGTCGAGCTGGATAGGTACCAGACCAGCCTAAACAACCATGGAACCAGCCTGAGACGCAGGAAGACGCATCTGGATCTCTACAAATGAACATCTCCAGCGCTGAGTATTGAGGTGCAATGAGGAGCCATGGTACTGTGCACAGATATCGGGAAGATAAACGGAAGGGGAGGGCCGCCGCGTTGGCGCGCAAGCGGTGCCACTTGCGGGCGGAGCGGGGCTCCCGCGTCGGCACCAGTAAACGCCAGAGACTGAGACCGTGAGCCGGTGCACGCGCGCGCACCAGCATCTCGGAACCCGGAATCCCGGTGCGCTCACTGGATCCAGACTGAGACCGGGAGATCCGGGAACGCGCGCGGGGCGGCTGGCGGCTGGCGGCATTAGAAACACAAAGGACAGAGACGCGCCGGCCCTGGAAGTGAGGGCTGGGACGCTGGGTGTGGGGCGCACATCCCC
>NW_024424452.1:83365579-83508144 GCF_017311325.1 Ursus maritimus
AACATTTGCTACAACATGGACGGCACTGGAGGAGATAATGCTAAGTGAAATAAGTCAAGCAGAGAAAGACAACTATCATATGATTTCTCTCATCTATGGAACATAAGAACTAGGATGATCAGTAGGGGAAGAAAGGGATAAAGAAAGGGGGGGTAATCAGAAGGGGGAATGAAACATGAGAGACTATGGACTATGAGAAACAAACTGAGGACTTCAGAGGGGAGGGGGGTGGGGGAATGGGATAGACCGGTGATGGGTAGTAAGGAGGGCACGTATTGCATGGTGCACTGGGTGTTATACACAACTAATGAATCATCGAGCCTTACATCGGAAACCGGGGATGTACTGTATGGTGACTAACATAATATAATAAAAAATCATTAAAAAAAAAAAAAAAAAAAGAAGTACAGCAGAAGTAGTTCATGGAATGTGCTTCAAGATGAGCAGATCTAGGTTTACATCAGAAATTTGTAATTTACTATTTACGACTTTAGGTAATGTTTGTAACTTCCCTAAATCTCAGGTTCTTAATTTGTTAAATGTGGTAAATAATTGGAACAGAGGAAATGATGCAAGAAAAACATTTGGCATGGGGTCTTCTAGGTACCAGGTGTGAGATTTTAGGGAATTGATAAATATCATCCCTTTTTTCCTCTTTTAATTTTGTTTAATTTAAAGAGATACTAAGGAATCATAAAATGGATATACCTTTAAAAACACGTCAAGTCATTTTTAGGCTTAAAACCCTCAGAGATTTCTCAACTCACCTAAAGTAAAAGCCAAAGTCATTATAGCTCTACACAGCCCTAAATTCATGCTCTGCACTCCCCAATCTCTGTTACGTCTCTGCCCTCATTTCCTATGGCGTCCCCTGTGCTCACTTTACACAGCCACACTGGCTTCATTACTCTTCTTCAAGCTTCCAAGAAATCTCCTACCCCAGATTCTTTGTCCTTGTTTTTCTCACTTTTGACCAAGAGCACCATAGGTCCATGCATGCTTCCTCCCCACTAAAGGAAAAAAATAGACATAGCCTCTGTCCTCATTGGGCTCATACTCTAGTGAGGAGATGAGCATTAAACGCATAAACAGATATAAGTACAAAGTGTGGTGAATGTGACAATAGAAAATACCTGTACTCTTACTCCAAGAGAGAATAATGGGGCAGAATTGAAGAATTTAGAATGGTAAACAAAGGAAAGGCCCTATAAGGAAAGGTCATTTAAGCTGGGGATGGTATGCAAATAACATAATCAGAAAGTACAGACTTTGTACTTTCCATTTGTACTTTCCATTATCCAGCCTAGTACAGATGGAACAATAATGAAGCATCACCTGAGCCAGAGAGATGAGTGGTCAGGGTCTGGAATGTTCAATCATACACAGACACTGGCAGATGGACGTTTAGGAGCAGAAAATCAGTAAATGAGGGAATCCAATTAAAAGGGAACCAGTCTAATAGGATCAGAGTGTAACCAAGAGCAAGATTCATTCAATGCTCTCTGAGAGCTATTCTCTGGGCTTTCTTATAATCTTAAAGAGAATTGTTCTTAGAACAGAGTGGGGCCCTTTCTTTACCTTTTAATCAGAATGCAAATAAGTAAAGATGATATTATTTTAGAAGTAATCTTCACTCTTTTCAAACTGACTTGTAAACTTAAAAAAAATAATTCTAGACACAGGAAGTTGCATAAATAGTACATACAGTCCTGTGTAACCTTTGCCTAATACCCCCTAATGGTGACGTCTTATATAAATATCTTACATACACAATATCGACATTGGTACAATAGTGCTGTGTGGCTAATTTTATGTGTCAACTTGATTGGGTCACAGGATGCCCAGATAGCCGGTTAAAAATTATTTCTGAGTGTGTCTGAATTAGTCTTTCTGGAGGAGATTAGCATTTGAATCAGTAGGCTGAGTAAAACAGATGACTCTCTCCAGCGTAAGTGAGCATCATCTAATCCTTTGCGGGCCTGAATAAAACAAAAAGGTGGAGGAAGGTGGAATTCACGCTCCCTCTTCCTGACTGCTGAGTGGAGACAAGGTCCTCCAGCTCTCAGTGCTCCTGGTTTAAAGGCGTTCAGACTTGGACTAGAATTGACAGCATTGGTTCCCTTGGTTCTCAGGCCTTCAAACTATACCACTGGCTTTCCTGGCTTTCCAGCTTCCATACGTATATATGAAATATATATATTTTGGCTCTTTCTCTGGAGAATCCTGACTACTACAACTGCTCATGGACTACATACCTATTCAGTTTTCACTAGTTTTTTATATGCACTCATTTGCCTGTGTGTGTTTATGTGTGTGTGTGTTTACTTCCATATAACTTTGATACCATAAACAAATTCCTGTAGCCACTGTTAAAATCAACATACAGAACTACTCATACAACTCAATACCAAACAAAAAAAAATTGATTAAAAATGTGCTGAGGATTTGAATAGATATTTTTCCAAAGAAGACATACAGATGACCATTGTCATATAATGTGCTCAACATCACTATTCATTAGGGAAATGCAAATCAAACCTACAATGAGATATCACCTCATACCTGTTAGAATGGCTATTATCAAAAAGATTCTAAGAAATAACAAATGTTGGTAAGGATATGGAGGAAAAAGAAACTTTGTGCACTGTTGATGGGAATGCAAATTGGTACAGCATTATGGAAAACAGTATGAAGGTTCCTTAAAAAATTAAAAATAGAGCTACTATATGATCCAGCAATTCCATTTATGGATATTTATCCAAAGGAAACAAAGATACTAACTCGAAAAGGCATCTATAGCTCCATGTTCATTGCAGCATTATTTACAATGGCCAAGACATGGAAACAACCTAAGTGTCTACTGATGGATAAATGGATAAAGAAAATGTGGAATACACACACACACACACACACACACACACACACACGCAAAATGGAATATTATTCAGCCACAAAACAGGAAGGAAAAACTGCCATTTGCAACAACATAGATGGACCTTGAGAGCATTATGCTAAGTGAAATAAGTCAGAGAAAGACAAGTACCGTACTATCTCACTTATATGTGGAATCTAAAGAAAAACACAGACCTCATAGACACAGGGAACAGATAGGTGGCTAGAATATAGGCTAGAGGTAGGGCGTAGAGTATGGGCAAAATGGGCAAAGGGAATCAAAAGGTACAGACTCCAATTATAAAATAAATAAGTCCTGGGGATGTAATGTACAGCATAGTGACCGTTAATAATACTATATTGTGTATTTGAAAGTTGCTAAGAGAGCAGCACTTGAAAGTTCTCATCACAAGAAAAAAGTTTGTAACTATGTGTGGTGATGAAGTTTTTTTTTAAAGGAGGTTCTATGCTGGGGCTATTCCATCAGCATGTAGGAATTCTTCATGTCCCTCTTTTATAGTCATACCTCCCCAACTCTGTCCTTTAATTTATTCTCCACCTTCATGGTTTTGTCACATGGGGAATGTTATATAAATGGAATCATATAGTATATAACCTTTTAAGACTGGCTTTTTTTCACTAAGCCTGATGCCCTTGAGATCCATCCACATTGTTGCATGTCTCAATAGTTCATTTTTATTGTTGAACAGTATCCCATTGCATGGATATACAAGTATTTGATTAACCATTCTGAAAGATATTTCAGTTGTTTCATTTCCAATTTATTTATTTATTTTTTTAAAAAAAGATTTTATTTATTTATTTGACAGAGATAGAGATAGCCAGCGAGAGAAGGAACACAAGCAGGGGGAGTGGGAGAGGAAGAAGCAGGCTCATAATGGAGGAGCCTGATGTGGGGCTCAATCCCATAATGCCGGGATCACACCCTGAGCCGAAGGCAGACGCTTAATGACTGTGCCACCCAGGCGCCCCCCAATTTATTTTTTAAAAAGCAAATCATTTGTAAACCTTGGGTCTTTCACTTTTGCAAATAACTTCAAATCCACCTCCAGAGTGATAGATTCATTAAGAGTTTCTGAGCAATGGGATGCCTGGGTGGTGCAGGCAGGTAAGTGTCCAACTCTTGGTTTCAGCTCAGGTCATGATCTCAGGGTCGCAAGATCGAGCCCTGAATTAGGCTCTATGCTCAGAAGTCTGCTTAAGTTTCTCTCTCCCTCTGCCCCTCCACTCCTCAAATAAATAAATAAATATTTTTAAAAAGTTCCTGAGCAAGATAAATGCAGTCAGAACTGGGAGCATCGGGGCACCTGGGTGGCTCAGTCGTTAAGCATCTGCCTTCAGCTCAGGGCATGATCCCAGAGTCCTGGGATCAAGCCCCACATCAGGCTCCTCCGCTGGGAGCCTGCTTCTTCCTCTCCCACTCCCCCTGCCTGTGTTCCCTCTCTCGCTGGCTGTCTCTCTCTCTGTCAAATAAATAAATAAAATCTTAAAAAAAAAGGAGTAGGAGCATCACATGGGATGACACTCTGAATAAATATGACTTTACAGGGATTTTAAATCTCTAAGCACCAATTAGTTGATAGCTTAATCCTAAACTGTGTTAAGTTTCAGGATGCTGTGCAGGGAGTGGACCAGAGATGGTGGGCATAAGGCAAAAAGGGCTGGTCCAACTGAAATGGTATATAGGAGTAAGGAGGAGGGATGACAGGGGGAAATGTGTGCAAAGGAGCAGAGCATCATCTTTCCTGTGGTTCTGAAACAGGAAAGATGACAACATGGGAGTCATTTACATTTCTCATTTCCCTCAAGTGACAAGTGGCTGAACTGTCACTGCCTTTCAGTGTCACACCCCTTTGAGCCTGCACTTTATGCCGAGTAATAGCCATTGCATTACTGATTTTATAAAGCCATGTATGGAAAGAAAATAAGCAATGAAAAAAGGAAATGTTCTGTGTTATAACAAATTCAGAAGAATGTGTTCTCTTTTAACTCAACGAAGTTTCTGTATCTTTGAAGCTAGCTTTAGCTCACCTTGCATAAATAATTGACCCCATCTAGACCTTCAGCTGCTAAACCTGCAGAGAATATTCATATCTTATCATCCTGAAGGCAATGAAACAGGTCAAAAAAATTCTCTGAGGGGTGCCTGGGTGGCTCAGTAAGTTAAGTGTCTGATTCTTGATCTCAGCACAGGTCCTGATCTCAGGGTCAAGAGTTCAAGCCCCAGCATAGAACCTCCTTTAAAAAAAAAAATTCCATGAATTGACATTTTCACTATTTTATTAAAATATTGTTCTTTCAACTACAGGCCAATATCTCTGATGAACATAGTTGCAAAAATCTCCAACAAAATATTAGCAAATGGAATGCAATGATATATTAAAAAAATCATTCACCACAATCAAGTGTGATTTATTCCCAGAATGCAAGGGTGGTTCAATATTTGCAAATCAATCAATGTGATACATCACATCAATAAGAGAAAAGATAAGAGCCATATGATCATTTCAATAGATGCAGAAAAAACATTTGACAAAATACAACAACCATTCATGATTAAAACCCTCAACAAAGTGGGTTTAGAGGGAACATACCTCAACATAATAAAGACCACATATAAGGAATTCACAGCTAACGTCATCCTCAATGGTGAAAAACTGAGAATTTGCCTCCTAATATCAGGAACAAGACAAGGATGTCCACTTTTATTCAACATAGTGTTGGAAATCCTAGCCACAGCAATTAGAAAAGAAAAAGAAGTAAAAGACATCCAAATTGGTAAGGAAGACATAACACTTCTTTGCAGATGACATGATACTATATATAGAAAAGCCTAAAGATTCTACCAAAAACTACTAGAGCTGTTGAATGAATTCAGTAAAGTTGTAGGATATAAAATCAATGTACATATATCCCTTGATCTTGAGGTTTTATGTTCAAGCCCATGTTAGGTGTAGAGACAACTTAAAAATAAAGAAAAAAAAAAAAAGACAAAATCAGAGAGGGAGACAAACCATAAGAGACTCTTAACTATAGGAAACAAACTGAAGGTTGCTGGAGGGGAGGTGGGTAGGGGGATGAGGTAACTGGGTGATGGGCATTAAAGAGGGCACTTGATGTAATGAGCACTGAGTGTTATATGCAACTGATGAATCACTAAACCCTACCACTGAAACTAATAAGAAAACCAAAAATAAATAAAATAGAACCTTATCCAAAAGCATAAAAAATAATAAAATAGTTTTAAAAATAAAGAATATGCAATGGGAAAAAGACAGTCTCTTCAACAAATGGAGCTTGGAAAATGGACAGCTACCTGCAAAAGAAGGAAACTAGACCACTTTCTTACACCGTACACAAAACTAAACTAAAAAAAAAAAAAAAAAATTAAAGACCTAAATGTGGGCCCTGAAACCATAAAAATCCTAGAAGAGAGCACAGGCAGTAATTTTTCTGACATTGGCTGTAGCCACATTTTTCTAGATATATCTCCAGAGGCAAGGAAAATAAAAGCAAAAATAAACTATTGGGACTACATCGAAATAAGATCTTCTGCACAGTAAAGGAAACAATCAACAAAACTAAAAGACAACCTACTGAATGGGAGAAGATATTTGCAAATGACATATCTGATAAGGGGTTAATGTCCAAAATATATAAACAACTTATACAACTTAACACCAACCCCCCCAAACAATCCAATTAAAAAATGAGCAGAAGACACAAATAGACATTTCTCCAAAGAACACATACAGATGCTCAACATCACTCATCATCAGGGAAATGCAAATCAAAACTACAAAGAGATATCACCTCATACCTGTCAGAATGGCTAAAATAAAAAAATAATAAAAACAAATCACAAGAAACAAGTGTTGAGGTGGCTCAGTCAGTTAAGCGTCTGCCTTTGGCTCAGGTCATGATCCCAGGGTTTTGGGATGTTGAGTCCCACATCAGGCTCGTTGCTCAGCAGGGAGTCAGCTTCTCCCTCTGCATGCTGCCCCCCACCCCCGCTTGTGCTCTCTCTTTCTGACAAATAAATAAAATCTTAAAAAAAAAAAAAAGAAACAAGTGTTGGTAAGGATGTGGGGAAAAAAGGAAATCTCTTGCACTGTTGGTAGGAATGCAAACTGGTGTTCCCACTACAGAAAATAGTATGGAGGGTCCTCAAAAAATTAAAAATAGAACTCTCCTATAATCTAGTAATCACACTACTGGCTATTTACCCACAGAACAAAAAAACATTAATTTGAATGGAAACACCCTTATATTTATTGCAGCATTATTTACAATAACCAAACTATGGAAGAAGCCCAAATGTCTACTGATAGATGAAGGGATAAAGATGTGGTATGAGTGTGTGTGTGTGTATGGGTAGAGGAATGGGTGAAATAGGTAATGGGGATTAAGAGCATACTTATCATGATGATCACTGAATAATGTATAGAAATGTTGAATCACTATATTGTACATCTGCAACTAATAAAACAGTGTATGTTCAGTATACTGGAATTAAAATTAAAAAAATGAAAAAAAATATATATTGTTCTTTCAAAGAATTCTATGGGAGGGGCACCTGGCTAGCGCAGTCGTTAAGCATCTGCCTTTGGCTCAGGGCGTGATCCCGGCGTTCTGGGATCGAGTCCCACATCGGGCTCCTCCGCTGGGAGCCTGCTTCTTCCTCTCCCTCTCCCCTGCTGTGTTCCTTCTCTTGCTGGCTGTCTCTCTGTCAAATAAATAAATAAAATCTTAAAAAAAAAAAAAAGAATTCTATGGGAAAGAGGTTTTGTGAGGCTCTAGATGAGCAAAACATATTTTAGATGCAGACCCTGCTCTCAATAGGCAATTTAACAGGAGAAAACCAATATTGGATGCATAAAGCCTTGAACATATACACAAGGCCTTATCCCAGCAATTAGAAATAAATATTTCTTGCTTCTTTGACATTCTCTTCTTCAATAAATTTTCCTCTACCTAGTGGCCCATTTCCATAATCATCATTTAAAGTCCTTGTGCTCTGTGACCATATCCCTTCCAGCCTTCCAGATTGCTTATCTCAGTGCCTGCCATGGGATCACTGCTGGATTTCTTCGAGCTCTTCAGTCTTTTGAGTCTCTGCTGTACCCCTTTTCCTCAACTCCCTTCTGCCTTTTGTTCTCCTTTTTTCCAGAATATAATGGTTTGCCACCTCAATAATTCTTTTGCCAAAACCTCAAGCTCTCTTGTCCTTCTCCATCCCCCTTTTTGGAAGAAACGAAATATCCTCTTTCGCCACACTTTCCTCACATTTTCTCCACACTAACTCCACACTTTCTTCATACTTTCTCTGCACTTACTCCGCACACTCGTGTGCCAGAATTTAAATGAAAAAGGCACACAACAGAGGTTACAAATTTATGATTACTAAATTCAAAGGTGCCTTCACTATTTCTGGTAACCTCATTGTGTTTCTCTGACCACTTTTCTCTCTCCTTTACAAGAGGGCTTTTCTACACCTTCTCTCTCCTCAAACTTCCACCATAGACCCATTCTCCCCCTTCCACCCTGAAAATAACCTGCCTTCATCTTAACAGAGAAAATAGATGTCAGTATAGGTAAGCTCCAACAAGTTCCTGCACCTAGAAAATGTCCCTGCACCTTGTTTTTCACTCCTATTTCAGCAAATGTCCCCCGCCTCCTATTCAAAGCTTAGCCTCAGTCTAGGTTCCCACTCTCTTTTGAGCCCAGCACCATCCATTATCTTTTCTTTCTCTGGTCCTTTTGTCTCCACATGTATATTAGTCCTTCCCATCAGCTTTTAAACATGCATATCCATCTCAGAACAGAACTCTTACCTTACTCTCACTCTCTACTTTTCAGTTACTATTCTCTTTCTTCCTTTCCCTAATTTACCATGAAAAAATACAAAGCTATTTTTTACTATGATAACTACAGTTTCTGTCTCATAGCAGTCCTCTAGTGCTGTCCTCCCTACCTATCCTTTTTCTAATAAAAGATCATGCTCTCAGCTACAGAAGTCCTAGGCTTGACCAACTGTGGTCACTCTCTGGCTTCAGCAATTGGTGATTGGCCCTGTGACCTGCGTAACTCACGGGCCAATAAAGTAATCAGAAACCACACTGGGTATTTCAAAGAGAGAAAGGAGTTAACCCAGAGAACTCTTTCCATAAGCATGGTCTACAGAAGCAAAAAGGTGTGAGGAGTAGAAACACAAGAGTTCACAGGAGGAAACTCTGTAGACCTGGTTTTCCAAGCTGTAGGGTGAAGATCTCCAACTAGGGTGCAGACTTTTGAGATTTGGCTGGCCAGATTCTGGCTGGCCTAGTAGGTAACATGAAGCAGAACAGTGGTTAGCTCCTATTACTGAGGGAATATGTCCTGGTAGCTGCTAGTTCCTCTACGGAACACAGTGAATGGAGTGCTGGGAGTTCAGAAAGAAGCTGGAAGCTAGAGCCACTTTCCCCAGCTGCTGGAGTGATGAAATGACAAGTAGGGTAAGGGGAAGAAATTCCTTTCTTCCCTCCTGTTGCCTTCTAATGTTCCTCTAGTGCCTCCTATTCATAGAAGCTGATAAGAAACTAGCGGACAAAAGAAACTGAGAAACGTTGTTTGCTGAGTCCCAGCCCCTGAACCTCAAAGCAGCATGGAAGTTTAGAGTTGGTAAAAACCTGCATATGACCTAAACTGGAATTGGCTTGTAAATCCAGATCAATAGGAACTTCTTTTTGCTCTCAGCTACTAGGGCAGTAAGGATTGATCTCAGGATGCAGGCAGCACATGGAAAAGCCTGACCAAAGAGAACAGTGGAATGAATCAAGTAAGAAGAGGTGAGTCCCTCCATTATCACTGCTCGCCTTCTAAGTCCCTGAAATTCTAAGATGTGGCAGAAAAGGGGTGTAAGCACCATCAATTTCCATCCAGGATAGGGGAAGATCACCCTACAAATAAATTTTAGAGGTTCTTTTAATAACAAAATTTATATTTTGATTATGCCAAGAGGTGTGCTTATTCAATGTAATGGTTACTCCAACAGCTTTGACAGGGGCCTGGAAAAGGAAAGCAAGGGAAGGAGACAGAGAAGCTCTTGTCAAGGAGGTAAGAGAGACTAAAACAATGTTTTAGAAGTCAAAGTTGGAGAGTCTTTCAAGAGCTAGACTGTAATGTCCAATGTCATTGAATGAATTACCCAAAGAAGGATTGATTAGGTTCACACTCCTTATTACTAGTGGTACCATGCTAAATTTTAATAATCTTTCTACTAATTCTTTCACGATTCTTCATTCAAATTGAGGGCAAGATTCTTGGTTTATAGACTGCAGAATTTACTGTCTTCTTCTTTATGAAAAAAATCAAAGTATTAAATTCAAGAGTGAGTACATTAATATATGATATCACCCAGAGAATGCACAGAAAACAAGAAGATGGCTCAGCTCCTTTTTTGAAGGAACTTACAGTCCAGCCAGGGAGAACCCTTGTTTAAATTGAGGAGCTCTGAATCTTCTGCCAACTTCAGAAGAAAGTTGTGAATTTTATTCTTTTTTTTTTAAGATTTTATTTATTTATTAGAGAGAGAGAGAGAGTACAAGCTGGGGGAGCAGCAGGCAGAGGGAGAGAGAGAAGCAGACTCCCTGCAGAGCAGGGAGCCTGACGTGGGGCTCAATTCCAGGACCCTGGGATCTCGACCTGAGCCAAAGGCAGACGCCTAACCAATTGAGCTACCCAGCCGCCCCTTGAATTTTATTCTTTAAAGAAGACATATTGGAAATTATTCGTTTAAAAATCAGAAAATACTTGCTATGTCATTTTTTAATTTTATACCCTGCATATTCATTCTCTAAGGCTGCCATAACAAAATGCCACATGCTGGGTAGCTTAAACAACACACATTTATGTTCTCCAAGTTCTTGAGGCTGGAACTCTAAAATTAAGATGCCAGCAGGTTTGGTTTCTCCTGAGGCCTCTCTCCTAGTCTTGCAGATGGCTGCCTTCTCCCTGAGTCCTTACCTGATCTTTTTCCTCTGTGCATGTACATGTCTGTGTCCTAATCTCCTTTTCTTATAAGAATACCAGTCATATTGGATTGGGGCCCACCCTTTGACCCAATTTTACCTTAATTACCTCTATAAGGTCCTAGTTCTAAATACAGTCACATTCTGAGGTACTAGGGGTTAGGCTTTCAACATATGAATTTGGGAGCAACTCAATTTAGGCCATAACACCCTGAACACCAATTCTCCACAATGTGGTGATTTGTACAGTCAAGTTAAGATGATTCATAAGAGCAGTGGATATTCCAACTGGATGAATTGGATCACATTACCTCAAACCAAACTATTAAAAAATACCTGGGAGAAAATATCATCTACCAAATAAATATTAGCTCTTACAATAGTGTTCCCTTAACTTTGAGCCAAGCTACCACTGACATGAATCTTCTCGGCTTGGGTTAGTTCCTCTGCTTTTCAGGGCAACAGTTGGATGTGCTATCTGCTGTTTTCATTCCAATCCAGATTCTTTAAAGAAGAGCCCTTGGAAGTATGTATACTGTTTACTTTTTCAATCCTGCATAGCAACAGGATTTAGTGTCTCCCTCATTTTAAAAAGCTCCTTTCCACGCCCCTCACGAGGCCCTCTAGGAGAAAAACATTTTCCACGTATTCTGCTTATGTATCTTAGTAGCTGATTATACCTGTATGTTTGTTTCTAAAATACTACCCGTTACAACTTGCATGACTTGGAAGCTTGCATATCGGTTCATTATGCAAAAGTCTACATTTACACGAAAATCTGTCTCTCTTTTCCTGCAGGCATCAAGTTGCAGCGCCCTGCCCTTTAACGCCATTCATAGGGTTTGGAAGGGTAGGGCAATGGCAGAACATATACTCATACATCATTGCCATTGCTGAAGAACTGGCTGGTCTTCACACTCTCCAAGGGAAATCATGTGTCTTCTATTAGAAAGCAAGGAGGGAAGCCCTACATCTCCTACTCTAAGAAATTCCTTTGGAGAACTGGATGATGCTGTAACCTGCCACATAGAATGAGACTAAGCCTAGAAACAGTGAAAGCCAAACAAACATGTAAACAAAATCCTCTTTATTAATGGCAAATCATTACATTAATTAACACCAAAAGCAAATGACTGTGCAGATATTAACTGTGAATCTAAGAAATCTATTCTTATTAATTCTCAGTGGGATAAATGTAGTATTTTAGAATTTAGACGTAGGAAAAGTGCTTCCCCCCTTCACCCTCGGGGGAACTAGGAGACACCCTTTTCTTTAATAATGTAAACTATGTAACAGATTACCCAACCACGATGCCTTGGCTCACGAGTATACTCTGGAGTGCTTATAGGTGTGCCCAAATATTGATCTTTTCAGCCCTCAGGTTATCTGGATCGCAGGGTAGATAAGGCTGGCGCCTCTGTTTCCTGCCCTGTCCCTTAAAATAAATTATAATGTTCAGGGGCGCCTGGGTGGCACAGCGGTTAAGCGTCTGCCTTCAGCTCAGGGCGTGATCCCGGCGTTATGGGATCGAGCCCCACATCAGGCTCTTCTGCTATGAGCCTGCTTCTTCCTCTCCCACTCCCCCTGCTTGTGCTCCCTCTCTCGCTGGCTGTCTCTCTGTTGAATAAATAAGATCTTTAAAAAAAAATAATAATTATAATGTTCAGTTTGTAATATAATGTCAGTTATGATATAGTAAGTAAAAAGCCCTGTTGTAACTGACCATATTTTCCTTTTTTCCCCTCTCCCCTTGTACGTCAGGAAGCTCTGAAATAAATGTGAAGTTCAACTGCATAAATTATAGAGTTAGAACATTTTCATTTTCTTTTCTCCCTTTGCTCTGATATTCTATTTTATTAATCTTATTTTGCATATCTTTTATGCAGATAAATCCCTTTGGTAAAAAAATCATGATAAAAGCTTCTATTAGTGGCATTAGAGAAGTTGAAATATAAAATGTAACCATACAAACATTGCTCTGACTGCTTTATGTTATTCATCAATTAATGATCGTCCTAACAAGAAAAATGACCTTTGATGAGGTCATTAGACTGTGGTTAAGCACATGTTTTCATATCCAATTCTCAGTTGTTTCTTCCACATGGTCATTTATTATACTGCTAAAGAAAAGTATATTTAATGGCTCTTAACAATATTCAGTTGATATGTGCAGTGCATTACTGGATGGAAATAGTTAATAAGTGATGATATACAGCAGTGGAGACGATGGAGCTTGTAGGGAGCTTCTAAGATAAAGAAGTTGAAACTTATAACTGCAAGTTCCTTTAAAAATAATCTCTATAATTTTACTATATTCCACCTTCAAAGAATCTCTCCTTTTCACCAAGTTATTATAGATAGCATTACTGATGAAGATCTTGATATAGCAAAGAAATAATTGTTAGAAATAGTTCTACCATAGTCCAGAGTACCAAAATATTCCATGACTCCATTTCTCCTATTACTGGTACACAGTAACACTGGGACACTATAAATCTGCCTAATGGCTATAAAATGTCAATCAGAAAAGGCTTAACTATTCCTGGTTTTGAGTTCATAAATGAACCCTATGTGGTGCGATAAAAAAAAGGAATGCTTTGCTAATATTTTTCAATGTAAGCTAATGTGTAATTCCAAAGATCAACTCAGTAAATCTGGGTGGTTTCACTCAAAGAAAAAATAGTCTTTAAAAATGCGCAGACTACATATTCTTAAGAAAATAGCCCCAACAAATGAACGAACGAACGAAACAAAACAAAAACAAAACAAACAAAAAAAAAGAAAATAGCCCAGAAATGTATATTTTTCTGCCAAACTTCTAAGTTTAAAATAGCAAAGAGTATGAGGTTTTTACATATTAATAAATGCTTGGAGTTCAGATACTATGCAGTAAAAGGAACCCATAGGCTTTAATAGTAAGCAGAGCCAGAGGCAAAATTGAAATTCAACAATTTGTAACTTTACTTAGGCTATAAGTCTAAATAAAAGAATACTGCATCTCCAAATAAAGGTAGATGCTTAAGTCAGTATTTTATTTGAATGAATATATCTTACCAAAAAATTTCATAAAGTTATATTTGCATTCAGCCCCTTTCCAAATTGTGCTTGTACTATTGATGAGAACATAAGTCTCGAAACAAGATTTATAAAGTCATCACTTTCCTTTCAAATGTTCAAATTAACATAATACTGAACACTAGTGTCATTTTAGACCTTGGGAAAATAACCTAACCTTTCTAGCCCTAGTTTTCTAACCTATGTAATGGAAATAATATTACCTACTTCATAGAGTTGTTTTGAGAATTCAGTAAAATCACATACATAAGATGATGACCACAGAGTCTGACATACACTAAATATCTAACAAGTGTTAGCTGCTAATGTTATTATGATAATGATCTTTACCATTATTATTCTGCCACTATCCTTTCCTGGTAGTCTTATACTTAAAACTGTCTCAAGGGTACCTGAATGGCTCAGTCCGTTAGACTGTCTTTGGCTCAGGCCATGCTCCCAGAGTCCCAGCATTGAGTCCTGCATCAGGTTGTGCTCAGTGGGGAGTCTGCTTCTCCCTCTGACCCTCCCTCCTCTTGTGCTCTCTCTCTCAAATAAATAAATAAAATCTTAAAAAATAAATAAATAAAACCATCTCAGATCCCAGTTTCTTCCAACATTTTCTTAATTATTCTGTAATTTCAGCCATGGAGACTCTCAGTAACATCCAGATGATGATGATGATGATGATGATGATGATGATGATGATGACAATAGATGATAATGAGGACAATAAAACCAAAGTCCCCAAACAGCTTGTTATTAATGATCATGTGAGTCTGGGGGATTCTTATGTAGCATTATAGCCAAGAAATACAGGAATGCTTCAACCTAGTCTTTGTCTAGTTGTTTCTTCTCACATGATTTCCACATTGAAGAAATAGTCACAAGGATCCAGGGGGAAATAGCAAAAAAGTTACCAGTTTATTAGCTTGTCCCATACTTAAATTCCAAGGCAGAGATCTCTGGTTAGCTGTGTTAATGAATGTGACCTGGTGAAAAGGATTACTTTAAGTGATTTTTTCACTAGCTTAAGTATAAATCCATATTTTAGGGTCTTACTAACTTCAGGTTGACCACTTGGTAAAAAGACTAAAGGGATGAGAATGTTTGTGGTTCTTAAGAAGGGCAAAGAAAAAGAGTAGGATGACTAGGATTACCTTTGGAGAAGACCCTTCAATGTTCTCTGGCTCTTGCTTCATGGTACAAGAGGAAGAAGGGAGATTCACAATTAAGTGCAGGACCTTATATACCATATACCCCCAACTACAGTTAAATGTGGTCCAATAATGTTTAAGATTTGGCTCCAATTAGATTAATATTCCCTTGGAAGGTTAGCGTTTCCTTAGAAGAAGGAAGGAGATCCTTCTCTATTCTATTTCCCAAACAATGGTTCAAGAAACTTTTGAACCTATAAATAAAGAGAAATGGAATGTAGCTGTATAACACATCAAGAAATAATAATTGCTCAAAAATGTCTGAAAAATAATAATGAAATTTTGAGTTCTTGCCTTCAAGCACTCTAGAAAATTATGTTTTTAGGACCTAACTAGAAAGGCCTAACATCTTTGAAAGTATATCTCTTCCTGAAAATGAGAACTCTGCATAATAGAAATGAATAGATTTTTTTTAAAAAAGATTTTATTTATTTATTTGACAGAGATAGAGACAGCCAGCAAGAGAAGGAACACAAGCAGGGGGAGTGGGAGAGGAAGAAGCAGGCTCATAGCGGAGGAGCCTGATGTGGGGCTCGATCCCATAATGCCAGGATCACGCCCTGAGCCGAAGGCAGATGCTTAACCGCTGTGCCACCCAGGCACTCCATCAATAGATATTTTTAAAGACCTTGTTGATTGGCTTAGCTCTCAACTGATTAATCAATCAAATATAGTTATTAATCATCAATGAATATTTATATATATAACAAAGATGGAAGACCTCCTCTATGACAGCATGAAATAGAAACGGACAAAAAAAATTTTTTTTTGTAAAAGCAGCGTAAGTGACAGTAGCTAAAGATCATGCAGATAACAACCAAGTGGAAAAATATCCTCCAAGGCACTTTGTGCTCTTACAATCTTGCCAATCAACTACTTTACTATCATATTGTATCATAAATGATTTTTAAGCATACTCATAATTGGCAATTTTATTCTAATCTTTTTTGTTTGTTTTGAACATTGAATATATTTTTAAAAGTCCTACAGACTGCAAGGCAAAATACCAAAAAGACTGACCCAAGATTTTCTTTATTTAATCACAGAAAGTAAGAAGAGAAACTTGCTGTCCATTTTTGAGTTGGTCCTTATTAGGGCTGAATCACAACAGTTTGTGAATGTTTCACAGATTCCTGAAAATATCAGTTACATTTCAATGATTCAGTTTTAAACTACTTTTATATCATAAAAGGGAAATAAAATTGGCTCAGACTCCCTTATTCATTCATCCATTCAGGATCTGACTCTCAGGAAGATACAATCTATGGAGCAGAGAGTTATTATATAATGAGGCAATTAATGCAATATAGATGTTAAAGAAGGTATTTGGGAGTAGAGAAGAGGACGCAAGTCATTCTGCCTGGGGGGAAGGGAAGGAGGTGTGGGAAGGATTCAAGGAGAAGATGGAAAAGCTGTTTTCAGTATGACTAAGAGAACCAGGTGGATGAGGCAGGGTACGAGGTGTGGCAGAGGTGGAGGAAAGGACATTCTAGATGGAAGGAAAATCTGCATACATGCATGGAGGCATGGCAAAATATACATGTTTGGGGAGTTGACAATCCTTTTTGCCTAGAAATCATAGGAGAAATGAAAAAATATATAGGAGAGAATGCAGGTAGATGCAGCTAGAAAATTTAGCAGTAAACACGTGGTGAAAATAAGGCACAGTAAGGAGTTTGAAACTGAGTCTCTGATGATTTCTGAAGGGGGAATTAGTGGTAGTTTATTTGAAAAGCGTATTTTAGATTTTTTTTAAAATTTATTCATTTGAGAGAGAGGGAGCACACATGAGCCGGAGTAGGGGGTGTGGGAAGAGGGAGAAGCAGATTTCCCACTGACCAGGGAGCCCAATGTGGGGCTCAATCAGTGGACCCCAGGATCATGACCTGAGCCAAAGGCAGATGCTTTACCATCTGAGCCACCTAGGCACCCCTGAAGAGTGTATTTTAAAAGAAAGATTAGTAAAGAAGCCATCGTAAAAATTAGTGTTCAACTGAACATTGGCAATAGAAATAGAGAGAAGGAGATGTTTAGGAGATTTAAAAAAAAAGCAAACAAACACAGGTTAGAGGAACAGATTAGATGTTGAGGATGGAGGAGAAGGAATCATCTAAGATGAAGCCCTAGCATGCTATTAACAAATTATAGAGATAAAGGAAAGATCCAATTAGTGGGGAAATCTATGAGCTCAGCTATGAGTTGGAGGTGCTTCTGGGACAACCAGGTGAAGCTCTTCCATTGTCATTTAGGTAGACTCTGTGGCCAAGAGAGAGGTTTGGGTGAGATAAAGATTTGCGAATCATTGCCACTCAGTTGGCAGTCTAGGCTATGGAATAAGAAAAGACAGCCCAGAGAGAAAATGTAGACAGGAGAGAAGTGATTCACTCTCATTGCATAATAACTGAGTCATCAGATGGGATATCAGGTCTGATTACTTACTGATTGTACTTTAAAAAGACCTGGGCAAGGCTGGTTTGTCCCAAAAGGCAAGGAGTGATCTCCTTAGTGGCCCTCTGGCAAGGGTGGAGAAGTTGTTTCCTGGTCATTTTTTCCCCCTTTGAATTCTCATCCTTTCTATCCCTTTGGTTTCAATGCTTCCACCTGGTTTACTGGCTCCTCTCATATCTGGTCTCTTTACATAAGCCTCTTCTCCAATCCATCCTATACATTGTTTCCAGATGAATCTTTATAAACACCTCTTTGCCTCTTCCAATGGTCCTATAGATTGGCAAGGCAAAATATCAAAAAGACTAATCCAACATTTTCCTTATTTAATCACAGAAAATAAGAAAATATACTTCTAAAAAATGGTCAATCTACATTTCAAACATTTTTCAGAAACAGCAATGCTACACAGTGAAAAGAGACGAACTTTGGAGCTAGACTCAATCTGAACTCGGTCTATATGAATAGTACTATGTAGAACCATATGCAACCTCCAGCTTTATAGGCTAAAAATGGCTGGATATCAGCAGTTTCATATGGTTCGACCTAATAACTTTATGAGTCAGGGCTCACTAGCAAATCAAGTTAATCTCTCAGAATTTAATTCCCTTTTATTTTTTTTTGTTATAGAATTAATTTCTCTCCCACCACAGAATTTAATTCCCATTTGTCACATATGTGCACAGAGCCAGTGAGCCCTAATTGTCCCAAAGATGCATTCCCAGGTCATTGCATTGGGAGGCAATGAAAGATGGCTTTAACCAATCTAATTATCAATTCCTTCTTCCTTTGGTAGAAAAATTTCTTTGCTTTGGGTCAAGGCAGAATGTCAGGAGATAAGGAAAGCATTTTGAGCTGAAAAAACTTAACCTGATGGATCCATGTGTTTTTTTCTGTTGGAGACTGGAAATGGAGAAGTTTTCTCTTTCATTTTTTCCATGGTCTATTACTGATCACCTATTCTTTCTTTAGTCTCTTCTGAGGGGCACATTATCTCTTTAGAAATATGAATATTATCACTTGGGTGAGTCAAATTTTATTCAGACCTGAGAACCATCCTTTTTCTTCAAAATGACTTTGCCTATTTTTTATCTCATTCCTTAGTTTGGATTTCATAGTTCAACTCTCAGAAGTCAACCTCGTTTCCAAGTTCTTGGAGACAGCTCACTATGCTCTCATGTAAGTTTACATTGTGGCTTTGAACATTTTTAAAGCAGGAGTTCTGATGGCGGGGGGGAAGATGGAGAGAGAAAACATCATCATGTAAAACACACAAGAGGAGCTGCTCTAGTTGAAGCAGGAGTAGGACTGGGAGCACAAAGAGCCCCCAGACTCACCTCTCTCACCCATGATGCACCTAGAGCTCCACAGAACATACCACGAACTCCACAGTAATATCTGAGAAGTATCCTTTTGATTGAATTTCTACAAGGTGCATGTGTATGCGTGTGCACGTGTGTATGTATGTGTGTGTGTTCTTGTGTGTTTTCCGTAGACCCAATTCAGGAACTGGTAAGCAGAATCCATTGATAAAACAATACTCCATCCAATGTCATCTTAAAGAAATGTTATGATAAATTGGAGAGCTGTTAATGATGAAAAACTTAACAATTTTAAAGGTCAGACAACCAGAGTATTAATTAAATTAGAAATTTGTACATAGTTACTGCTTATTAAACCCTCCAAAATAGTGTTCTCTCCCACTCACATCCTGACTGTAGCTACTGTTTACTGGTTAATGTTAAGTTGTCATGCAGCTATATTCACTGATGTAGGAACTTATAAATATAGGCTTCTATAGCGGTTGTTCTTAATTTTGTATGGTTTATGGGCTTCTTGAGGAACTAGATAAAAACTATGAACAGTTCTCTCCAGAAAAAAATTTGTATGGCCACAAAACTCAAAAACAAATTCTATAGTTTAAGGAGGTGACAAAGCTTCTAAGATACTTTACAAGATATTAAGAGTTCCTTTCTACAGTAAGGAATATCTGTCTAGTAATTGACAACGATTTCATGGTAAGAGGAAAGGAAAGAAAACAGCTTCTAATTGTGCCCTTGAAGACACTGATGCATTAAGTGCTGGTTTAAACTTCAATTATTGTTATTAGTAGAAAGTGCTACGTTATGCTGTATTAACAAACAGTACCCAAATCCCAGTGGTTTGGCATAACGAAAGTTTCTCATTCACCTGTGCAATGTAGATTTGTACATGTCTTTGGTGATTGCTGTCACTCAGACACACAGGCTGATGGGGCACCACTATCTAGGCAATGTTTTCTGATCATTGAGATAGGAAAAGCCAGTGTGGTTTATCACACACCAACTTCATGGTGTGGAAATGACAAGTATCCTTTATTCTCAGATTTCATCAGCCAAGTAAGGGATATTCCACGTGTGACTTTAAGAGGCAGGGAAGGGAAGGAGGAAAGCGAGAAATAATGAATATTCCTCTTGTATTTAAGAGTTAGTTCTAGGTGTTATTCACTATTTCTTAGTTTTTATAAACATGGTCATCTGTCCTGTTTCTTTGTTTTTTTTTTTTTTTTTTTTTTTTTTTTTTTTTTTAAAGATTTTATTTATTTGACAGAGATAGAGACAGCCAGCGAGAGAGGGAACACAAGCAGGGGGAGTGGGAGAGGAAGAAGCAGGCTCCCAGCGGAGGAGCCCGATGTGGGACTCGATCCCGGAACGCCGGGATCACGCCCTGAGCCGGAGGCAGACGCTTTAACGACTGCGCTACCCAGGCGCCCCCTGTCCTGTTTCTTTGTAATCAAAACCTTTACTTTTTAAAAATTTACTTATTTGAGAGAGAGGGAACAAGAGAGAGCATGAGCAGGGGGAGGGGCAGAAGGAGAAGAAGACTCTCCACTGAGCAGGGAGCCTGATGCAGGGCTTGATCCCAGGACCCTGGGATCATGACAGAAGTCAGACGCTTAACAGACTGAGATACCCAGGAGCCCCAAAGCCTTAAACTTTAAAAAGCTGATATGTTTCAAAAAGATTCTCATCAAATATTATTTATAATTATGCATGGGTTCTACTATTTATTTATTTATTTATTTATTTATTTATTTAAATTATGATATGTTAGTCACCATACAGTACATCATTAGTTTTTGATGTAGTGTTCCATGATTCATTGTTTGCGTATAACATCCAGTGCACCATGCAATACATACTCTCCTTAATACACTTCATCGGGCTAGCCCATCCCCCTACTTCTAATACTTTGTTCTTTGAAGATATATTCTGACTCAAACCTTCCAAAATTGGAAAATCTATCCCTTAGCCTTATGCAACTGCCAATATAAAAACATGCTAAAATAGTCTGGAGGAGATGGCACACTCATTGTCAGTTTCAATGTGGTAATTGAGTCAACGATGTAAAAATTATGATTGTTGTGGTGCCTACTTTCTACCATTCCAGAGGTGTGCAGGCCTAAGTAAATATTCAACTATCATCTCTTGTTGAAGCCTTCCCTAGCCCTCCAATTCTTCCCAGAGGACTCTGTATGCCTTTTCACATTTACTTCACTGGCCCATAATTGTCTATAATGCCTTTCTGCCCCGTTACACCATAAGATCATTCATTCATTCAACAAATATTTAATTTTAATCTACCTTATATTCTTGCTTTTAAAACAGGTCCTGGTACAGATGGCAGTTTATTAATTATAAATAAATTGAAGAATACTGTTAATAATAGTGTTATTTTTATTATTTATTTATTTATTTATTTAATTAAATTTTATTTATTTATTTGTCAGAGAGACAGAGCACAGGCAGGCGGAGCAGCAGTCAGAGGGAGAAGCAGGCTCCCTGCTGAGCAAGGAGCCCAATGTGGGACTTGATCTCAGGACCCCAAGGCAGATGCTTAACCAACTGAGCCACCCAGGCATCCCTTTTAGTGTTATTTTCATAGTAGTGACTGTTATTTATTAAAAGGAAGCCAGGATCCTTAACCATTTATTGAGTACTTTTCATATAGTCTGGATTTTGTGCTAAATGTTTTATCTGTGTTATCTCCTTTAATCCTCATACTAACCCTAGGGTTTGGCATTATTATTCTTAAGGGATGACTCCACTTCTACCACTCTAGTTTCAACTGCATCTAACACAGTATTCACCGCTTCCTGAGTTAGAGGGTTTGCTATCAGCAACTTTCCATCCCTTGGCATTTAGGAGTGTCACTCTGTTACGGGTTGAATTGCCCCCCTTCCCCACCATTTCACATGCTGAAGTTCTAATCCCCCAGTACCTCAGAATGTGATCTTACTTGAAAACAAGGTTATGGAAGATATAATTAGTTAAGATGAGAACATACTAGAGTAGAGTGGGCCTCTAATATGGTGTCCTTATAAAAAGGGGAAATTTGGACAGAGACACACACAGGGAGAAAGCCACATGAAGCTTGGAATTACATTGCTATAAGCCAAGAACCTACCAGGAACTAGGAGAGAGATCGAGAACAGATCCATTCCTAGTTCCTTCAGAGGGATCACAGACCAGCTGACACTTTGATTTTAGACTTCTGGCCTCCAGAGCTATGAGACAATGAGCTTCTGTTGTTTATGGAACACAGTTTGTGGAACTTCCATCAGCTTCACCAGAAAGTAATTGATCTGTGATATTAGTTTAAAATAAATTATTCTCAACTCTTCATGAATACTGTAACTCATTAGGAGTCCCCTGAATTTAACAAAGAGCCTTTTCTACTTATATATAGAAAAACAGGAAAAATCAGTGAGCTTCTTTCCCCTTCTTCCTTCCTCCCTTCCTTCCTTCCTCCCTCCCTTCCTTCCTTCCTTCCTTCCTTCCTTCCTTCCTTCCTTCCTTCCTTTTATTTTTTTGGTGTGGGCAGCAAAACAAGGTGTATTGAGTGATAGCAAAGTGACAGTACAAGGCTCCCACAGAGGGAGGGGACCCAAGGGGGTTGCCCAGTGGGCTTCTTTCAGTCTCATGCCTCACCATTTGATCTTACCTGCATCTCGACCCATCCTTTACTGTTTCTTCTGCAACAATAGAAAAGGTGTCCACAGCATGCCTGGTTGGCTCAGTCAGTTAAAAGTCCAACTTTTGATCTCAGCTCAGGTCTTGATCTCAAGGTTATGAATTCAAGCCTGGTGCTGGATGGGAAAAAGGCTGGAAAAGGTGTCTTATTTCTCACCTACAGCATTCCTTCTACATCTGCACTGGGTTCCATTTCTTCCTGCCCTCAAGAACCATCTTCCATTACTTTTTGCCTTTCCTTCTATATTTCAACTTCTCAATTTCTTCATATCCTTTCCACTGAATATTTCAATATTCTCAACTCTCTTACCTTAAAAAGAGCAAGAAAAATGATACTTATCTTCTTTCCCCCAAATTTACTTTGAGCTAATACGTACATCTATCCTATAGTTTTATGGGCAAAGTTACTGCTACAGGTGTCTATACTCCTTGCCTCCTGATTCTCAACCTCCTTCAACTCACTGACCCTGGGACTCTCCTACTCCTATCACTCAATGAAACACCATCACCACCAAGGTTATGTTTTTTTTTCTTAATCCAGTTACCATCTTCAATCCTTTCTTACTCAATTTTTATCAGTCTTTGACTCTGTTGTCAACTTTTTCTTTTAATGCTCCTTTCTTGTACATACCAAGACAACACATTCTTCCTGGTTTTCTTTCCACTTCTCTGCCCTTTCCATTTTAGCCTTCTCTGGGTGTTTCTCTTCCTCTGTTCATCCCTTAAATTTGGATTGGTTCTGTCCTCAATACTTTTTTTTCCACTGCCCTCTTTCCCTTATTTACATCCTCTCCTTGACTTCAGTTACCATCCTTTTGTTGACGGTTCTCATATCTTACCTAAAATTTTTTTCATACTTTCCTTATTGTAATTAATTTTCAGTCAGCATCTATCCGTCCATTCGTCCAGTGTCTCTGTGTACCACAGAGGCTGGAAAGTAAATAATTTTCCAGACTCCCTTGCTTCTTGAGTTTTATATGTGAGTTAAATTCCACCAAATAAATGCATTAGCAAGAGATTTGGAAGGCAGAAGTGGGTGAAAACCATCCCTCTGTGGTTTTGATGATTTCCTCTGACAAGCAACACTGGAAGCATGGATTTTCTGCATCATCATTCCAGCTCCAGAGATGATGAGAAGCAATGTGACAGCAGCAGTGGTAACTTCCTGGTTTTGCTTTCCTACTTCTGGGTTACAGATAGAGGGGTGTGTTCTTGGACTCAGTATCTCCAGTGACAACCTTATAATTTCGTCCTGATTTCATCAGAGTTAAGAGCTTCTCTAGAAAGTCAGTTCTGCCTGAAATCTATTTCTCTAGTCAACATAACAACTTGTTAATTTCTTTGAGTCTTGTCTAATTAAGTGGATTCAATCCCTTTTTGTCTAAAATAACTAAAATGGTTTCTGCTTTTTGCAATAAAACTTTATTGATAGAGAATTTGAATCCTAGAATCTGGGCATTATTGCAACAAAAATGAAAATGTGTAGTACTAGCTGGGTGGCTGGGTCGTTGGTGACAAAAGGGTAGATATCACAGAGTGAAAACTTAAGCATTCTTGTTTTATAGTGCAAAAAGTTTTGGTAAAACTGTCACTTGCAAAGCCTTGCATACCATCCATACCAACCATATGCTGACAGAGCCTACAATTCAAGTGAAAATAATTGGAAAAACTCCTGTTAATGGGAGTCAGCTGCTTCTTGCCTCTTACCAAAGTTGTGAGAGAGTCATGAATTCATGCTAGTTATAAGAGGTGGTTCTGGCTCTAAAGAGGAGGCACAGAGAAAACCAAGCCATAGCCCAGCCTTTCTCAAGCATCCCCATGAAGACTTACCAGGCAGATAATGGGAACTTGTTCCTGGTGACAAAGGCAGATCCAAAATGCTGCCTTCCGACTGAAGATTTTGATTCAGACAGCTTCAATCTGGGGGTAAGTGGCAGGTGTGGAGTGAGCATGAAGGGCGGACCAGAGACTTCAATCACTCTATGCCTAGATGATCGGCTGTGCTGTGGTTATCTGGAAACACAAGAAGCACACCAAGTTTTTGAGGGAAAGTTATTGTGAAAAATAACTTGCAAGCCTGGCTCACAAAAGCCTGTATTTTTTTTTTTAAGTGTCTTAAGCAAACTCTGGATCTCCAAATCTGCACCATCAGGAAGCAGGTGTGAAAGATGTTTTGCTTCCTAATGAGGGCATGGCCCCACTACCTACTTCAGATATAACCACAGAAAACATGGACAGGGATATCCCTCCCACAGAGCAGAATTGGGAGTTGAAAGATGGAGTAACCAAACTTACCTTAGTGTCAGAGTAGGGAGTTTTTCTAATTTCTGCCCGTGGAATTTGTAAACAGTAGAAATCAGTGATTTTCATGCATTTCCAGTTCTTTCATTTTCTGAATAGGAATTTGTACTGCACTTATTTGATTCCTATCCCATCTTTGTATACTGGTCTGGGCAGAGGTTTATGGAGAAAACTTTTTTTGTTTGTTTGTTTTTAGGTCACTGGATCATAAAAATCCACATTCAGTCCTAATTGAAAGGACATGTATCACCCAGAGACTGGGTTTTGCCACTCGGCAATCCTGGATTTTGAACTAATGCAGTAAACCGATAGTACTTAGGGATTCTCTTTCTTGCATAGGGCTGGCTGTTCTGTGTATAAAAAAATAGTACACTCAGATTTTTGGGTCACCAAAGTGCCAGACTTTGGCAGAGGCTGCAGGTTGTGTCCTCGATACCTGTTCTTTGCATCTTCTATAGCAACAGAAGTTTCAGGTAGGAACATGGCTACAAAGCTAAAGATTCTATTTCTTAGCTTCCTTTGTAGCTAGATGTGGTCGACCATGAAAGTAAATTCTGGCCAAGGGATGTTAACAGAATTAATGTATGAAGCTTCTATTCATGTTTTTAAAAACAGTATACCCAACTTTCTTCTCCATTTCCTCCTGGCCAAATGTGGAATAGTCACCTTGGAACACAATAGGAAAGCCGTGCCCAAGGACCTGGGTCCTTGGGTGAACATCATGGTACAAGCTGCCGTATTTGCCAGGGACCACTTTTAGGTGAGACAGAAATGGATTAAACTTGCTTCAGTCACTGTTGCCTGGTGTTTGTGACTATGCAGTGGCATAGTCTCTCATTACCCAGTGCCTTCCCCGAGCAATCCTCTTGCCAACTATACTCTGTCCCACCCTATTCACAGATTCCACTGACATCGCCTTTATTTATTTATTTTTTACTTTTTTAAAAAAGATTTTTTATTTATTCATAAGAGAGAGAGAGAGCCAGTGAAAGCAGAGCAGGAGGGAGGGTTAGAGGAAGAAGCAGGCTCTCACTGAGCAGGGAGCCGAACCGGGGCTTGATCTCAGAACCTGGTTCCATCCCAGGACCCTGGGATCATGACCTGAGCCAAAGGCAAACACTTAACTGAATAAGCCACCCAGGGCCCCTGACATTGCCTTAAAACTCCTCTTCCTTCCATACTCATTTAGAAGTGGCTCCTTTCCTCCACTGCCCATCAGCACCCAACTTTTACTCCTGCAACTCTTTTGCAATTCCATATGATAATACTTAATTTGCTGTATCATAATTGTTTGTTTGCTTTGCGTTCTTATTCATCTTCCTCATTAGAGTATATCCTCTTGAGGCGGTTGAAACAATCTCTTGTTCCTCATGGGTTTCCTAGTGTCTCCTGCCTGGGATATAATAAGCAATACATAGATGTTAATAGGAGTAAAAGGTCCAGTTTTGAAACTGATCTAAATTTCTTGAACAGCTTTCCTTTGACACTGCTTCAGTTGTAACATGTTTCTACTGCACTGACCCGAAGGATTGCAATATAACAAGATTAGAGGGTATGTAGGGTATATTTACCTAAGTCTGTAGCGGAACCTTACTTTTGTATGTAGGCCATGATAATCACATATTTCTCAAAAAAAACCAAAACAATGAATGCAGAGATAAGAATGTGTTGAGAAAAGTCTGAGGACCATCAGAAGACATGGGTGTGCCTCTCAGTACTATCATATACTAGTCTTATGTAAATCATAGGTGATTATAGAAACATTCAATTTCACTAACTGATAGAAACTGGCATTCTGTCACACACATTATAGAGTTTCTCTGAGGCAAGAGGAGAGTGATATGAGAAATGTCATACTTTTAGGAAGTTTTTTAAAAATGGAAGAAAATGAGGAAAACTGTTTAGCACTTAGTTTTTGTTTCATACTCTCTGTTTATTTTTCTAATACATTTCTTTAGAAATAATATGATAGTAAAAAACCTGAAGGGGGGAAATGGAGATCTGTTATTAAGTTGTATTATGAACACATTTAACTTTTCCTTAGAATATAGGCAAAAAAAGTTGTTTCCACACTCAGCTTTATTCTCAGTTATTAATTAGCATAAATTCAGTGTAAAATATAACTATTTAAAAACTAATAAAGTACTTAAAACTGTATGTATTTTCCCATTGTCTTCTATAAAAACTTTGTTTAAATAAATGATCTGTTTTTGTATTTGAAAACAAATTTAGTAAAATCATCAAGAAAAAAATCAAGTCTTTCTCAGGAGCAAAAAGTAAATTAGGTGGTTTGAACGAAAAGTTAGTACATTCATTGAGTCATTCTGCATCAAAGCAAAAAAAAGCCTGCTTCCATGAACAACTTCAGTAAAATTCTTGTCTAGTTTACATAGACAGAAAACTAGACAGGAAATGTTTAGTAATTTTGATCCCAAGCTATTCAAAATACATAATAAGATCAATTATTTTGTTGATATTTTCCCATCATTTTGAAAGTAAAAACCGTAGCAAATGAAATTTCTTCATTAAACCAATTACTTGTTTCACTATATCAATGTTTGTTTTGGCATCATATAGATAAGAGATTACGAAAAGAATTTAAAATCTGAAAGAGTCATTAAGATCTACCCTGAAAAATTCCAGGTTTGCTTGACTGTGAATTTAAAACCGAGGCTGGAAGAACCCTGGCATCTCCTACTGGAGCATATGAGCAGGTCTGGCTTCTGTCAATGAAGCACAAATAAAGTAGGTCATATAAACATGCTGAGCAACTGGAAGTGGGGCTGCCCTAAAATAGCAATAGCATACCAGTTTTACTGAATATCCCAAAAAAGGATAGACAACATTAAATGCCCCTAATTAGTGAGGGTTAAAAATAAAACATTATAATTAGAAAAGAAGTATTTTTAATCGAAGAGATACTACTCAAGGCATCTATAAAGTAATTATGAAATGATTTTATAAGCAGTGGCAGAAGAGCAATAAAATGTGAGTTCACAGTCAGAAAAATAATTGAGAATAACTGCAGCCAAGTTCAGAGACCTAGAGTCACAGTGCTGGGACTTAATTGGTATGAATATTGTTCACTGACCTAGACTATGTTGAGAATTTGTATTTAGAGTTTAATACCTCTGTGTCGCTAAGAAATAGACAAACTAAGGAACAAGACTTTTCTGAACCACAGTGCCACGCTGGGCAAGCAGATACGAGATTTGTAGAAGCTCAGTTGGAGAAAAGACATTAATGCAAAAGAAGCTTGCTTAGAATTTAATTCTTTTTTTTTTTAAAGATTTTATTTATTTATGTGACAGAGAGACAGCCAGCGAGAGAGGGAACACAGCAGGGGAGTGGGAGAGGAAGAATCAGGCTCCCAGCGGAGGAGCCCGATGTGGGACTCGATTCCGAAACACCGGGATCACGCCCTGAGCCGAAGGCAGACGGTTAACGACTGCACTACCCAGGTGCCCTAGAATTTAATTCTTGGAATGGCTACAGAGGAAAGAAAAGAAAGAAGGGAGGAGGTTTTGATAGAGAAGGCTTTGAGAGATAGGTGTTCCAGGGAAGAATGATAATTAAAGCCTTTCTAAATCTATGACTCTTAAATGGTGTGATTCTGGGGGAAAAATATATATGTGTGTGTGTGTGTGTGTGTGTGTGTGTGTGTGTAAAATATCAGCAAAATAATTGATCTTATTATGTATTTTGAATAGCTTGGGATCAAAATTACTAAACATTTCCTGTCGAGTTTTCTGTCTATGTAAACTAGACAAGAGTTTTACTAAGAATTTTATATATATATATATATATACACACAATATATATATATGTGTGTGTATATATGTACATATATATTATAATTTGCTTGCACTATTCTTTGAACATTATTGCTCAAACTTTGACTATATAAAACCCAGATATAAATTAGCTGAAAGTAATGTAACTTGTTTAGAATTAAAGTGAATTCATTAGTTTCTTTATTAATAAAAAATTTTAACCAATCCATATACCATATACCATGGTTGGGATTTACCAGTCCTCAGATCCAATCCAAATAGTTCTGCTCTCTACTAAGCTTTATATCTAGGCCAACTCACTATTAACGGCATTAAAGAGGCCAAGGACAAAATCCAGAGACCTCAGACATGTTCCTTTAAAGATTTATTTCAAATTGCAGAGAAGTATCCCTGATTTGTCAAAAATGGTTATAAGTGAGGAAAACAGAAAGAAATAGAAAGTATTTGCTATGACAGTTTCGACACAGTATCAAGAATTTTATGTTGTATTTTGATAAAATCTTAAAAGAAACCACTACTTTAAAAAAAACCATTCAATAACATATGCCACAAACACCTTCATCTCTATCTACATCTAAATCCCATTCTTAAATTTCACCATTAAGACATAGGTTAAATTTGTGAAATGAAGTGAGACTTGGGAAGGGGTTAGAATCAGGAATAGGGAGGGAGGCAGATCTTCATCTGCTCTACTTGGAGATGGGAGGAGAGACTAAGTGTGGCTCCAGTAAAGCTCAGGGACAATAGGGGTCAGAGATGGGCCGAGGGTCACAAAGGGATAGGCTAGCATGAATATTAATCCATATTAAAACCATTACCTAGATGGTTCAGTTGGGAACAGTGTTATATTCATAGAAGAGCAGGAAAATAAGAATTTTGATTTTTATTTATGTTATTTCCCAAATCTTAAGGGGAATTCCAGATTCTTCATAATGCTCTCCAGGTGTAGAGTGGGTGAGAAACTTCTCTGGTGTACATGAAAAGGGCAAAGCCTAAGAACAGTCATATATTATTAATTTTCAGCTAGCCACCCCTGGTAATTTTAAAAAGATGAATATCTAAATTTTGGGGTTGCAAAATCAGTATGAAAATCTATATGTCCATGATAACTAAATAATAGTCATGTTGAAATATCACTATTCAAGAGAAGAGGATGAGGGTAAAAATCCAGTAGAAAAACTGGAATGAACTTGTCTCTTTATGCCACATGGTAATGAAACTAAATAGTAAAGAAGATACAAAACCACTGACATAGAGAGAGGGCTATACAGTTGTTTGTTTTATCCTGGGGCACCTGGGTGGCTCAGTTGGTTAGGCATCTGACTCTTGATCTCAGCTCACATTTTGATCTCAGCGTTGTGAGTTCAAATCCAGGGCTGGGCTCCATGCCAGGCATGGAGCCTACTTACAAAGTAAAAAAATAAAGATGTTTCATCCTGTCAAAACATTATCTTGTGTCCAAAATTTGCTAATGCGATCAATCTTTTTTTTTTTTTAAGATTTTATTTATTTATTTGACAGAGAGAGTGAGAGTATAAGCACGGGGAGAGGTGCAGAGGGAGAGGGACAATGAGCCTCCGCACTGAGCAGGGAGTTGAATGCGGGGCTGGATCCCAGGACCCTGGGATCATGACCTGAGCTGAAGGCAGACGTTTAACCAGCTGAGCCACCCAGGCATCCCTCTATGATATATTTTTAGAAAAGTTCAAGGCTACAGTGTCTGCTACCAAGGTAATAAAATCTAGGACACTTTATGAGAATTTTTTAAAATGTCAAGTTTCATTGTCATAATAACCTAAAAAGTAATTTTATTCAAATTTTGTAAATGATCTTCTTATAATCAGATATCCATGTGTTTTTATTGTTCATGTTTTTGTTTGTGCTTATGATCATGTTGTTGTAAAGTGGAACTATTTTAATTATTCCTGGCTTTATCAGACAGGGGTTCATTCAGAGAATCAGGGCCATTAGGGACCTATCTACGAGTCTGCCTATTTATCTATCTATCTATCTATCTATCTATCTATCTATCTATCTATCATCTATCTATCTATCTATGGATTTGTTACAGAGATTTGACCTTACACAGTTGTGGGAGCTGGTTAAAAAGCAGTCTCTATAAGTCTCTTGTCTTTCCATCCAGTGCTGGAGCTTAAAATCCATGAGGCAGACAGTCAGGAAGAGAAGATGGATGTAAAGTCAGGAAGACCAAGAATAAACTAGACCCCATAAGCACAAGCTAGAATCTGCAAGGTTGGACTGAAACTGATGTCAGTTTTTGTTCCTCTGCCCTTAGTGATATGAGTATCCTGGAGTGGTTAGGGGGCTTCACCATGAACTAAAAAAATACACCTGTCCCAGGAGTCAGAGAAGCTGTAGGACGATCTAGCAGGAGGTGGAAGGGTTGTAGATGCAGCACCTGGCTTACACAAATTTCGTAAGCCAGCCTATAAGTGACAACGTGTGTGAGCAACAAAATAATTGCTGCCTCACTTCTGCCTTCCAAATCTTGCACAAGAATATCCTTTGTGGTTTACCCCAACCACAGACATACAAGAAAGGTCATTCTGGGAAACGTAGTTCAGGCTAGCCAAGTTGACACATTGCAAAGCCGACGTGCTGGCTTATGAAAATTAACTTATATGTGTATGCCAAATGACATCACAGCCTAGTGTATTTATTGAATATTTTTTGTGTTCTATTCTTTGGGCATTAACTCACAGAATTATCACAAGCCAGTGCTGTAGGGACAGTTATTATTCCCATTTTCCAGATGTGGAGACTGAATCACAAAATGGTTAAGTAACTTGCCTAAGATCATAGAGTCAATAAGTAGTAGCAGCAGCAGGATTTAAACCACCTGGGAAATACAGCTCGAGAGACTTTGCCCCTTGCCCATTATGCTCTGTCACCTCCCTGTGAGACAATGTGAGAAAAGCTGTAGTAGAATCAACAGATGGCAAAATGTAGTCTAAGCCTGTCAAGTGCAAAAGGACCTGGCAATCAGCACTGATTTTCCACTGTGCACAACACAACGTTGTTCGTCTGATTAAATTAATGATCAACATTTTGCTTGAATTTACTTTTTATAGATTTAATATTTTGGTCTCATGCTTTATAAAAGCTATAGTGAAGTGTAAGGAATTTATATATTATTTATATATATTATATTATACATATAATTTTTATGATGAAAATAATTAAAATCTGGGACACCTGGGTGGCTCAGTCAGTTAAGCATCTGCCTTCAGCTCAGGTCATGATCCCAAGTCCTGGGATCGAGTCCCACATTGGGCTCCTTGCTCAGCAGGGAGCCCGCTTCTCCCTCTGCCCTCATTCCCCCTGCTGTGCTCTCTCTCTCCCTCTCTTTCTCTGACAAATAAATAAATAAAATCTTAAAAAAAATAAAAAGAAAAAGAAAAGAGTTAAAATCAATATGGCTCTCAAATAGTGAACTCTTTAACTCGTCTTGAGGCAAGCTGGGCTATTTCTGAGAAAGAAAGGAGTTGTGAGGAGCCAGCATCTCTTAGTATATCACTAATAAATTAAAGAATGAACAAGTGCACTAAAAATAAATAAATGAATCATTAGTTAAGCCTGTAGAGAAATGTTTTTTAGAAACCTTCAGTCTTGGGGCTTCTGGGTGGCACAGTTGGTTAAAGCGCCTGACTTTTGATTTCAGCTCAGGTTGTGATCTTCAGGGTTGTGATCTCAGGGTCCTGATTTCAGGGTCCAGGGAGTGAGCCGAGCATCGGGGCTCTGTGCTTAGCTCAGAGTCTGCTTTAGATTCTCTATACCTCTGCTCCCCCCAAAATGAATAAATCTAAAAAAAAAGAAATCCCCAAAAACCTCAATCCCTACTATATGAGATATGTTTTTGACAGATGAATTAAATGTACGTGCGGATCTCCTTGTCCAATGACAAAAAGCCAGATTTTCACAACAAAATGCTTCCTCTTTGTCTCTGGGGGGAGCTTTTTAAAATATTCCAAATGTGCTCTTGGAGGCAAAAGCAATGGGAATCAAGGTACGTCAGGATGATCATGGTTGTCTGATTGGAGGCCTTCTGAGAGTGTCCTTGTGCAATTCTCTGTGTAATTCAGCATTTGAAAATTAAAACGCATTTGGAGTTTTCTGTGACCATGGCTTTGCATTGCACAAGTCCCAAACTGCTTTCAATCACTTAACCACTTCCCCTTACATGGATTGCCTCCATTTCCTTTACAGAGCATCATGCGCTAGGAGAGGCGCTTGTCTGTGATGGTTGTGTCTCACCTGCCAAACGCTGTGCAGCTACACTTGGCACCAAGTCTGCTCCTAACCCACTCACCGCGGCTCTGTCCTGAAAATCTAATTTGTATGAAATCCTGAAACTACAATTCTCTAAAAATACATTCAGCTTTAGATAAAGTGTATTTTCCCAAAACTGGTTTATTTTTTAAAATTTTCTTAAAGATTTATTTATTTGAGAGAAAGACAGAGAGTGGCGGGGAAGGGGCAGAGGGGAAGAATGTCCATGAGATCAGGACCTGAGCCAAATCCAAGAGTCGGATGCTTAACTGACTGAGCCACCGAGGCACTCCCCAAAACTTGTTTATTAAAAGCCTTGCCTGCAGATCACCTGCTGCCCTGGCCCTGGAGTGTCTCTCAACCTGTGCTGGATTCTGCCTGCCCCAAACGCAGGTCCTGCCAAGCCCATCTTCTGCCTTGCCTGCTGTTTGGAATCCTCTCTCATCTTTTACGGAATCGCTCTCAGACTTTTATCTCCCCTCAATCAAATCGGCTCCCTCTCTTCTCACCAAACCCTGATAATCCCACCCACTGCTGTCTATCCTACTTCAAAACACTCTGGATGTACATGCACTTTCTCAACCTTTATTTTAGTTTCAGGGAAATAGTCACCAGCTCAGGTGAAATCCTTTCCTCACTCCACCCGGCAGTTAATTGTTTTCCACTCAGTGCTCCCACACTCTGGCTTAGATTTCTTTTTCTTTCGTTTTCTTCATTTACTTCTTCTCCTTGCCCTTCCTCCTCCCTCTCTTCTTCTTCCATCTCTTCTGCTTCTTCTCCTTCTCCTTCTTTTACTTGACACAAGGTATTACTATTGCCTCTTGTAAAAGTTTAAAGTCCTGAGTTGCAATTATGCCTCTTCCACTAACCATGTGACATTATTCATGTCATCTAATCTTTCCTACAATTTTTTCTCATCTGCAATATGTTAGTAATAGTCATAATAAAATATAACATAGTTTTGATAAGATCTAGTACACAGAGTGTTTACTATGTGCCAGGCACCCTTTTAAGAGTAAACATAAGTTAATTTTTTAATGCTGCAAAAGAGTGGTGAAATAATTTCTAGCAAATTATGTAGCCATTAAAAATAAGGAGGTATAGGGATGCCTGGGTGGCTCAGTCAGTTAAGTGCCTGCCTTCAGCTCAGGTAATGATACCAGGGTCCTGAGATCAAGTCCTGCGTCCGGCTCCCTGCTCAGTGGGGAATCTGCTTCTCCCTCTCCCTCTGCCCTTCCCCTCCTGCTCATGCTCTCTCTCTCTCTCTCTCAAATAAATAAAATCTAAATAAATAAATAAATAAATAAATAAATAAAGAGGTATAATAATATGAAACTATATTGATGATATAATATTAAGTAGAAAATCAAGTTGCAGAACAAAACATGTAACATGATCACCTACATTAAAACTATACATTAGATATATAAATACCAGCTCTCATTCTTCCTCTCTCTCTACACACGTGCGCAGTCTGAAGTTTTACAAAGCATATATTTATATATTTAAATATATATTTATATATCCATATAGTTTAAAATTTTCAATATACATTTAAAAACAAAATAAATAGGAAAAATAACTATATAAAAATAAATTATGATTTTAACAAGCATACCAGAACCGGCAATTTAAGTAAATTAGTGTTATATTCATGAAAATAGAAACTTGGCTAGATAGGGACACCTGGGTGGCTCAGTCGGTTGAGTGTCTGCCTTCGGCTCAGATCATGACCCTGGAATCCTGGGATCAAGTCCCTCAAGGAGCCTGCTTCTTCCTCTGCCTGCCACTTCCCCTGCTTGTGCTCTCTCTCTCTCTCTCTGTCTCTCCGACAAATGGATAGTCTTTAAGAAAGAAAAAAAAAGAAACTTGGCTAGATATTATCCTTATTCCAATCATGATTAAAAAAACATTTTTGATATACACCGTTAAGAATTGCCAACTAAACCAACATTGTCTTTTTCTGAATATCCCCGATGAGAGTGTAGATTTCTAATTTGGGATTTTTTTTTAACTAGACAGTGACATTTGTCATCGTGGCTGATGAATAAAATTGCTAATGAGCCTGGGTAATGCCGATTTTAGTCAGAACTGTCACAGACTTCTCTCTCATTCAAAGCACTGTGATTTTTTGTTGTTGTTGCTGTTGTTTGGGGGAGGGGTAGAAAAGCGAGGTTTATTGAGCAATAGCAAAGTGATAGTACAAAACTCCCAAGGAGGGAGGGGACACGAGAGGGTTGCCCCAAAGCACTATAATTTTTTTTTAAGATTTCATTTATTTATTTGAGAAGAGAGTAAGTGAGAGAGAGCACAAACAGGGGGAAGAGCAGAGAAGTAGACTCCCTGCTGAGCAGGGAGCTGGATGTGGGCAGACCTGAGCTAAAGGCAGACACTTAACCAATTGAGCTACCCAGGCATCCAAGCTCTGTAATTTTTAAAGGATGTTTTACAGGTAACAGTTCCCTCCTTTTGTAGGATATAGAGATGTCAAAATGCTTCCAAAGTCTATTTCAAAATAATAAGCTTAATTATGCTCTGTGGGAAGAAATCTGCATACTTAACTAAAATTTCACTGCTGAGGTTCCATTCTTCTAGTTAGCTGCCAATTGGAATAAATCTCTAAAACTTTTCAGTAATTTCATCAGTGGTAGAAGTTACTAGAAAATGTTTTGCTTATCACCTGAGATTTTTTCTTCTTCCTTCTTTTAACAGTACGTCTGTCATTTTATCTCTATAAGTAACTTCTGAATGTAAAGTACCTCACAAACTTGGTAAGTTATTCCTGCATTGGAATGAAAATAATCTTTTATTATTTTTGCCTATAATTACCATCACAGTGAATAGCAGATCTTAAAAGTGTTGTTACTTCAAGTCGAAATCCAGTCCAGCAACACTCACAACTTGCTTCCCCACCTCCAACTTGTATTTGTCTCTGCACCGTGGCTTAGCTCTATCTCTTTCATTCAATAAGCGGGGAACTTCCTCTGGCCCAGGATTAATCTCCCAGCCCTCTCAGAAACTTGTTCCATTATCTAGATCTGTTCATCATTATCATCAGCCCCTCTTTTCACCCAGCTTTTGCCCCTCAGCATTTAAATTTAAGTCAAGTCTCTCCCATAGAAATGGGGACACAGAAACAGAGAGACAAAGACAATGCCTATGGAGAGAGATAGAAGACCTAGATCCCTACATCTCCTTCCATTTTCTGACCAATCATTTGCTTCCATTTTTAAAACAATTTTGGTCTCTTAAGTTATTCATTCTCACATTCTTCTCAAGCCATAGCATTGAGGGCTTGGCCCCAATCACTCCAATGTAAGTTTTTGTGATGGTCACTAATGACCATCCATTTTCTAAACCCAAGGGATCATTTTCAGGCATCTTACCTGAATTTCTCAGCATCATATATTTTGCAACTCTTCACCGTTTTTTTCTTGAAACTTTTACTTCTTCTGTGAAACCATGCTCTTCCTGTTCTCCTTTTACCTCCTTTTGTGTATTTTGGAGGCTTGTCATTTGAACAGAATTCCATCATGGGCCCCTCTCTCTTCTTGATCTATACACTTATCCTGATCATCTCTTCCTTTGTCAAGGCCTCAACTAATTTTTCTACCTTTTGGCATCCTAATCTTTGGGCCTAAACTGACCTTGTCCCCTGAATGCCAGTCTGAACTCATCATGTGAGTCCACAGACTCTTATTCTCTATGTTCTCCCCTTTTGGCCAATGGCACCAACAAATTGCTCATATAAAAAACATGGAGTCCTCCTAGAACTTTTCTCTTTCCCTCATTTCCCATATCCATTAATTTTTAAGTTCTGACAATTTTACTTATTAAGTGCTTCTTAAATATTACTTTAGTGCTTTTTCACTTCTTATCTAGATTCCTATCATAGTCTCACTGGCCTTCTGCCTTTAGTTTTATCGCTTTCAACATAACTTCCTTAATGCCATCACAACAAACTTTCTAACACACAAATCAGTAACTCCCCATCAATTTCTAGATAAAACCGAAACCTAAGGCTGTACAAAATCTGGCCCCTGACTACCTCCCTTCCCAGTCTTATCTTCTCTCTAAACGCCACAGGCGTCCTAAGATCTGGCCACAGTCAACAACCTGTAGTTTTGTAAACATGCCATACTCTCTCTTCCCATACCTTTCCATTATTTTCAGTTTCTTCTTTCTTCTCGGCTTAATTATTTCTTCTTTGAAAACATCTGTTTCACTTCTATCAAATTTATCTTATTGGAAACTCCCTAGCCCCATTACCCAGAATTAAAATAGGTAAGCTTCCTTTGGGAATCCACAGATCTTTGCCTCCCTTATTAAATTTGTTATACCAGGACTTTGTTTGCAAGAAAAAACTAAACCCAAAAGAGATTTAAAAATAGGGAAGGGGGAACTAAAGAGAATGCAGTAAGCTAAAGTCAGTGGAGGGGTGCCTCGGTGGCTCAGTTAGATAAGCGGCTGACTTCAGCTTGAGTCATGACCTTGAGGTCCTGGGATCAAGTCCCCCATCAGGTGCTCTGCTCAGGCGATGTCTGCTTTTCCCTCTTCCTCCCCTTCTCCCTCTGCGCGTTCCCCAGCTTGTGCACTCTCTCTCAAATAAATAAATAAAATCTTTTTTTTTTTCAAAGTTAAAGCCAGTGGAAAGCCCAAGAAGTAAATTTTAAAGCATAGCTGAATATAGTGGTTTTACCAATGTCCTCAGGAGTCCATGTATTTTTCTCCATCTTTATCTTTATTTTTCTCTATGTTGGCCTTATTCTCAAGTAAGCTATCACTGCATGGTGGCAAAGAAGGTCATCAGCTGCTTTCTCGAAATTTCCATCAAAAGTCCTAAGATTAAAAAAAAAAAAATCCTAAGATAGCTTCTCATTGAACAAGCTATGGCCACTTGCCTGTTTTACTGAACACTCACATTAGTTAGGACAATGAGATAACCCGGCTGACCAGGCCTAGGTCACATATTCACTCTTAGTGCTGGGGTATGGGATAGAGTCAGTGTCCTCTTAACTATGAACTGAAAATAAGAGAAATTAATCCACCAAAAAGGTGTTGGACATAGAAAGGTACATAAATCTATAACTCTTGTCATACTATATTATAGTGTGTTTGCTTACTGATTTGTGAGCCTTTTCAAGTATACATTATGTTTTAACTATGTAACCCAATTACTAAGTATACTCATATTAGTGATCTTGTGAGAACTTCATGAGATAACATATTTATAATATTTATAAAACTATTCAACCATAAAAAAGAATGAAATCTTGCCAATTATGACAAAATGGGTGGACCTAGAGGGCATTATGCTAAGTGAAATAAATCAGACAGAAAAAGACAACTACTGTACAATCTCACTTATATGTGGAATCTAAAAATACAAAACAAAAACCAAAAGCAAACACAACAAAATAGACAAAACAAAAACCAAGCTCTTAGATAAGGAGAACAAATTGGTAGATGCCACCAGCAGGCGGGGGTGGGCGAAATGGGTAAAGGTACAAACTTCCAGATAAAAAATAAATAAGTTATGGAGATGTAATAGGTAGCATGGTGACTATAGTTAACAATACTGTATTGTATATTTGAAAGCTGTTAAGAGAATAAATCTTAAAAGTCCTCATCACAAGAAAAAATGTTTTGTAATGGTATGGTTATAGATGTTAACGGACATTGTGGTCATCATTTTGAAGTATATACAAATTTGAATCATTATGTTGTCCACCTAAAACTAATATAATGCTATATGTCAATTATATCTCAATAAAAAAGCACTTATCATATAGTCAGATATACAATAGACAATAAATATTAGCCATCATTATTGATATTATTGTTTCACATACGGAGTGAAAAGGGTAGTATGAAAAAAGATTTGTTTGTATAGTCAATGTACAGAGAAGTCCATAGACATGATTGTCATAAGACAAAATATTTTCACCTTCAAGTTACAGAAAGTGCACCCAAGAGTGAATTAAACTTAAGAGCATTTTTTATCTCACAATAGCAAGGAGTCTAGAAGACACATGGCTATAAGGAGATGGTTAAATCTGTGGCTAAAACAAATAATCAAGGATCCAGAGTATTGCGCCATCTTTCTGTTTTGTCATGCTCAGAGGGTGGTCACAAGAGTTTGATGAAACTCCTAGCAGCACATCCTCACATACCAGTGGCCTAAAGGCAGAAAAAGGGATATTCTCTTTCCATGGATCCCTCTTTTTAAAAACAAAGAATTTTCTCAGAATCCTTCCTTTCCCAAGCCAATTATTGCTACATATCGTTGGTCAGAACTGGATCAGAGTGAGACCACTTCAATTCTCAATGGACCAAGCAAGACGTTTTCAAAGGAGGAGGTGTGTTTTCTAACATTTTGGGGACCCTGTCAGTATGAAGGCAGGGTTGGGGAGGGGAGGTTGTATATAGCTTTAGTGTGCGCAAAAAATGAACTCTGTACATTTGGTAGGTGTTTCCAAAGTAATATGTGCTCATTGTTGCAATTTAATACATTGATAGTGTCTACAATAAAATTACTCTTCTCCCCTTTTGGCCCCTAATTTTATCCTCCAGTACATCCACAGCGTTTGGTAAGCTTCTTATTTGTTCATACATAATGTGTGGCTCCCCCACATTGAAACATGCCAAATGGATTCTACAACATTTTCTTTCTAATAGGTCCATATTCCTCCCACAGTATACTGTGCCAGTTATCAATGTTATTGCCTTTCAAGTCCAAGACCTCTTTGCCCTATTTTGTGATCCTGAAGCTGTCTCTCTTTAAACATTTCTTTTTTGATAGCTGGCTCAATTTTTAGGGTCTGTCAATAGAGGGTGCTGGAGAGACACCTCAAGGCCAGAGTAGGAAGAAGGGATTTCTCTTCCTGCTTCCTGAGTGTGGTTTTGGCATGGCAGCCAGTTAATGGGCCTGGAAAAGGCCTAGTAGTGCTTGTATCAGCAGCTCCCCTCATGGACACTCTGACAAGGTTTTCTGCCATCCTGAAGTTTGGTCTGGGGACCAGCAGTAGTGCCCTTAGCAAGTTTCTTGCCACCAGCTGGCTGCATGTTCCTGTGGCAGCCTCACTCTCCCTGGAGGTCTGCATCTCAGTCTTGGGTACAGGGAAGAGAGCTCTTCTAGATTCTTCCTTCCTTCCTCACTCTCCTTCAGCCCAAGGAATAATAAATGCTTTAAGCATTTGCTGCTTCTCTACTTCTTACAGATTTCTTTCCCTTTTTTAGTAGATAACCACCTTTTATTGGTTAGCAATTCTTCATATCAAATTTTCTCTGTTCAAATTACTGTTGTGGTTTCTTTCTTCTCACTGGATTTTGACTGATACTGATGAATATACTATTATTTAATTTAACCATGTCCCAATTCATCCAGTATTTATGGTTTTGCTTGTGTGTCTTGTTTTCTATTTATTATTTAATAAACATTTATCGAGAACCTACTATGTGCCACGTACTAGTTTAAACACTAGGAATATTGTGGTAAACAAGACTAATAAAGTCTTTACTTCATGGAGTTTACAGTTTAGAATAAAGATTCAGATAACAAAAATAAATAAAAATAAATAAAATAAATAAAATAAAAATAAATAAAATAAAATAAAAATAAATAATATAGAACAAACGATAGTGATAAATGCTGTGAAGAAAATATGAATGTTTAAGAGACTAGAGATAAATCGGGATAGGGGAATATTTGGGTAAGCAAGATCAAGAAGGCCTCTGAGGAGGTGGCATTCGAACAGAGATCTGAATGATGGGAAAGAGTTGACAAAAAGCATCCATTGTGGCTGGATCCTGGTGTAAAAGGAGTAGAGTGATAGGTTACGGGGTGAGTAGTCAGCAGATAATGCAGGAAAGTAGGTAATTCTGAGGGTGATGGGAATCCATTGGAATGTCTTAAATAGAGGAATAAAACAATCTACCTCATGTCTTTAAAAGGCCACTGTGGCTGCTTTATAAAAATAAACTCTCCAAATCACCATGTTGTATGCCTGAAATGAATGTAACTTTGTGTGTCAACTATACTTCAATAAAAATTAAAAAATATATAATACACTCTCTGGAGTCAAGAGTAGAGATAGGTTATGCAAGGCTGGAGGCTACTACAGTCATCCGCAGAGAGATATTGTTGACTTGAACCAAAATGGCAGCAATGGATTCTGTGAACAGTGAAGGAGAATGAATGTAAGATAGAGCCTATAGATGTTGCTGATTAATTATATGTGGAGAATGAGAAGTGAGGAAAGAGAGATAACACCCAGTTTGGGGCCTGAGCAAATGATTAACTTATTTAGGCCTTCCTTAGCAGTTCTCAAACTTTTTGGTCTTGGGGTACTTTTCTATTTTTAAAAATTATTGAATAATTTAAAAAATACTTTTGTTTGTGTGGGATACATATATATATGTATATGTATATACACACACACATATATATATACACATACATATATACATGACAAATAAATAAATAAAATCTTTTAAAAAAAGAAAAGACCCAGACAAGTTGGTACAGCCACTTTGGAAAACAGTGTAGAGGTCCCTCAGAAAGTTAAAAATAGAGCTACCCTATGACCCAGCAATTGCACTACTGGGTATTTACCCCAAAGATACAGACATAGTGAAGAGAAGGGCCATGTGCACCCCAATGTTCATAGCAGCGTTGTCCACAATAGCTAAATTGTGGAAGGAACTGAGGTGCCCTTCAACAGAAGAATGGATAAAGAAGATGTGATCCATATATACAATGGAATATTCCTCAGCCATCAGAAAGAACGATTACCCAACATTTGCAGCAACATGGATGGAACTGGAGGAGATTATACTAAGTGAAATAAGTCAAGCAGAGAAAGACAATTATCATATGGTTTCACTCATTTATGGAACATAAGAAATAGCAGGGAGATGGGTAGGAGAAGAAAGGGAAGAATGGGGTGGTAAACAGAAGGGGGAATGAACCATGAGAGACTATGGACTCTGGGAAACAAGCTGAGGGCTTCAGAGGGGAGGGGGGTGGGGGATTGGGATAGGCCGGTGATGGGTATTAAGGAGGGCACGTATTGCATGGAGCATTGGGTGTTATAAGCAAACAATGTATTAGGGAATACTAAAAAAATACAAATAAATAAATAAAGAAAGAAAGAAAGAAAAAAAGAAAGGAAAACAGAGGGTTTTCTATAGAATAGCAATTAAAAAAAGATTTTATATGTTTATTTGTCAGAGAGAGAGAGAGAGTGAGCACAAGCAGGGGCAATAGCAGACAGAAGGAGAAGTTTCCCTGCTGAGCAAGGAGCCAAATGTGTGACTTGATCCCAGGACCTGGGATCATGACCGTAGCTGAAGGCAGGTGCTTAACAGACTGAGCCACCCAGGTGTCCCTAAATAAATAAAATCTTAAAAAAAAAAAGAGAGAGACAGATAATTGCAGGTATTATTGTTTGAGATTATACTAAAACTTGACAAATGGTTGTTTCTGAAAGGTGAGCTGCAATGTAGACTCTGAAACCATATCAATGAACTCTTCATAGTGTTATATTAAAATCCATTAGTTTACCTTGCACTTTGAGTAAATCTTTTATCTATACACGATTTTGATCTCGTGTATGTCCAGGGTTCCCCAAGCCACACTTTGAGAACACCTGGGCCACATAACATTATTTGTTAATTTAACAAATATATATTGAGTTGTTACCCTATGTCAACACTGTTCTATGACCTAGAAATACAAAAAAATGATTGAACATGACTCTTTCCTTCTTAGAACTCATGGTTTTGAGCATATTACCCCGGAGGGCTCTTGGCCCTTTAAAGATACCACCTTTGGGAGACAGTTCTTCTCCCAAACAAAAATATTTTGTAAGCCAAAAACTTAAAATCCCAAACCATACTAGGGAGTACTTACTCTGCAAAGAAAAAGACAAATGGCACTTTCTCAGGTACCTGAGAAAGTACACAAGTAAATGTAAGGCAATAAAACATGTTTATACACTTACTTCCTGTGTTTGTGCTATCTTCCAACATCATGATAAACCGCCCATAGAGATTACTAACTCTGACCTCTTCACATGTTTTGGTCAGATGCCAACATCTTTCTTTAAAAAAATTCCAGAATCCCCTGTATCATCTCCAACCTTCTTTATTCTTCCAGGAATAAATTAATAATAAACTATTGCTTCATGAATTGACCTCACACATCAACTCCTTGAACTCAGTATACATTAACACAGCCAGAATGATGTGAGATTAGGGGAAATCCCATATACTTTCTGTGGCTGATCATTTCCATAATCTTGCCAACGTTTTTTTTTTTTTTTTACTTTCATCAACCCTATGATATAATTATAATGTTCAACTATAGTGTAGCTTCCTAATCTGGATATGAAGATGGATAGCTTCATCAGAAAAATGGAAAAGTTGGTTTCAGGCTGTATTCCTTAAAATTTGGTCATGAAAATATGGTTCAAATATTACTATCCAGAAGCATGACTGCCTTATTCTTTGATCTCATATATGCAACTGCTACATTTTCTACTTTAATTAAAGCAGATGTTATATAAACATTTTTCAGGCTGAAAACAATGGGGAAGCCCAAATATGAGGAAATACGGTTTCATAACTTTAACTGAAAATTTCAGAGATAAAAACTTATCAGTCAAGAAATTACACTAAAGATGGAAATGACAATTAAAATTGCTAGTCCAGTTAAAGGATAACCTTTAATAAATCACTGAAAAATAATTTCAGTCCCTCATCTTTAAAATGAGAGAACTAATACCTTCCAGCTCCAGCTGTTAAAGGACTATATGTGAGAGTGAATATGAAGCGTCTAAGGCAGTTTCAGCTCTCTACTGGGACTCAACTAATGTTGGTCCCTTTCTTTTCCTGCTTTCTGCACCTTCTCCAAGAATGATATCCTTGGAATCCACTCTTCTTGACTGGATAGAACAAAATAATAAATATCAATCACACTGTTAATGATTCCAAGTTTTTTCAAAATGTTTTTCTTTATGTGCTTCACTTTATCTGGTGAATATTTACTGAGTACGTACTACATGCAAGGTCTCAACAGGTCCTAGAAATATGGCTCTGAATGTAACTGACACATCCTTTGAGTCTCATGGGGAAGACAAGTATCCATCAAATAATTATGCAAATAATTAATTATAAGCATCCTTATTTCGTACCTTTTCTCTTTAAACACTTTTCATTGAGTAACGGATGATATATGTGGCTTATTTACCTGGCTTATTGTCTGTCTTTCCCACTATAATGTCTGTTTTATTCCCTGCTGAATCCACCAAGATTAGTGCATGACACATAAGACATTAAATGAATATTTGTTGAAAGAAATGCATGAATTATAATTTTAATAAAAACTTTGAAAAAGTTAAGGATACTATATGAGCCTTTAACACGAGGGTTAAGCTAGCATTTCAAACCAGTGATAAAAGAAAGAAGTTTTATTGTATATAAAAGAGAAATAAGGGGCTGGTCATATAGAAATTTAAAGAGGTAATTGATGTCTTCTGAAAAGCCATAAGAAACTTAAGTGCTAAAATTGAGATTAGAACATAGAAAGAGAAGAATCAGACCTATAAATACAGAGAACAAACTGATAATTGCCAGAGGGAAGGGGATGAAGGGATGGGCAAAATGTGTAAAGGGGAGAGGGAGATACAGACTTCCAGTTATGGAATGAATAAGTCTTGGGAATAAAAGGCACAGCATAGGGAATATAGTTAATGATGTTATAATAGCATTGTATGATGACAGATGGTAGCTTCACGAATATAGCATAATGTATAGAGATGCAGAATCTACTATGTTGTACACTTGGCACTAATGTAACATTGTGTGTCAACTATACTCAGAAACAAACAAACAGAAAGATTCAGACTGAGTGAAAAAGTTTGTAATTTAGCACTGGTATAAAGAACTAAGATTAATGTAAGAAAAGATAAAAATAATTCATTAAACCGTCATGGGAAGATACAAATCCTGTATGTTAGTTTGAAAGGATCAGACTCTCTAATGAAGTGAGTAATGAGAGAAGTAATTTGACCATTATTTTAATTAAAAACTTCTTTTTCACAGGCTAAACACATAATTGATTAAATTGAATTCTATGCTTGCAATTTCTCATATATCTGTGATGGGAAAAAAAATACACCTTTTAGCCCATGGAAGTCAAATGTAAGCAGATAGTATCCTAAGCTGTGTGTATAGTGCATAAGAGTCAAAAATCAGGTTTTATGGGCTGGTCTTAAAACAAAAATGAATGCTAAACAACATATATGACTATATCTAATCTATGTGATCTCAAGAAAAGTACACAAAGGAAATCTTGGACAAATGGGAATGTGCTACGTTCTCTAAAAGTTCCGAGAACAAAATGTTCAGAAACACATTTTCTTCTTGATGTCCCCAAACGGAGATTTTCACATATAACAAACTACCCTCTTACTGGGAATTTTATTACATTCTAATACTAGCCTGTGTCCATGTAGTCAATCAAAAACAATATAACTTCTTGAAATATGAAAATACTATAATGTAAGATTCCTTTTTTTTTTTTTTGAAAGGGTGAGAGGGAGAGAGAGAACCTTAAGCAGGCTCCACACCTAGCATGGAGCCCAGTCTCAAGACCCTGAGATCATGACCTGAGCCAAAATCAGATTCAGACACTCAACCAACTGAGCCACCCAGGTGCCCTTATAATGTAAGGGGCACTTACACTTGCTAAGAACATTTTATTGTGTAATGCATCAAGGCTAATTCATCATTTAACCCTTTATGGTAAATGTGTTGGATAGAGTTCTGTAATTTTATCATAAACACAGCATATTTTTTTAAGATTTATTTATTTACTCATTTCAATGATAGAGAGAGAGTGCGGGGGGGGGGGAAGGGCAGAGAAAGAGGGAGAGAGAAACTCAAGCAGACTGTGCTGAGCCTGGAGCCCACGCAAGCCTTGATCCCATGACCCTGAGATCAGACCTGAGCTGAAACTAAGAGTTGGAAGCTCAACTGACCTTACCATCCAGGCGCCCCACAGCATATATTTTGTCAAAGACAAGGAGAGACTGCTAATTTTTATATTTGTTTGCTTCTCTAAATCAGCTTTTGGATCACATCAGCTGATCCTGGAATAACAAGCTCTGTGCCTGGCACCATGGCTAGGGCAAGCCGAAAACCAGTTGATACTAAGGCTTACTCCTGGTGCAAATGGTCAAAGTTAAAAAGCTTTGTATGGAGGTGCCTGGGTGGCTCAGTCTGTTGAGCGTCCAACTCATGATTTCAGCTCCGGTCATGATCTCAGGGTCATGAGATCCAGCCTCCATTGGGCTCCGCACTCAGTGAGGAATCTGCTTGTCCCTCTCCCTCCCCCTCTGTCTACCCCCACCCACTCACCCCCCCCACCTTGCACTCTTTCGGTTGTGCGTGCGCTCTCTCTCTCTCTCTCTCTCTCTCTCTCAAATAAATAAATAAATGAATAAATCTTTAAAATAAAAGTTTTGTATCTAACAGGCAGCAACCTTTTTGACCTTTGCCGTAGCAACTTCTTACTAAACACATTGCTGGAGGCAAGGGAAACAAAAGCAAAAATGAACTAGTGAGACTTCATCAAGATAAAAACCTTCTGCACAGCAAAGGAAACAATCAACAAAACTAAAAGGCAACCTATGAAATGGGAGAAGATATTTGCAAAAGACATCTCTGATTAAGGGTTAGTATACAAAATATAAAGAACTTTTCAAACTCTACACCCAAAAACCAAACAATCCAATTAAAAAATTGGTAGAGGAAATAGATATTTTTCCAAAGAAGACATCCAGATGGCTAACAGACACATGAAAAGATGTTCAATATCACTCATCATCAAGGAAATACAAATCAAAAGCCACAATGATACACTACCTCACACCTATCAGAATGGTTAAAATAGACAACACAGGAAACAACAGTTGTTGGCAAGGATGCCAAAAAAGGGAAACCCTCTTACACTAGTGGTGGGAATGCAAGTTGGTGCAGCCATTCTGGAAAACAGTATGAAGTTTCCTCAAAAAGTTAAAAATAGAACTACCCTACGATCCAGCAGTTACACTACTAGGTATTTACCCAAAGTGTATAAAAATACAGATTCGGGGGCGGCAGGGTGGCACAGCAGTTAAGTGTCTGCCTTTGGCTCAGGGTGTGATCCTGGCGTTATGGAATCGAGCCCTACATCAGGCTCCTCTGCTATGAGCCTGCTTCTTCCTCTCCCACTCCCCCTGCTTGTATTCCCTCTCTTTCTGGCTGTCTCTATCTCTGTCGAATAAATAAATAAAATCTTTAAAAAAAAATACAGATTCAAAGGGTACACACACCTGATGTTTATAGCAGCATTATCAACAATAGGCAAACTATGGAAAGAGCCCAACATATATAGATTCAACATGATAGTGTTTCTGTATGCAGTCCAGAGATGGGAATGGGCTGAAAATGAGGATTAAAAGAGAAAGTATTTTTCTAAAACGTGTTATTTAATGTAGAGAAATTGAATCACTGTATTGAACATATGAAACTATTGTAATATTGTTTGTCAACTATACTCAAAATGTTTTTAAATGTGTTAAGATAATACCAGAGACAGTGAATAACAGATTGCTGTGTCAAAAATTAAAGTGATAGAGAAATTATTCTCAGGAAATTATCCCACAATCCAGAAACAAAAGAAATTTTTGAAAAGTATGACAAGATATAATGAAATGAAGTCAGAAAGCTCTATAGGATCTTAGGAGTTATTTAATTCAAGAAGCTCTTTAAAAGTTACTGAGACATAAGGAATTCTTAATATGTGAACTGGGTATTTTTTTATTTTTTATTTTTATTATTTTTTATTATGCTCAGATAGCCAGCATATATACATCATAAGTTCTTGATGTAGTGTTCAACGATTCATTAGTTGCATGTTTGTTTCCAGAATACTATCCAGACAGACAGCAAAGGGACAGTGTGTTACACAGAATTACCTTCCCATTATGACACTGACCCTCTGACTTGGGACTGACTCACCCTTCTCTGAGAATGAGTTCTGTTCCTGACAGTCCCTCAATTACTTATGCAAATAGATTCCTCTGGGTATTTCCAACCCAGTCTTACAGACAACCCAAGTATGGGATTCTTGGGGATCCTATTGGGAACCCAGGAGATAGGCTCAACCAACTAAGATTTTTTGTTTCACAGAAATGGGAAAATTATCTTGAGAATGCCCTAATGCTAGCATAGGATGTCTACTGTGTCTTTCTCAACCACTGCACAATTTCAGTTTTCATCTTGCTTGACCTCACTGTTGTATACCTGACCCCACCTCACTGAAATTTTGTTTTCCCCTTGTCTTTGTCAAAGTCATTCTCTCTTGTTTTCTTTCTGCTTCGTTCTCAGTTGAGGGTGATGATTTCCATATTTCTACTTCTTATCCTGATCATTTTTATAACAAGGAGAATATTTATTACTATACATCTGGCTGCCTATTGTATATGTAAACCTGGGTCCTCTAAAGCATCACAATTTCATGTTCAAAGCCAGTTTCTATTTTCTTCTTCATTCAGTTCTGTATTATGGTTTTGTTAATATCACTATCCATAAACTTCTCTGTTTAAGGACCTCAGACAACTTCACCTTCTCTCTCATTTCCAACATCAAATTCTCAACATTAGTTTTTACACTATGCTGATTATATCTCCAAAGTACCTCTGAAATACATTATTTCTCGTGAATTCCACTGCTGTCGCCCTAGTTTGGTCACTCATCATGTCTTAATCAACAATAAGACTTTTTGTTCAGTATCTCCCCATTTGCAGATATCCTTCACAGTAACCCCAAAGTTAACTTTTTAAAAAATGCATCATTTGTGTCCCTCTATTGGTTAAAATCATTACAAATTTCCATTGCCAATGGCCATTTGCAATCTGTTGTCAAACAACCTTTCCACAATCATATCATTCCAATTTCTTACATTCTAGTCAAAGAGTCCATTCATCATGTCCTGAACATACTATTTACTTGTATACCTTTCTACCTTTCTTTGTGCTGGCAACTCTCCTGGGATGTCTCCTTCCCCTTTTCCACTACACATTCTTCAAGTTTCTATTCAAATTCCACCTTCTTTATAAAGTCTTCTGCCATTGTGTTTCACAAATCCCATGCTTTCAGAGATCTACTCTACTTCGTGCAGCAACTTGGGCTTACATATTGTTATTTCATTATCTTTACCTAGAATGTAACAGCATCTTATTATTATTGCCTGGCACATCCACAAGAGGAGAAGGGGAAAAAAGCAAGAGAGCAAAAGCAGAGTAAACTGAAGATTGAGGGTTTTGTAATAAAAGTATATATTCAGTATTTTTGTCAATTGATTAAAAATATTAGTTTCCTCAAAATTAAAGCTTAGCTAGGATTTTATATAAATCTTGCCCATTAAAATGACCTGGATTTAAATATTAAATTCCAGTTTAAAAAAATAAAATATGAATTTTCTATGGATAGTAGGATGGCCATGTTAGATGTAAAGCCTCTGATTTTACTCAATAATTGAATTGTTTATGCCTAAATGAAGTAATTATAGTTTTTTTTGGTTATAAGTAACTGAAACTGACTCTGATTAGTTAATAAACAAAAGGGAACTGCATTACGAGTAACTGGTTTTCTTACTGAACACGAGGACAGGCCATGGCTACCACAAGACAACGGAAATGGGAATTAACCTAGTCAGGAGTCTCCCTCCAACTTTTGCTTTTGCTCAGCTCTGTGAAATTGCTTCACTGTTCTCCCTCTTCTCATGTTGCCTATCCCCCCTTCCTCTTTCCCTCCCTCCTTCCTTGTTTTCCCTCCCTCATTTTTCCTGTTTCTAAGTCTATGTGGCAGAAAACACCATTGCCAACAGAGCCCTAGGTTGAAGTTTAGGAATTCAGTCATTCAGTAAGTAACTGTTCTCTCTTTTTCCTACAGTCTCATATTCTTTTCTGACCAAACTTGCGTCAAGTAGCTACCTGCAATCTAACAACTATGGCCAGGAAGCAGGAGCTTACTGTAGAAACAGCATGGCTCCCATGCTGTAGTGGAGAAGGGAGAGGCAATTCTTAAAAAAAAAAAAAAAAGAAAGAAAGAAAGAAAGAAAAAAAAAGAAAAGAAAAGAAAGAAAGGGACAGAGAGAGAGGGAGAGAGGGAGAGAGAGACAACGAAAAATTGCTAGAAAAAACAGGGCAGTTTCTAATCAGCCATGCAAATAAGTGCCCCATTTGCCAAGTTAAAACCGAAAAGGAACAAAGCTAGAGCTACAAATAATTAGCAAAATAAGCTGCTTTATATTTTATCTGTTCCTTTCCCTAACTATGATTTAGTTGAAATGACTTGTTGGCATGATCAGCAATATAAAATAGATGATGACCGAAGAGACAGGATATCTTAAAGTTGGCCAATCAGTACCTGAATAAGCAAAAGTTGATAGTTGATAGCAGAATTTACTAAACGGTACAGTTTGAAGCACTAGTCCCATGAAATGTCCCAGGGCAAAATTGTTCCATGGTCAACTACATTTTAAAAAATCAGTTTACTACAGCCCTCTCCTGGAGAATCACAATACATATTTATGTTCCAAGGGCTTTAGAGAAATAATTCTCTATAAACACCAGGAAATTGTTCACATTCTAAACTTATTCCTTTCTAATGCTTTCTGAACTTACTGTTTTTCTAGCTACCACTTTATGTTATCTTTATAACTATTTCTGTTGAGCCACAAGTCCTTTTATGCTCTTCAGTCTCTGGATTTTCTCCAAACTTAGAATGGGTAGGATGTTTGGGTTCACTAGGCAATTTCGAACAGGGAAGTTTAATGTGTTCATTCAGGGGCAAGGTCAGTGTCGTCATGTTTAATTAACTTGTTATAAAACTCTTTAATAAATGCTACTTTATTTAAAGTTCTGGGTACTTTCCGATCTTTGTCTTATTTCTGAGACAACTATGATTTTGGAGAAATGTGATGTAATTTAACAAAAGAATATTAAGCTAGTTTTCAGGCTTAAGGGTTAAAAATGTATCTTGGTAGATTTGTTTGTAAGAATGTTAAGTTTACTTCTGTTTTGGACAAAGATTTTATTGTCCAAACTTTGAAACTTTATTAAATCTTTATTATGTTGATTTCTTCTAATGAACAGAACAAAATTCATGGCATAAATTATTTTTTATACGGCAAGTCAGGGGCAACAGAATCATCTGCTACATTTTGATTTCTCATTATACTCCCAATTCTGATGGGAATTTGCAAGTCTACACCCTCCCCAAAAAGCTTTATTTTAAAGACTTTTTGAATAGTTAACATGGAAGGTGATCTCTGTTAAAGAATTAGGCATAGAGTGTATTTCAACATATATTAAGTCATCATGTTATAAAGCATGCTGACACAAAGCCTATAGTGTCATAGGAAACTAAGAATTAATGTATTTTGCATAAAAAGGAAAATGGAACTTAGCCAAGACAGCTACAATTGCAAGACGATTTTATAGTAAGGTTGGGTAGCTTCTCCTTTACTGGTGTTTAGGTCTAAAGTGAGTGACCAAGTATAGAGAAGGATTTTAGTGACCCTGAGAATACTCCTTGTCAGGTGTTTTCTAATGTGTCATTAATAAAGTGGAATCATGAGGCCATCCCACAATGTAATTATGTCATCATGAGAAAGTTAAAGGAAAATATTTGAAGATTAAAGATCGGAAAATACCAAATGCTTCCATTGTGATGGAAAAATCCCATGTAACTGAAAAATAAATAAAGGATATATCCAGACAGGAGTCACAAATAAGTCATCAGCATAAGTGTAAATCATGACCATGTAGATATTGTAAGACAAAGAAACCCATTAAGAATGCAGGGAAATATTTCTTGTCTTTTTTCTTTTCTTTTCGTTTCGTTTCGTTTCTTTTTTCTTTTCTTTCTTTTCTTTTCTTTTTTTCTCTTCTCTTCTCTTCTCTTCTCTTCTTTTTTCTTTTCTTTTCATTTTTTAAAAAAGATTTTATTTATTTATTTGAGAGAGACAGAGAAAGAGCATGAGCTGAGAGGGAGAAGCAGACTCCCTGTGGACATGGGGCTGGATCACAGGACCCTGAGATCATGACCTGAGCTGAAGGCAGACGCTTAACTGACTGAGCCACCCAGGTGCCCTGAGTTCACACATCTTTAAAAAAATGAGTTCATATGATGTATTTGATATGCAACAAATGATACATATTTAAAGTATAATTTGACAGGTTTTGAAATGTTAGTAACTGAGAAACCATCACCACAATCAAGAAAATGAGCATCTATTTCCTCTAAAAAGGCTCCTTGCCAACACTACATCAAAAACTAATGATGTACTGTATGGTCACTAACATATCATAATAAAAAAAATAAAAATTAAAAACATAAATAAAAATAAATAAATAAATAAATAAATAAAAAGGTTCCTTGCCTCCCTTTGTAAACTGACCACCCCATCCCTCCTACCACAACACCAGATAAACAGTAATATGCTTTGTCTTTTTAAAAGATTTTTTTTTTAATTTGAGAGAGAGAATGAGAGAGAGAGAGCACAAGAGTGGGAAGGGTCAGAGGGAGAAGCAGACTCCCCGCTGAGCAGGGAGCCCAATGTGGGACTCTATCCCAGGACTCCAGGGTCATGACTTGAGCCAAAGGCAGACGCTCAACTGACTGAGCCACCCAGGTGCCCCCAGAGCTCACTTTCCATTGAGGAGACCAAGCAGTTAAACATGTAAACCAGTACCAAATTTAGCAAGATTATAAGAGCTAAGAAAGAAACAAATAGGAGATGTTAATACATGCAATCTCTGTAAGAGGTGATGTTTGAATTGAGGCACAGCTCCAGCCATGTGAAAAATCCTGCATAAAAGGGTATTATTTATCGGGAACAGCAAGTGCTAAGACCTCAAGAAGCAAAAGAATTTGAGTCTATTTTAGGAAGAGAGAGACCAGGGTAACTAGTACCAAGAGCAAAAAGGAAAGAGGTATGAAATGAGACTTCGAGGAAGGCAGAGACAGGTTTTTGTAAGGAGTTTGCATTTTATTGGAAATGCAATGGCAAACTATTGAATGTCCTGGTTAGACTCAGTGGTTAACATAACAAAACGAAATCATAAGTATTTCAAGATGTCAGATAACACTTATAAAGATTATGAATTATTTCGTGGAAGATTTTTTCATCATAAAATCTAACATTTATCTTCCATACTCTATGTCATTGCTAAAAATATGAGGAGATCTTAGTTATGAAGTTAAGTATAGCTATTATTTTAAAGGATATCATTTTGAAAGTTAATAGTTTGCATTTTGAAATGATTAATTTTATAGATCATGAATAAGGAGCAATCTATGTGGAGGAAGTGGCTGTGGGGTAAGGAGGTGAAAAGGTGTAAGAAGCTAATTCATTTTTATTGTGTTGAGATGAATTGAGGAAGGCTTTCTGAAATAGGGGTTAATAATAATCATTATTTTATATATGCTTCAAAATGCAGATGCTAATTTTAATAAATTTGGCAACTATAGAAAGGTACAAAGGAGAAAATAATAATAACCTGCAATAACATTACTTTCCAGTTTTCTTAATTACTGTAATATATATTTGACAAAATTGAAATTTTATAGGATATGAACTTTTATAACCTAATTATTTTCATGTAGCATTATATTTTTGGAAATTTTTGATGTCAATTAATATTCTTTGACAACACCATTTTAATATTTGTATGATATTATTCTTGTGGTTCTACAACGGTTCACTTACTCATTTATCTGTTTTGATTCGTTTTTTCTTCTTTAATCTAGAAGGGATTTATGAGAAATTGTTACTCATAGCACTTTTTTTATTTTAAAGTTTGTCCTACTATGTTAAAAGACACAGGACCAAATCCTTGGCAAGCAGAAATATAGGAATTCTTGGTGATGGAACACTTTTCTTTTAGTTCTGTTACTAAGCATCACAGTGACTAATATTACAACCTCAACAATGACAACACAAATTACTAACGGCCCAAATATTGGAATGTATTTTATATGGGTATGTCAGAAAAATATTTTTTCTGAGGTGTTCTCCCCCTTACTTCATATCTAGTGTGGCTTTAGAGGTTATGCTTAGTGTGGAATGAAGAGGGCAATGTACATTCATTGATTCTGAATTCAAAGTATAATTCCCAACCACCAAGAGGATTCCTATATTTCTGCTTGCCAAGGATTGGTCCTGTGTGTTCCAAAAAAGGGATACATTCTTTTTTCTTAGAGAGAGAGAGCACGCATGAGTGGGGGAGAGGGGGTACAGGGAAGACAGGGAGAGAATCTCAAGCAGGTTCCATGCTCAGCTTGAGCCCAATGTAGAACTCGATCTCAAGTCAGACGCTTAATCGATCGAGTCACCGAGGTGCCCGGTAATGGGACATATTTTAATATAAATAACTGTCATGAGGGGCACCTGGGTGGCTTAGTCGGTTAAGTGTCTGACTCTTGGGTTCAGCTCAGGTCATGATCTCAGGGTCGTGAGATGGAGCCCTGCATTGGGCTTCACACTCAGTGTGGAGTCTGCTTGAGATTCTTTCTCCCTCTCCCTCTCCCCCTCCTGATCGTGCTCACTCTCTTTCTCTAAAATAAATAAATAAATCTTAAAAAAAGAAAACAGAAACTGTGATGAGTAAGAAGATCTTTCTGCAGCCAAGGCTGATGCTACGGTTTTTATTAGAGATACCTTGCTTCAGTCTAAAGGTCAAATGCTGTTTATATATTTTTTAAAATTATTTATCATCTACTATTTGCCAAGAAAGGTGATCTCTGCCTGGAAGGAGCCTTTGTTCTAGTGAAGAGATAAGTATCAATCAAGTAATCAAATAGTTGCAAAGTGTTTTAGAAAAGACATGCAGTATTATGAGAAAGCCCAACAAGGGTTAGCCTGGGGAGGGTCAGGGAAGTCTTCCTTAAGGAGTGGCATCTGAGCTGAGATCTTAAAGAGAAACAGAGGTTAACTAGGTACAGAGGAAAATCTTCCAGAAAGGAGGAAAAATAAATTAAAGACTCATTGCTTAAATAATAATTGTTATGAATCCCGGGAGGAAAGTGTTTTAACTAGCTCAAATGACTACTTAAGCTTTCACTAGAGTCTCAACAGTTTATTAGCCATATTTTATGCATTTACATTAAATGGTGATATAATCTACTAGGCAACCATCACTGGCTCCAAATAGTGAGATATAAATATTAAAAGAGAACAAGAAACAACATTGGCTTTTCAGTGTTCTCTTACTTGAAGCATTTGAACCAGAGCCTCATTTAAAAGAATAAAGACCCAGGGAGCTTGGGTGGGTCAGTTGGTTAAGTATGTGATTCTTGATTTCTGCTCAGGGTCATGATCTCAGGGTCATGATCTCAGAGTCATGATCTCAGGGTTGTGAGATCGAGCCCCGCATCAGGCTTCACACTCAGCATGGTATCTGCTGGTCCCTCTGCCTCCTCCTATGCCCCTCTGTGTGCTCTTCTTTCTCTAAAATAAATGAATAAATCTTAAAAAAAAAGATCGTATGATTTTTTTAAAAAAAGAATAAAGACCCATGCTTTGTACCATATTACATATCATTAGAGTGTATAACAATAATTGTGGGGAATTGGGAAGTACAAACACAGAGTCACTACTTTTAAGATGGTTTTTAGTTACAAAGACAGATTATTTAGCTTTTGCTTACAGTTTAACAAATGAGTTAGAAAGAAAACAAAATGACAAGTTTTTGTCATGGATAAGTAACATCTAGAAATATGCTCATGGTCATTGTCAACATGAAAAGTCCTTTAATATGCATTTTAACAAAAATATCCAACACTGCCAATTAATAGAAATAGTAGTAGGATTAACAGTAATAGTACTAATAGTAGTGTTAATTGTAATAGTTACTATTTATTCTGAGTTTACCATGAATTTACCAGGCTAGTGCTTTATGGCTAATACTTACGATTACTGTCCAAGATAGACACTATGATCTCTGCTTTACAGAAAATACAGTTTAAGTTCAGAGAGGTTAAGTGAGCCATTCAAGATCACATAGAAATCAATGGAGTGAAGTAAAATACAAAACTATAAAACTCCTAGAAGATAATAGGAAAAAAACCTAGATGACCTTGGGTATGGTGATACCTTTTCAGATGCAACACCAAAGACATAATCCATGAAAGAAGTATTTAATAAGCTGGACTTCATTAAGATTAAAAACTTCTGCTCTGCCATGGAAGATAAGCCACAGACTGGGAGAAAGTATTTGCAAAAGACACATCTGATAAAGAACTCTTATCCAAAATATGCAAAGAACTTTCAAAGTTCAACAGTAAGAAAACAACCCAATTAAAAAATGGACCAAAGACTTGAACTGAAACCCCACCAAGGAAAGCATATATAATATGTACAATATGCAAATTTGTGTATATACGCATAAAAATATGTAGAATATACTATATATATATATATACACACAAATAAGCATATGAAAAGATGGTCCACATCATATGACATCAGAACAACACAAATTAAAACAACAATATACCAGTACACACTTATTAGAATGGCCAAAATCTATAACACTATAACAATAGCACATGCTGAACCAATAGGAATTCGCATACATTGCTGGTGGAAATGAAAAATGGTACAGCCACTCTTGAAGAGAGTTTGACAGTTTCTTACAAAACCAAACCATACTTTTACTGTATGATCCAGCAATCTTGTTCCATGGAATTTATCCAAAGGAACTGAAAACTCCTGTCCATACAAAAACCTGCACATGTACATTCATAGCAACTTTATTCATAATTGCCAAAACTTGGAAGCAATTAAGATGTCCTTCAGTAGTACATCCAGACAATGTAAGATTATTCAGTACTAAAAAGAAATGAGTTATCAAGCCGTGGAAATTTATGAAGGAAACTTAAGTGCATATTAGTAAGTGAAAGAAGCCAATCTGAAAGATTACATACTGTATAATTCCTACTACATGATATTGTGAAAAAGACAAAACTATGAACACAGATAAATGATCAGTGGTTGCCAAGGGTGAAAGTGAGGAAATGAATAGTGGGGAGAGATGAATAGGCAGAGCACAGAGGATTTTAGGATAGTGAAAATACCCTGTATATTATAATGATGGATATATGTTATTATATACATTTGTCCAAACCCATAGAATGTCTAACACAAACAGTGAATCTTAAGATAAACTATAGGCATTGAGTGATTATGATGTGTCAATGTAGGTTCATCCTTTAGAAAAAAAAAAGTAGCACATCTGTGAATGATGTTGATAATGGGGAGGCTGTGCATGTGTCTGGGAAGGGGATATATGGGAAATCTCTACTTTCCTCTCAGTTTTGTTGTAAACCTAAAACTGCTTTAAAAAAACTTGTCTTAAAAAGAAAACAGTTTAAAAAGGCTCAAAGTGCCAAGGAAGGTAAATGAAGAAAAACCCATACCTAAGTGATGACAAGCACTCCTTGATTCTCCCCTCTAAACCTGTAAGCCTTCTTGCCTCTGTGCCATCTTTTCCTTCTTCCCATCCTGTTACAAAGGAGAATGCAACCATTCCCATCTCAAAAACTTATCTTTCACTTATACCCTGGTCTGAGAACTCACATCTGCTTAAGGTCTTTGATCCTTCAGTTAGCCCCTTTCCCTCCAGCTGTATCGTTTCCATCAACAGGCAATTATGTTCTAGAATTCTTATCCTAAAGCAACAATAAAATCGTCCTGTTATGTACATTCTGTCTTAGATCCTCATTTCTCAGCTCTACTTGATAATTTCTCTAAGGTACGTCTTCTTCGTCTCCTTTATTTTTAAGTAACCTCTAGGTTACTTCTTTTAAGTAATCTCTAGGTACCTCTCTTTATCTCCTTTATTTTTAAGTAATCTCTACACCTAACATGGGGCTTGAATTTTCAACCCCAAGATCATGAGTCCCATGCTCTACCGAATGAGCCAGCCAGGTGCCCTCTTCATCTCCTTTATTACAAATAATCAATTATAGTGACTTGAGGTATTATGGTCTCCTTCAGTTACACTGTACTTTTTATAAACATAATCTCACTCAGGCCTGCTAGTAATCATGTAATGTGGACTAGAAAGGAAATGGACTCATTTAAGGTATTTATTTTGACCAAGTTCACACAGTAAGTAGTACCGATGAAATGCCAAACCAGTGGTCACAAGTATGTGAACAAATGATCACTAACATTTTGATTACCTGCTATGTGTTACACATTTTCCATATTTACTTTAATCCTCATAACAAGAACATATAATTGTTATTATATTACAAATAAAACAGGAGATTTAAGCCTGTTGTCTCAACTTAGAGTTCTCTTTGCTTTCACTTTCAAATTCCTTTTCATTTCTTTCCATTCTTCTCAATACCACCAAAGACTTTTTTTTAAAAAAAACATGATTGCCATCATGTCTTTCCTCTGCTTAAAATCCTTTAAACGGTTCAGAATTAGTTACAGAATAACATCCTTACCATGGCATTGAGATGCTTTTATAACCTGGCCGCTGCCTTCCTTTCCAACTTTAAGTCTTCCTACTTCTTACCATACCTATTCTAGCCATATCAACTGCTTTAGAGATCCAGTTTGAACAGGCTGTACTCTTTCTTTCCTCTATGTCTTTATCTGAGCTGTTTCTTCTGCTTTGAAAGTTCATCCCACAAATACTAGACACTGTAGTTATCTTGCTATCTTCTGTTCTGTTTCTTTCAATAGCTACCCCCATTTTGTTTACATATCCAACTTCCCTTGTACTATGGTTTGAGCTCTCAGCTCTGGCCAATCATCACGATTTTACACTCTGGTTTCAGAGTTTCTGGTTCACGTGACCCAATTAGAGATGGTAAGACATAAAGTGAGGTTTATGTGAAAAATATTTCCTGACTCTTCTCAGGGGATTCTGAAATTGACATTCTGTCTTCTTCTCTTGTAATTGATGTGTAGTTAGTAAGCCATCTTACGAACAAGAAGGAAAATGAGTCTTAAACTGAAGCTTGACATTCAGGAAGGCAGAGGAAAGAAAGGATTATATCAGGTCTTTCCTTAATGACATCACTAAGCTGCTGAAACAAACCAACATTGAAGCTAACTTTACCTCTAGACTTTCCAGTTATGTGAATCTCTTTTATTGACAGATGTTTCTGCTGCTTGCAACCGAGAACAGCTAAATATCACACGACATTTTATCATGTAAATAATTTCACTAACAATTGGCCTTCCTAATCTCTCAGTTGAAGTTTTTTTTTTTTCCTCCATGAAAGATTCTTTTGTACACCTTTATCAAAGCCTGTAGTACATGGCTTTAATGATTAGTTTGTGCCCCCAGGAGACTGAACTCCTAAAAGGAAAGGCATTCATGTTATTTGCTGCTCTATGAGTTTGTTATCAGATTGAGTGTGCTCATAAACAGCCCACCATCCATCCCCGAAACACTTTTATTTAATGCAATTTCTCAACTTCAGCACTATTTATATTTTGGGCCGGCTATATCTTAATTGCATGGGGCTATCCCGTGCAATGTATAATATTTAGCAGCATCCTTGACCTCTACTCATTAGATGCCAGCAACATAACCCCTCCCCCCAATGTGTGACAATAAAATGTGTCTAGGCATTGATAAATATTCCCTTGGAAATAAAATTGTCCAGTTGAGAACTACTGACCTAATATAAAAACGAAGAGTATGATTTTTTTTTTTTTTTTTTTTTTTTTTTTTTAGAGAAAGAGAAAGATAGCGTGTGTACTGGCGGAAGGGGCAGAGGGAGAGGGAGAGAAAGAATCTTCAGCAGGCTCCATGCTGGGCTCTATCTCACAACCCTGAGATCATGACCTGAGCTGAAATCAAGAGTCAAAACTTAACCCACTGAGCCACCCAGGCGCCCCAAGAGTACGAATTTTATTACAAACATTCTCTTGGGCTTTTAAGCTAATGGCAATTCACAGAAGTTAATTCTTACAGGATCATATTATATCCATCCTTGAATATAGACAGAAAGGGCTAAAAATCCAACAAAGGGCAAAGAATAATGGTTTAATGAAAACTGTTGGTTTGATATGTAATAAAGGAGTGTGAGGGTAAACTCACCTTTACTGCATACAGGATATGATCTCACACACCAAACCTGCTTTTCTCATAAGCCAACCCCCCCCCCCGAAACTTCTCATTCCAAAGGGATGGGTCACTTTCATCACTGAAAAAGGAAGGACCAAAAAGAGAACATTTCTTGTATGTAAGTAATATCATATTAGGTGCCTGTAACAGAGCTTTGCACCAAACCTCTTTCATCACTTCCTTGTTTCTTACACATACCCAACCTAATCCCTAAATGGTTTCTCTCCATGTAGAGTGAGATCTTTCAAACTGTTACTAATTATAAACTTCTTCAGAAGCAAGGTGTTTTCACTGAGGGTGAACGTGCAGGTACTTGAGCCCACACAACCTCCTTGGCCTCGGGGCAAACACTTCTGCCTGAACCGCCTTCTCTAATAGACATGATGATGAAAACGGAAGCTGTAGAACTGAGTGAGCCAAGCCAAAAACCTTGTTTGGATGATTAAGTGTTCTGTAATACATAAAGAATTCAGAGAAACGGTGCAAAGTGAATGCACCTCACCATGATCTGACATAATAATCTATAGTCCCTATCTTTATGTCCAAACATACTTTTATTTATACCAATCACTACTTGAATACATCATTTCAGTAAATGTGAAAATTAATTAGTGAAGGCGAAATCTATAACTTATAATCATACATTTTGACTTTTTCTTTTTTCCCATCTCTTAGCTTGAAGCAAACACAATGTTTACCTTTGAATATAAATGTAGTTTTAGTATTAATTTTCATATATATTTACTTAAAAGTTTACATGACTTCAGTTAGAAGTCTTGATTCCAAGAACAAGGACATTAATGAAAGTCATAATAATTATATATAATGTTAATAATTAAGGTCATTGATATGATTAAGAATGATAATGATGTATGGTATGGTTCATTTCCTCAGATACTCCAGGAAACAATATAATTTTAAGAATTGATCTAGCCGTGGATGGAATGTCTATATTTCCTCTATAGAAAAGAGATTTTTTCATTAAAAAATTAAGTCATGACCATAATAGCATTCCCCTGGTGCCTGGAATGGAAGACTGTAATGGATATATTTTTTTAAAGATTTATTTATTTATTTATTTATTTATTTATTTATTTATTATCAGAGAGAGAGAGACAGAGCACAAGAGAGAGTACAAGCAGGGGGAGTGGCAGGCTGAGGGAGAAGCAGGAGCAGGGAGCCCTATCAGGACTTGATCTCAAGACCCTGGGATTGTGACCTGAGCCAAAGGCAGCCGCTTAATGGACTGAGCCACTCAGGTGTCCCCTGCTTTGTAGATGCTAATATTTTTTAGTATTAGCTTGGGGATAGATGCCAAGTCTAAGATTGTGGGCTTTTTAGAAAAATTTTCCTAGGTTTCTGTGACTATTTTGAATAGTTAACATAGCCAAAATATTAACCGATATAATAATTTCTCACTATTCTGATTCTATATCCTAATGTATGTGGAGTCACTTGTCTTTATCTTTATATCCTGCCTAATAATAGTTAGCCTATCTACTAAATTCCTATAATATACTAAGAATGCATATAGTATGCCAATAAATTACCCTCCCCCCAAAGAACTCTGAGATAATACCATTATTCCTGTTTTATGGATGAGGAAACTGAGTTTGGAGAAGTTGGGAACTTACCTAAAGTCACACAACTTGCAAAAAAAAAAAAATCAGGTTCTGTCTATGAAGAAAGGCACTTAGTACCTCATCCATCAAATAGTCATAAGACAGAAGGGATCATCTGGGTCTTTGTGTTCCACTAAAAGAGGAGTCTTTTTTTTTTTTTTTTAAAGAGAGAGAGAGTGGGCACAAGCAAGGGGAACAGCAGGCAGAGGGAGAAGCAGGCTCCCCGAAGAGCAAGGAGCTCAATGCCAGACTTGATCCCAAAACCCTGGGATCATGACCTGAACCAAAGGCAGACGCTTAACTGACTGAGCCACCCAGGCACCCCAAAGAGGAATCTTATTATTGAATGTGTAGGTATAAGGCACAAAGCTGGAAGTGAAAGCTAACAAAACTTCAAATGAAATTAGCAAGCTAAAAGAACAGATATCCAAATTAGCAAAATGAAATTATTATAATGATAGATGTAGTGGCCTAGACTCACCCTTAAAAAAATTTCATTAAAAAAAATCCATAAAGAATGGGTGGTTGATTTGGGATGAAGTTTTCTCTCTCAATAATCCTTGGTCATGAGCAGTTTACAACCGTCACTTTGTCAAATATCTTAGGTCATTGGAGCTGCATGGCATTCATAGCATTCCCCTTATCTATCAACCTAGTAACCCTAGCAGAAATAAAACTGATTTGTTTAGCCTGATTTGTTCTTTTGGAACTCATGCTAGATTTTCACTGGAAACTACATGACTCAAGCTTTCCTAAGCTATCCATTTAATATATATTCTCGAAAATTTTCCCAAGGATTGAGGTGAAGTTTGTTAGAAATCCCTGAACTCTCTCATTTTCTTCTTTTTAAAAATATCAGAACAACTCTTCTCTGGACTTCTGCCAACTTCACACAATTTTTCAAAGACAACCAATGGTAAGCTTTATGTTCATGTATCCAAGTACTTTCAGAAACCAGGTTACAACCTGGACCTGTAGTTTGAACACAGTTTAAAGTTATTAGTTATAGGTTAGGAAAGGAAAAAAAGTTTTCTTTCTGTAACCTGTTAATTTCAGTCCCCCATTCCTAAATAGTGGGCCTCTCTGCCTAATTCTTATTATTCTGAAAATCTAGGAAGGAAGGAAGGAAGGAAGGAAGGAAGGAAGGAAGGAAGGAAGGGAGGGAGGGAGGGGAGGGGAGGGGAGGAGAAAAAAGGAAAAGAAAGAGAAGAAGGAGGAGAAGTAGAGGAGGGAGGCCAGGAATAAAAAAAAATTTGTTTAGCATCATTTTTCAATTCTCTATTGATTATGAACTTCAAGATACCATAGACAAAGTCTCCCAAGCTTCACATTATTCATAGATTTCTCAACCAGTTCTTTCTTGTCTTAATTAAACCCAGAGAGTTTCTCTTACCATTTCCATTTAAAACATTAAATTTTCAAAAGAACAAGTCAAGAATTTTCAAAACTACTTTTACTGTAATCCTAAGGACAAAAGATATCTGATTAGTGGAAATCACCTATAAACATTATATCTTGTTTATATACAATACTATGTAGCAGTGAAAGTGCCTTAATGAAGAGAATCTGTTTCAAAATTATCTTAAAAATAGCCAACTTACTCAAAACATGTTTTTACTTCTAAGAACACAGGCGCAGAGCCAAGAAACTAAGAAGTTCTGGTGCTAATAGGAAAGTTAGAAAAGCCATTCACAGAGAAAACATTTGTGATTAGTTAGTACAAACTTTCCCTTAAAATGTATCTGGGTTTGTTTGCACTTGTAATGAAGTATTTTCCCATCTTGTCACAAGATTATTTTAGAGCATCTGTTTAAAGGCAACATCAATTTTAACACATCATCTGAGAATGTCTCATATTTGGCATTTGAATGTACCAGAATAGTTGGCCATTTAAAAATACAGTCATGGGGTCCCTGGCTGGCTCAGCCAGTAGACCATGTGAGTCTTAATCTTGGGATTGTGGATTCAAGCCCTGTGTTGGGTGTAGAGATTTCTTACAAATAAAAAAAAAAAATCTGAAAATACAGTTGATGTCTATTTAAAATCTGAAACACAATGTAAAGGTACTGTTTGAAAAAATATAGTGTTATTTCTTCTTTTCTATGTACCCACTCTAATTTTTTAGGTTCTTCTTTGTCCCCAGCCACATCTCCCATTCTCAGTCATCACATTATATCAATTCTCACTTTAATAAGTGATTCTAAATTCCATTTCCAGTCTTCTTTTCTTCTCTAAGGCTTAGGACTCTAAAACAATCTTCTCCTCACTCCACTCTTCTAATAAGCAAGAAATAAGGAAGAGAATCCTGTTGTTTCTAACCTGGAAAGATTTCCTGTGCTGTATCTTCTGGCCCACTACCTTACTTTAGCCCTCTCATAATCTATCACCAAGATAGTAAGAATAGCCTTTAATTGGTCTCCTGCTAAGCAAAATTTTCCCATCCTTATCTAATATCCACACTGCCATATATAATAACTTTCTGATTTTCATCTTGCATTGGATTGCTGTTGCCTTCAGAACAAAACTGGCACTCATTGGCATTGGAATCCACAATTGGTCCCCATTGATATCCTGAACCTCAAAATACCCACCTCCATGCTCCTACCCCTGGATAAACCATGAATACATCCTCACCTGAAATTGCCATGCTCTTTCACAACAGGCTACTTTTGATTATTCATTTCACTGGGCCTGGAAATTTGTTCTCTTCTCTTTACATGTCTTCTGATTCTTCAAGCCCACTGCAAATATCACTTCCTATATGATTTGATTTTCTTACTCAGAATTAACCATCTACTCCCCTTTGCCTGTAGCAGTGTTCAATATACTTTTCTTAAATAGTCTCTCTAAAAAAAGTTAATTACTAACCTTTATCAATGTTTTAACATTGGATTCCATGTGCTTATATTTTTCTCCAGTTGTTTAATGTGTTCAAGCCTAGTCTGCCCAATAGGAAGACAGTACATTCCTAGGGCTGAGGCATCCAAAGATTCATAGCCTGAACTAAATAATAATCTTACACTAAATAAACTGCCTTTACCTCAAAGTTAGTTTCCTGAATTAAAGTTTTTTATAATTTCTGTGTAAAAATACCAAAACTTGATGTAATCTGTTATGTGGTCATTGCTCAGTCTACTTGGAATGTGATTTGAATATGTTAATAATTTGGGGAATTTTTTCCAAGATGATGCATAAGGTGGATGAATATTACAGAGTTGACACAAGAAATTGAAGTAGATCTCATTTAAAGTTACAGTGGAAATCATAAGTTATATGGCTTTCATTAGTTATACAATAACCAAAAATAAAGCAGAAAAAGCAGCTAGTAACCATCACCATTTTCGAGTTTCCAACATTACCGTAGTTTATACCAATTTTAACGATCTCAATAAAATCCTAGCATACTCTATACGCTTCTTATTCATTTGTTTTTTTAAATAATGTGAAGCTAGGTAAATTCTATTCTTTTATAAACTTTATCTAAAGTTTACAGATTTTAATCTTTTTTAAAATCACTGAAAATACTTTAAAATGACTCCTGAGTGGGTTTGGGGGCTTTTCAGTTTCCTTGGTATAGGTTTATGAGAAATATTGTTTTTAATTACTTAGAATTTTTTATTGTTTAACTTTGGCTGAAAATTAATTTACTAGTTTGACATCTAACATTTCTAATTAGTTATTTGTAACTTGAAGTATCTGGTTATATAATTACATTGTCCAATACCAACAAATAAAGTTTGTGACCCATTGTAAGAAAACCATTCCAAACAACAAAAAGTCTGTGCAAAGTTGTTCACATCATGATATATACCACAAAGTTTCATAGAACTTCAATTTCTAAAAGTGAATATTATAAATAATAGACTGAATCTAATATTACAGAGTTTGAATGACTATAGCAAAGTAAAAAATTCTTGTGTGAATTAAATTTTTTAAAAGCAGAATATAAAGTTGTATGTTTATTAGGATTACAAATATATAAAAAAAAGATTATGTAGAGGTGGATTGCTGGGAAACCTTAGGGAAGAGATTCCAAAATGTCAGTGATGGTTGTGTTTAATTTATCGATTTGGGGAGATAATTTTTCTCCCTTCCTTTATTTCTCAAGGTCTATAAAGTTGTTTCATGATTATTTTAAACTTATAATTTAAAAAAAATATTTGCAATAATACATACTCAGTAAACTATTCTATCAAGAAATCTATTTGGAACCTAAATTTACCAATCAGTTTATTACTTTTAGGTACTTAAAGTAACCTAAAATTGTGTTATCTATACAATATTTGTAAAGATACAGATACTGCCAACTCACACATGTTATTTTATTTGCAAAAAAAAGTAGACCGCCACTATGCCTATTCTGCTTGTTCTCACACTATCTATTCTACTTGTTCTTCAATTTCAATATGTTTTCTTAGGCTCATCTTCAATTCATCACAGATATGGATGGGGGGATGTGTCAAGACCTGGCAAATGGAAAGGATCCAGCTTACCTCTGGATGCATGGCTATACTGACTATTTTAAAAAATCATCTTTTAGGGGCACTTCTATGTGTTTCAGACACAGTGCCAAATACTTAAATTCATTATCCTCCAAGCAGATCTATTAAATGACTTCTATTGTCCCTGTTTTATGTATGAGAAAACCAAGTATCACAACATTCAATAGGTAATACTCACATAAAGCTTCTGACTTTGGTAAGGTGCTTGTGTCTTCAACTGTAGCTGTTGTCCTCTGGTCCACAGATCCTCATTCTATCCTTTCTCTATAAGTCCCCTAGTTTTCTGCCAAGGTTTAGCTGCAGAAAGTGAGGAAAGTAGTCTGACTACTTAAACAGAATGTCAACCAGTCATCCTGTTTTTTACCTCACCTTCACCCCCACTTTCACAGGTATCTGGTGCCAATAACTTCTGAGCCTATAGGGATCCACAGTGGAAAAAAAATTAATTTCCTGAATCTCTTATTGTTTGTTTCAAATTCAGATTTCTTGGGTCTACTAAGTTACCACATACTTCAATATTTCAGTTTTTAAAATACTGAGTTCTTGCCGCTGTTCTTTCCTCTTCTCCTTTTTCTTCTCCTTTTTTTCTCTCTCAATATTCTATTTTGAAATATACACACCTGAAAGTGAATAAAACATATATACACATCTATGGTAAGTAATACAATGGCTCCCAAAGACATCCATGTCTTAATCACCAAGACCTTTAAATATATTACCTACGTGGAAAAAATACAGATATGATTAATAATCTTAAGGGGTGCCTGGGTAGCTCAGTCACTTAAGTGTCCAACTCTTGGTTTTGGTTCAGGTCATAATATTGCAGTTGTGAGATGGAGCCCTGAGACCAGTTCCCTGATGAGCATGGAACCTACCTGAGATTCTCTCTCTCCTCTCCCTCTGCCTCTCCCTGTCCCCCATCCCTGCTCATGCATGTGCTCTCTCTCTCACTCTCCAAAAAAAAAAAAAAAAAAAAAAATTCTGGGGCACCTGGGTGGCTCAGTTGGTTAAGCATTCGACTCTTGATTTCATCTCAGGTCATGATATCTCAGGGTCATGAGATCCGAGCCCCACACAGAGCTCCACATGAGCATGGAGCTTAGTTAAGATTCTTTCTCTCCCTCTCCCTCTGCCCCTCCACCCCTCCACTCATCTGCTCTCACACTCTCTCTCTTTCTCTCTGAAAAGAAGCTCAATATGGGGACTTAATCCTGGATTACCGAATTGGCTCAATATATCCACAAGAGTTATTACAGGTGGTTATAGAGAGGATGTGACTGCCCGTTGACCTGTGAAAAGGATTCCAGCAATCAGAGGCTCCTCACTTCCTCACCTGTCCTTGCAATGTGCATCCTGCTTGCCTTCCCTGCCCCCAGAAGCTGTCCCAAGGACAGCCTTGAGATAGTGATATAGTGTTGAGACCATCTGGATAACATATATGAGTGAACCCAGTTAAGGCCTGTATATAGACTTTAAAGATTCAATGGGCAGGCATGGATATCTACTTGTCTTGTGGCTGCCAAAGTCAAGAATTGTATGTAAGCTCCCATGTTTATTAAAACTGCCACTTACCAGTCTGAAGTGGCCTGCTTCTTTCCTTGGTCTTTCCCCACTCTTTGATTATGGGGCCAATTTCAGATTATACTCAGGAAGCTCCCTAGGAGGTTGCAAACCAAAAAGGTGGGTAAAATGAAAGAGAAAGGAAAGACAGGAAGTCAGAATGGTATATGAGAAGCTGCTGCTGCTTTGAAGATGGAACTAGGAGCCAAGGAATGCCAGTGGCCTCTAGAAGTTGGAAAGGGGAAGAAATAAATCTTCCCTTAGAGTCTTCAAAAAGTAATGTAGTACTGTTGACTCCTTAATTTTTGCTTAGTGAGACCTGTGTTGGACTTCTAACCCACAGAACTATAAGAAAATAAATATGTGGGTTTTTTTTTAAGATTTTATTTATTTATTTAGAGAGCACATGCTAGCAGGTGGAGAGGAAGAGGGAAAGGGAGCTAGAGAATCTCAAGCAGACTGCACTGAGTATGAAGCCCAGTGTGGGGTTTGTCACAGGGCTCGATCTCATGGCCCTGAGATTATGATCTTGAGATCATGACCTGGGCCAAAATCAAGAGTCAGATGCTTAACCAACTGAGCCACCCAGGTGCCCCATAAATTTGTGTTGTTTTAAGTCACTATGTTTCTGGTAATTGTTAAAGTGGCATTAGTAGACAAGCACAGCATAATATAAAAATAATTAAAAGTTAATACCCATGCAACCATCATCAAAAAATAAAACACTGCCTGGTCCTTAGCAGCAGCTGCCCCCTCTTCCCCTGCCATATGTCCTTTCTCCACTATAACCCTTTGTACTAAATGTAACTACTGTCTTGATATTTATGTAATACTACTCTTTGTTTTTCTTCATATTTTTACATCCCATGAATACATACAAAAAATATACTTTAGTTTTGCTTGATATTTTCAGTATAATAAAGATGTATGCATTGTGTCTTTTTACTTTAGTTCAACATTATTTCTATATGATTCATGCACGTTGCTGTGTATAATTCTAGTCATTGTACCTTATTTTTTTATTAAAGCCTATTTTATCTGATATAATTATGGTTATACTAGCTTTCTTTTGGTAGTGCTTCTGTGCTATTTAATTTTCCATCCTTTTCAAATTTTCTGTATCCTTATGTTTTACATATATCTCTTTTAAATAGCATATAGATAGGCTTTTAAAGGAATCTGGTAATCATTGTCTTTTAACTGGCATTTAGTCCATTTATCCTTTATGTAATAAATGATAGATTTAAATTTAAATCTACAATTTTGTTTTGTGATTTCTATTTGTTATCTGTTTTTTTTTTCCCCTCTATCTCTCTTTCTTGCCTTTTTTGGGGAGAGGAGCAGATTACTGAGTATTTTTTATCATTCCATCTTTTTTCTTCTACTAGTTTGAAAAGTATACACTTTTGTTTTTATTCTTTTATTGTTGCATCCTTAACTTATTCAAGTTCGGTGTCTCTGAATAAAATAATAGATATATCAGTGGTTAAAAATGCTCCTGGCAAACTTTACAGATCAAATGGACATCATCTGATCTTAGCCTCACTAAATGCAAGTCAACCAGACATATTCTTGTGGTGTGATGAAGTGTAAGGCACACAGTCTCACCTGCACAATAATATTACTGATAAACCAAGCCACTGAATTGTATTCCTGTGGACTAAACTGTGTATCTCCAAGTTCACATGGTGAAGCCCTAATCCCCAGTGTGATATTTGGAGATGTAGCCTTTGGGAGGTAACTTCATTTAAATGAGGGAGGGCCTTACAATGGGATTAGTGCTGTTTTAATGAGACACCAGAGAACTCGTTCTACCTCTCTCCATTTGTGTCCACAAAGAAGAGGTCATGTGAGCACACAGAGGGATCGTGGCCACCTATAAACCAAGAGAAGAAGTCTCAGGATGAAACCTCTTTCCATCAATTTCTTGGACTTCCAAGCCTCCAGAACTGTGAGAAAAATAAATGTCTATTGTTTAAGCTACCCTATCTATTGTATTTTGTTATGGCAACTCAAGCAGACTAAGAATAGATCTAGTCAAACTAATCAAGCATCTAGGTCTAATTACTAGTTTACAGGAAATTTGGGGGAGAAAAGAAAAATTTAAGTAGTAACCACCCAAATCTAGAAAACAGCCTATTTGATAGGACAAATACTCATTTTCTTCAACAACTCAATAGAAGGATAAAGTAGGATTTTGGTGGGGGTGGGTGGGTGAAAGAGACTGTTACAGAATAAGAGACAAAACCAAAGGTGATGTGTGGGCTTTGTTTGGATTCTGAGTCTAATAAACCAACTGTAAAAGTTCATTTGGAAGATAACATGGAAAATATGAAGGTGAACTGGGTATTAGATGTTATTAAGGAATTATTATTAATTTTGTTAAATATGATAGTCACAAGGGATTGAATTTTTTAAAAAAGGTCTTTAGGGGCACCTGGGTGGCTCAGTCAGTTTGATGTCTGATTCTTGATTTCAGCTCAGGTTGTGATCTCAGGATTGTGGGATCATGCCCAGCTCAGGGCATGCTTGGGATTCTCTTTCTCCCTCTCCCTCTGCCCTTTCTCCCACTCACTCTCCCTCTCTCTCAAAAACAAAACAAAACAAAAAAGTCTTTATGAGGGCACCTGGCTGGCTTGGTCCGGGGAACATGCAACTCTTGATCTCAGTGTTGTGAGTTTGAGTACCACATTGGGTGTAGAGATTATGTAAATAAATAAATATTTTTTAAAAATTAAAAAAATAAAAGACACACACACAAAAAGGTCTTTATCATTAAAGATACATACTGAAATATTTATAAGTAGAATGACATAATGTCTATGATTAGCCATAAAATACAGTCTACTCCAGCAAAAAGAAAATAAAGGTGTGGGACAGATGAAGGAAGATTGTTAAAATGTTAATTCGTGGAGCTAAATGATCCATACTAAGGAATTCACCAAACTATTATTTCTATATGATTGAAATTTTTGTGCATGATTTTAAAAACCTATAATGACATATTTTTAAAATCTAGTATTAACCAATAACTCTATTCTCTTACCAGAAAATAACTTCTGGGATTCTATTAGTTTCTTATTATTGCTATAAAAGATCACCACAAATTTAGCAGCTTAAAACAACACAAACCAATCATCTTACAGTTTTGAGATCTGAAGTCCTAAGGTCGAGAAGTCTGCAAGTCAGCAAGGATGTATTTCTTTTGGAGGCTCTAGAAAAGAACCCATTTCCTTACTTTATTTTATAGTTTCTGGAGGCCACCTGCATTTCTTTGTTTATAGTCTCTTTGCATCTTCAAGGCCAGTAGGATAGAATCTTCAAATATCTACCCATCTCTGTCTCTTTCTCTCTTCCTCTCTGTCTCTCCGTCTGTCTTTTTCTCTCCCTCTTTTCTCTCTCTACTCTCTACTCTCTCATCTCCTTTAATGACTAAGACCTTCCTGTCTCCCTCTTCTAACTTTTGTGATTATTTTGGGCCCATCCAAATAACCCAAGATAAGCTTCCTGTCTCAAGATCCTTAACTTAATCACATCTGTGAAGTCCATTTTGCCGTATAAGGTATCCTATTCACAAGTTTAGAGAATTAGGATGTGGACATCTTTGAGAGGCCATTATTTGGCCTACTATAGGGATTTGTATACTATAGTTGATTTATTTTACATATTTACATATGTTTCAAGACCCAAAAAAGAGAGAGGGAAGAATAGACACAACTGATGTGAAAGAAGTTCAGAGTTAGGGGGAAAATTGACTTTCTTCATCACATATTTTATTTAGGTATTTATAATTTGCTTTTAAGGATGCATTTCACAATTTGATTTCCTTCTTGATTTAACATCTATAAAAGATCATATCTAAAAAACAGAAATATATAGAGAAAAATTTTTAAAGAAAATAAAAATTGTCCATAATTTTACTACCCAAACATAACAAATTTGGGAGAATTTATTTTTAGCCTTTTATTTTCACTTTTTTTAAACAGTGAGATTATAGGGCACCTGGGTGGCTCAGTCAGTTAAGCATCTGCCTTTGGCTCAGGTCATGATCTCAGGGTCCTGGGATCAAGGCCCATGTCAGGCTCCCTACTCAATGGGGAGTCTGCTTCTCCCTCTGCCTCTCCTCCCCCCTGCTTGTGCTCACTCTCTCTCTCAAATAAATAAATAGATAAATAAATAAATAAAATCTTCAAAAAAATAGTGAGATTATATATTATAAAAATATTTGGATCTTTTTGCACTTACATAACCCTATGTAATGACACTTTACTTCTATCATGGAATATTTTCAAAAATGTCATTAATATCTTTATGTTATCCTCTTGGTGGGATATGACATAATTTATAAAACTATCAACATATTTTGAATGTATTTATTGTCTTAAGAGTGAATACTAGAAATAGCATTATTGATTCAAGAAGTATAAACACTTTTTTATGGTCTCGAAGTATAGCAAGAAATTGCCCTCTTGAAATCTTTGGTCTTTTCTGATTATAATTTTAAAACAGACCCAGAAAATAAAGTTATTGTCTATTATTTTCTTACAGTTCAGTGATATTAGCAGCTTTCTAACTTGTTTTGTTTATCCTACTTCTCACATTTTCTTTTATTTTTCTCTTTCCCCTCTTTCATCTCTTGAGCATATTCATAAACAGCAACCAGTATGGGGATAAACAAAAAATAGGCTTTTTAGATGATCAAGACTTACCGTTACCTTCTATAATGGAGAAGAGAGGCTTAGAATAATGAATGAATGATCAGATAATTAATAATTATTAAAATCTAATCAAATGTTAACTGTAGCTTAAAGTATTGAATCTAGAAAAAAATAAAAATTTTTTAATGAAATTAGACACATTATTTATGTCTTTTAGCAATGCTGTTTATTTTTGCTTTCCTAGATTTCCCCTTGACCTCACTCTGTATAACAAATACTCAAATATATATTCAGAATTAGTTCTAAGGAATTTATAGTGGTCAAAGATTTTAGACTTGCAATATTACAAAAATCTAAGGATTACTAAGAAAGGTAGCATGGGCCAGTGACAAGAGCTATGATCTCTGAGTCAGAAGTTGAAGTTATTACTAAGGGCTGAATGACCTCAAAGGGATCATTTTAAATCCACAGTGTTATAATTTCTCAATCTATAAAATGAAGATAATATAGTATAGATATACCTAACATGAATATAATGACGATAACATTGTAATTTATTTCAATTAGATTCACAAATATTTACTGAGTGGCCTTTCATATCTAGATATGAAAACATTGTTCTAGATATAATAAAAAAGATTGCATGGTCCTAACTTCATGGAATTCATAAAAGTCTAATAACAATGGTGACTCAAAAAAGAATGATGAATGTTACAAAAGGAACTGTCAGGGCTGTTCGGCAAACCGTAGAGCAAGGGAATTAACTGATGGAGGGAATCTCCTGAGGAGATGAGAGCCTAAAGCCAGGGAGAGGGAATAATAAAAATAACTAGTTTCTTTATGAGTTAACAATCTGGCTGTTTACAGGAATAAAAACAGAAAGCAGAACATGATTTGTTGACTTTCAGAGTATTTAAACAAATTAGTTGCCAACATTTAAGAACTTCAAGATTACAGAAAAAAAAAGAAATTTCCAGGTTCCTTGAAAAATGAGAGGATCTAACACATGGCAGCAACCCACTGAACCAAGGAGCATCTACTTTCATTTAAGTAGGTGCCCTCCAATTTGTCATAGAGACTACCCTCCTTACTCTCTTACAGCTGACCAATTTTAATTAATCTGCCTCTGCTTATATTTGGGTTTTCAGTATCTGATCTAGAAACAAGACTGTACACTGAAGAGCAGAAGTAAGTCCTGTGTACCTGGAGTGCAGAGAAAAGAGGAATCAGACTGGAAGCCTGAAGCTGCATTGGTTAAGTTTGTGCCAGATTGGAGCAGGCCTGGTATGATCAATAGAGAAAACTGGAGTTCTGGGTGCCTGGTGGCTTAGTGGGTTAAACGTCAGACTTCAGCTCAGGTCATGATCTCAGGGTTCTGGGATCAAGCCCCGCATCTGGCTCCCTGCTTAGCAGGGGAGCCTGCTTCTCCCTCGCCCTCTGCCCCTCCCCCCACTGGAGTGCTTTCTCCCTCTTTCTCTCTCCCCCTCTCTCAAATAAATAAATAAAATCTTTAAAACAAACAAACAAACAAACATTGAAGTGTCTTGAGCAGGGAAATTACACGCCCATACTGGAGTTTTTTTAAAAGTTCTCTCGATGCAGAGTGAAAAAGGGATGTAAAAAGTGCCTTGAAAGCTGAAGACTAGAAAGTATCAATTATTTTGTCAAGTTTCTGATGAAAACTAAGGATGAATTTCAAATTTTGTGCAGACTGGGTCTAGTCTGATAAAAAAAAAAAGTCATTGTGACTCCTTAGCTTTTTCTAAAGACAATAAAATAAAAGTTAGTCATATCTTGAAAAAAACATGGACTAAAATTATTCTAACATGAAGGGGAAAAAAAACTTGCATAAAAAGTGAAAAACCAGATGATAAAACCTGAGTGATAAAAGAAAACTTTCCCGTACGTTACAGAAAAGTCTTCCCCTTACTCAATACAGTACATCCTAGTATTATTCAAATAAACTTAAACTCATACAGACACACTGAAAAAGTTATAACTCAGAATGACCCATGGGGCTTATTTCCTGTTAGACTCTATCCCTTGTTCTGCTCTCGAATTTTATTTGAATACATTTCAGCAATGATTCATTTTGTCAGTCTGCCAGAAGTCTTTCCTACTGAGCGAGTGGCATGTACTTCACGTACTTCAGCAGGAACACAATTGAGAGTTTACTCAGAATGCTTCCAAATACCTTATTTGCTAATTCAAAAATAAGTCATACTATTTTTTTTATTGGTAATATGCCTCTGTGAGACTAAATATCATATGACAAACAGTGAAAGTTAAAGCAGCAAGAGAACATGATCTAGGGATGACCTTGACCTATATTTTGGGGACAGGATCTCCTTCAGGGAGGCCAACTGCCTGGAATCTATGTGGAACCTGTGTCTGGTGTTCAGTGTAAGCCACCACCTCCCTGATCCAGCCTGCACCAGTGGGTACCATGCTATGTCTGACAGTATGACACACACTCCTTTTTTGGTAATTCTTGTGCCCTAATATATTAGCAAGATTTTAGTCAAGACCATCATTTCATTATTATAGTCTCACCTACTCCTTGTCACCCTCATCTCCACCTCAAGGCTCAAGTTAGAAGTCTATGAATTGCTGAAGTAAAGTAATAATAATACTAATAATAACAACTAATATTTATTGAGTCCTTATGTGTCTGATAATGTTCTAAGTGCTTTGTACATACCAATTCATTTATTTAAAAAAATTTTTTTTAAAGATTTTATTTATTCATTTGAGAGAGACAGAGAGAGCACAAGCAGGCGGACAGACAGATGGAAAGGCAGAAGCAGCCTCTGAGCTGGGAGCCCAATGTGGGGCTCAATCCCAGGACCTGGAGATCATGACCCGAGCTGAAAGAAGCCGCTTAACCATCTGAACCACCCAGATGCCCCCATATCAATTCACTTAATCCTCACAACCACCCTATCAGATAAGTAGGGAAGTTATCCCTTTTACAAATAAGGAAACTGGGTTATATAGTGGTAAAGTCATAACTTGAACCTTGGTTATTAAACACCACACTCTAGCTCTGGAGTCCATACTTTTTCAACCTCTTTTTTACAAACATTCTGCTGTACTCTGATTCACCTTTTTTCTGTATTGTTTAGAAGTATATTGGATGTGCTCTTTTCTGGAAGGCTTCTAGGCTCCTCATGGACATAACCTATCAGTCTACAAGTCCCACCAGATGTAGCTAGATAGCAGTGGCCCCAACTTAGGTTCAAGCTCGGATCACTACTTTCCCCAACTCCTGGGTAACAGCCACTCACAGATCTTCCTTGGTCTTTCCTTCATCTCCATCAAGTTCAATTGACAACTTGATTTTTTGCTTCTACTTACTGCCCTTTTGGAGATAGCATTTCTTCTTCAGCTGGGGATGAGCAAATGAAGAATCCTCTCTCTTCTCTGAGTCAGAAACAAGAAATAGCAGGAAACTTTCTCCACACAAGCATACTTACAGAAGCTTGTTTGGCAGCAAGGACCATGGGTTCCTAAGATCCAAATTTTCCAGCTGCAACTATTGTCTCCTAGAGAGAGCTGATTAAGCTAAATCTAGAGTCATTTCTTGAACTGTCCTCCTTAACCCTCTCACTTCCATACAAGCAGCACATTTAAATTGTTGTTGGGTCCATCCATTTCTCTCCATATTCATCCTCATTAATTTTGTAAAGGCAAAATTATCTCTCACCTGAATCACTGAAAATGTGTTACCTGGTTTCCCAGATTTCCCTGCTTCTGCCATTCCATTTCATTTTTCGCACTCTAGCTAAAGAATCTTTGCAAAATGAAAACCTACTCCATTTATTTCCATGCTCAAAGTCCTTCAGTGACTCTTCATTGCTCTTAGAACAAATAAAAAATTTCCAACATTAATTACCTAGCCTTCATTTATCTTTCCAGACTCATCTTTCATCACCTGTCCCAACCGTGGCCCTACATTCTCTTCCATTCCATTGCTTGTAACTTCTCTTTGTTTTGCTAAGGTAATATATTTTTTTCTTGCCTACTGGTGTTTGCACATCTTTTCTCCCACACTTCTCACTGTCCCTTCTGCTTTGTCAGTCTAGCCTACCTATGTTTTGTGTGCTTCTATATCTCCCTTTACTTCCTCGTTGTGTTCATGGCTGGTTGCATTTTCATTGCTATTGTTTGTACAGTTTGTATCTCTGGCTAAACTGTAAGTGATGCAGGAACAGGAACTATTTTACTTTTATTACTAGTGTGTCCCCAACACCTATTACAGTGCTGGCAAATAATAGGCCCTTGGTAATCATTTATTGAATGAATGAACATATGAGTAATCTGCTACATTACAGGTTAAATAGGTTTCCATGGATCTGTTTGAGAGCTAAACTTTCAAATTTACTTCTGGAATAGTTTGTTAATAATTTGGAATTTTGATCCATTTTATCCATTTGTTCATTTAGAAGTAGAATGTATTTTTACATAATCATCTCTTCCTTTCATTACTAATGACTGCTTCTAAATTTCCTATATTTGTTATTTGATTAGGAATATAGAATGAAACCATGGTCCAAGGTAGAGAAGTTAGAAATGGCAGCAAGAACTAGAAAGATTGGAAAATAGAAAAATAAAATGGCATTTATAGAGTGTTGTCAAATTACTTGGTATTTATTGAGTGCCTAACAAGCACAGAGCTTGGCACTTAGGAGGCACTCCGAAAATACAGGTTGACTTTCTTAATGAATGAAGCAACTTTAGAGAGTAGTTTTATCCTAATGTGTCTGATAGAGAAGGATGTTGATAGCAGTGCAGATACCTCTCTGCCTACAAATCAAGACTAAGCATTGACTTTACAATTTTTCTTTCTAGTTCTCATGTGGAATAAGTGTTTTGTGGGATCTCCCTCCTACAGAATTACAAGCTGTGGATAGGACAGGTGCTTGAGGTATTGTGAGTCTTACAGAAATTTTGGAAGTTCTCTTAGCGTCTTTCTGGCAGGAGGAGTGGTTGTGGATAGAGTTAGCTGTGGCCAGAGCTGGGAGCTAGGAGTAGTAGGCAGCGAAGAGGGTCTGTGTTGTCCTGAGAATCTGAGGGCAAATGTTGGCAGCAGCACTGCTATTGGGATACTGAGCCTTAGGCCAACAATGAAGTATTGAGTTGAACCTTAACTCTCAGGTGATCCAGGATCCTTAGAGGAAACTAAAATGATCCTTAACTGTGGGAACCCAATGGGTATCAGCAGAAGCACAATGCAAATCCTCTCTGTTGGAACTGCTGCCTAATTAAGACCCAATGAAATGCCACATAGTTAGATAAGGCAATTTGATCAAAATTAAGGGTTAGAAAGAAAACAGCAGTTAACATTATTACAATCAGTAAAAACAATAAAGAACAGATTTAGACCCCTAAGACTTCCTGCACAGACTTGTAGTAGGATAGACTTATAAGTTTTGAGCAAACATATACGAAACGTTTAAAGAAATAAAGAATTCTATCACAAAGATAACCAATTAAAAGCTATGAACCCATATATTTGAGGGGAAGTGAAACATCTAAAAATGAAAATATAGTTGTAGAAATTTTAAAAACTCAATCAATAGTTAAGCAGTAGACACATCACCAGAGAGAATTCATGATGATATATCTTGAGAAATTACACAGACCGCATCACAAAGAGGCAAGGATACAGGAGATGAAAGACATGTGGAGGACAGAAAAAGGAGGTTAACACAGACCTAGACGGAGTTCCAGAATTAGAGAATCAAAAGGAGAGGCAACATTTAAAACAGAGTAGTTATAATTCTTGAGATATAATAAAAGAATGAATCTCTGTAGAATCATAATATATTCCAAGTAGACTAAATTAAAAAGAAATCCTGAAAACATGAGATCACATACAAAGGAATGACCGTTGGAATGATAGCAACAGCAACAAAGGAAGTCAGAGAGATGGGATAATTTCTTCAAATTGTTGGGAGACAAAACTATCTTTCAAGGATGTGTAAAATAAAAACATGCCTAGATTAACTGAAGCTGAGAATCTTTATTATTGAGAAATCTACGCTAAAGAAAATACAACAATAAATATGTATGTGTATAAGTCAAAGCAAATATTGACTATATAATTTAGAAAGAGCAATGTTGAATTTATGGGGCTAAGAGAGGATAAGAATAAAATCCTGGTCGCACGTGCGTTCCCAGGCTCATGGTCTCATATGGTTTCCACTCATTTATGGAACATAAGAAATAGCAGGGAGATCAGTAGGAGAAGAAGGGGAAGAATGAAGGGGGAGTAAACAGAAGGGGGAATGAACCATGAAAGACTATGGACTCTGGGAAACAAAGTGAGGGCTGCAGAGGGGAGGGGAGTGTGGGACTGGGATAGGCCTGTGATGGGTATTAAGGAGGGCACATATTGCATGGTGCGCTGGGTGTTATACGCAAATAATGAATCATGAAACATTACATCAAAAACTAAGGATATACTGTATGGTGACTAACATAACATAATAAAAAATTATTATAAAAAAAAGAATAAAATCCTGGACAAAATTAGCATAGTAGGGAGAAACAGGGTTAAAGTGTTTTGAGGTTTTTATATTTGGGGAGCGGTTAAAATATTAATTAATTCTGATTTCTTTTCTTTTCTTTTTTTTTAAAGAAGGCTCCATGCCTAGCATGGAGTCCAACATGGGGCTTGAATTCACGACCGTGAGATTGAGACCTGAGCCAGATCAAGAGTCAGATGCTTAACCAACTGAGCCACCCAGATGCCCCTTAATTCTGGTTTCTGAAAATGATTTGCTAGGTTCATATAACGCTTCTGCTAAAAATAATGAAACTTATTCAACAAATTTCATAAACAAAACAAAACTTTTTTAAGTGTTGAATATCTTAAAAGACAGTGGGGGAGTTTCCTGGCTAGTTTTTGGAAGAAAGTCTCTAATTGGAGAGGTAAAGAAAGCATTAGACCCCCAAAGCTGCAAACGCTGTAACTCACATGTAGTAAAAACAATAAGAAAACAAAACTGGAGGGGTAGACAAGAAAACAAGATACAAAGGCAAGAAATGGGCCTTAATTTTCTAATTCAACAAATATTTATCATGAAGCTACTATGAGGAGGCCACTCTAGGTATTAGGCACTATTCTAGGAGTTGCAGAAACAAGACAGAAGAGAACAGATATGAAAGCCTTCAGATATTGGGAGACTCAGTCAATCAGACTTTAAAGCAATTATACTTGACATGTTTAAGGAAATAACTCACAAACTTACAACTATGTATGGGAAACAGGAAATCACAAAAAGTGACATAGCAGATGAGAGAAAGAACAAAACAGAACATCTAAGAGTAAAAATAAAATAAGAGGAATTTTTAAAAGCAATGAAGATGGCAAACAAGCATACAAAAAGATTCTCCTCATCAAAATCATCAGGGAAATGTAAATTAAAGCAGCAAGTTACTACTACACATCTATGATAATGGCCAAAGTATGAAACAATGACAACACCAAATGCTGACAAAGATATGAAGTGACAGGGACTCCCACACACTGCTGGTGGGAATGTGAAATAAAACAGCTACTTTTGAAGACAGATTGGCAGTTTCTTACAAAATTAAACTTTTATCGTATGATCCAGCAACAGTGGATAGTTATTTACCCAAAGGAGTTGAAAGCAGCTTTTATAGCATATTGATAATTTCCTTCAGTAGGTGAATGGATAAATAAACTATGGCACATTCAGGCAACAGAACATTATTCACCGCTTTAAAAAAAAAAAAGAGCTATCAAGCTACAAAAAGATGTGGAGAAATCTTAAACACATATCAGTAAGTGAAAGAAGCCAATCTGGAAAGGCTATGTACTATATGATTCCAACTATATGACATCCTGGAAAAGGTAAAACTATGGACACAAAATGATCAATGGTTGCTAGGTGTGGTGGTTGGGGGAGAGGGAAGAGGAGGGAGAGATGAATAGGCAGAGTAGAGGCTGTTTAGGGCAGTGAAAATACTCTGCATAATATTGTAATGATGGATATATATCATTATGTATTTGTCCAAACCCATAGAATGTACACCAAGAGTGAACCTTAAGCTAACCTATAGACTTTGAGTGATTATGATGTGTCAATGTAGGTTCATCCTTGGTAAAAAATCTACCATTCTAGTGAGCAATGTTCATACTGGGGGAGGTTATGCATCTGTGTGAGCAGGGAGTATATGGAAAATCACTGTACCTGCCTCTCAATTTTATCGTAAACAAAGCTGCTCTAAAAAAAAAAAGTCTTTTTTTTTTTTTTTAAAGACCCTATGTATCTATATAAACTTGCCTGGTACAGAAAAAGGTATGGAAGGATACATACCAAACTCTTAACATTGAGTACTTCAACTTGATAATGAGGAAGGAGAGGGTAAAAGAGAGAATGAACTTCTTCTTTCCATGTAAAAAAAAAAAAATCCAAAACCAAAGGATGGAGCTGGCAATGATTGGATACAATGTAAGAAGTAACCAACTGGTGAACTACAAGAGGCATTAGAAGAAATTATCCAGAACATAAGACCGAGATATGAAAAAAAAATGGAATAAAGCAAAAGTAAGATAATAGGTGTGAAGAAGACAATGAAAATGTCCTTCTGTTTGGTTGGAGAACCATCAGAAGAGGAAAGCAAAAGTGGAAGTGGTTTAAGATTTGAAAAGATAAAGGCTAAGAATTTTACCGATCTGGGAAGAGAGAACCTCAAATTCAAATTATCTTTTGGGATTTGAGCCCAACAAATCCCAAAAGATAATTTTTTGAAATGCATGCTTAAATGCATCATGATGAAATATCAAAACTCAAAAACAAAAAGTTTTCAAAAATCAGTCAGAAAAAAATTACCTTCAAAGGAGCCACTGTTACTCTGAAGCTGACTTATCAGCAGCAATGAAAGTAAGAAGATATCATTTATTTCCAAAGTAAATGGGGGAAATATCATCAATCAAGACATCTACAGGAAAAAAAAAAAGGTGAGAGCAGGCTTTCACTAAATGAAATTCTAAGGAATGAAATTCAGGCACAAAGAAAGTGATCCCAGATGGATGTGTGAGATACAGAAAGTAGTAAAGAACAAAGAAATTTGCAAATATATGGGTATATTTAAATAAACATCAATTGTATTAAAAAACTAATAATAATAATATCTTGTCACTTTTTAAAAAATATTAAAATGCCAAACCATAATATATTAAGTGGAGGTTAGGACATTAAAGTCTTAATTGAAGATCTTGATGTCTACGTTAACCATTTCCAAACTAGTGGCAAGAAAAATAATAAAAGTACAAAAACCAATTTGACAAATTAAAAAATAAAAGAAATACAAACACTTTGGGACAAATAAAAAGCAGAACATACAAGACAAAAGTAAATTTTATCAGTAATTACATCCAGTGTACATAAACTAAATGCCTTAAGGATAAAGCTGGACAAATGGTTAACAAAAAACACTTACATGCTTTTAAAAAAATTACTAAACTATAAATTTATAGAAAAATCAAAAGTTACAGGATTAAAATAGACACACCATGCAAATTCTAACTAAAAGAAAGCTAGTCTAGCCACATAAATTTTTTTTTAAAGATTTTATTTATTTATTCGACAGAGATAGAGACAGCCAGCGAGAGAGGGAACACAAGCAGGGGGAGTGGGAGAGGAAGAAGCAGGCTCATAGAGGAAGAGCCTGACGTGGGGCTCGATCCCAGAACGCCAGGATCACGCCCTGAGCCAAAGGCAGACGCTTAACTGCTGTGCCACCCAGGCGCCCCTACATAAATATTTTTAAAAATTAGCTTTAAGCCAAAACATTAGAAAAACAAAGTTGAAATGAGAAAAGGTTTAATTTATGGGGAACCTATAACAATCCTAATATTGTATGCACAAATAATATGGTCTCAAAATATATCATCTATAAATAATATCACTTTTATTTGTCCTTTCTAATCCTTATGCCTTTTGCTTGTTTTCCTGTCTATGTGTGCTAACTAAAATATCTAATAGTTTTATAGAAATGGTGATATCAAATGTCCTTGTCTGATTGTGAGTCAAAAACAGGAACTCTTTAAAAATGTTACTATCAACTGTGAGATGTTTTTGTATTCTTTATTAAGTTAAAGAAGTTTCCCTACACTCAGACTTTTAATTGTTTTAATCATTCATGACTGGATGTTGAATTTTAACAAATGTTTTTATTTGCATATATTATAAAGATCATATGATATTTCTCCTATAATCTGCTAATATGCTAAATTATAGCAACTCATTTTCCAATACTGCATTCTTGGGATACAACCAAGTTGGCAATAATGTTTGATCCTTGTATATCACAATTACCCTCAAGCATGACAATTTCTATTAATTTTTTTTGGCATGTTTGTTTGTTTGTTTGTTTTTAGAGGGACGGGGTGGGAGGGGCAGAGGGAAAGAGAGAATCTTAAGCAGGCTCCACATCTGGCACAGATCCTGACACAGGGCTGGATTTCACGACCTGAGATCATGACTTGAGCCAAAATCAAGAGTCAGATGCTTAACTGACTGAGTCACCCAGGTACTCAGTCTATTAGGTTTTAGAATTAAGATTATGTTCACCTCTAAGATGGCCTTCGTATTCCTCTCAACTCAACAAAATTTTAGACAGGCTTCTTCCTAACTATGAGCTCCAGACCTCCTTTTCTTAGAATGTTTACTTTAGAAAACTTGTAAAACTTTTCTTTGACCCTTGGATATGTAAATTGTCTACAACCCAGGACCATCCTTCTCTAGAAAGTCAGCCGCAATTTTTCTTTAACATATCCTAACATGAGTTGGAGAATAGACCCACTTTTTGTATTTTCTGGAAGAATTTGTATAACACTGGCACCTTTTTCTTCCTTGAATGTTTAGTAGTGGTAATACTCACCAAAAAAAGACATCTGGGTCTAGAATTTTCTCTGTGGTCAAGTGTTTTGACTGATGATCCAATTTCCTTATAATTTTATCATCTATTGATACCTGCAACAATTATAGTGATGACCTCTTATTCCTAACAATTCTTTTTGGGGCTTTTACTTTTTTTTTATAAAATTAATCCTGAGAGATGTTTACCAATTTATTAGTCTTTTCAAGGGACTAACTATTGGTTTGGTTAATCACAATTGTATATTTATTTTCTAGTTCATTAATTTTTTACTGACATTTATTTTTCCTTCCTTTTACCACCTTAGAGTTTTGTTGTTGCTGTTTTTTAAGATTTTATTTATTTATTTGACAGAGAGAACAGAAACAGGGTGGGGGAGGCTAGGGAGAAGCAGGCTCCCTGCTGAGCAGGGAGCCCGACACAGAGCTCGATCCCAGGACCTTGGGATCCTGACCTGAGCTGAAGGCAGATGCTTAACTGACTGAGCCACCCAGGTGCCCCACCACCTTAGAGTTTAATTTGCTAATCTTTTTCCTAATTGTTAGCTTTTTGGTCCAATGACTGATGAAGACAATCTATAAATTTTTTTAAAAGATTTTGTTTACTTATTTGTCAGAGAAAGAGAGACCACAAGCAGGGGGAATGGCAGGCAGAGGGAGAAGCAGGCTCTCTGCTGAGCAAGGAGCCTGATGGGGGACTTGATCCCAGGACCTGAGCCGAAAGCAGATGCCTAACTGACTGAGCCACTGGGGCATCCCTGATGAAGACAATCTATAACCAATTATAAAATCTTAAAGGTTTATTCTTGCAATCTTGAATAAGACATATTCTTGCAATCTTGAATAAGACAAGGATAACCATTACCACCACTTCTATTCAACATTGTATTAGAAGTCATAATCAGTGCAATAAACATGAAAAAGAAATGAAAGGTATAAGGATTTTAAAAAAAGAAACAAAACTATTATTTACAGATATTATTGTTGCTCATGTAGAACATCTTTTTTTTTAAATGTATTTTTTAAAAGGTTTTATTTATTTATTTTTGCTAGAGAGAGAGAGGGCACAAATGGGGGGGGGACATCAGAGGGAGAAGCAGACTCCCCACTGAGCAGGGAGCCTGTCGCTAGACTCAATCCCAGGACCTGGGATCATGACCTGAGCCAAAGGCAGACACTTAACTGACTGAGCCACCCAGGCACCTTCATGTAGAACACCTAAAAGAATTTGTAGAGGGGCACCTGGGAGGCTCAGTCAGGTAAGTGTCTGACTCTTGCCTTCAGCTCAGGTCATGATCTCATCAGTTGTGAGATATTCTTTCTCTCTCTAAAATAAATAAATAAATCTTTAAAAAAAAAGAATCTGTGGAAAAATCATGAGAATAAGAGAATCTAGCAAGGCAACTAGATACAAATTCATAAATAAAACTCATTTGAGCTTTTATGTAGCAGAACCAACTATTAAAAAATTAAATTTTAAATAGATATAACTTTCAACAGCATTAAAACAACCATCAAAATACTTAATTTCAGAATATATAAAAACTACTCTCTCAAATCAATGAGAACAAGGTAGACAACCCAACAGTAAAGTAGGTAAAAGAACAGAAAATACACTTAGCTAAAGAGGAAATTTAAATGACCAACAAACATACGCAAACATGCTTAATCTATTTATAGCAATCAGTATTTTATTTTATTTATTTTTTATTTTTTTTAAAGATTTTATTTATTTATTTGACAGAGATAGAGACAGCCAGCGAGAGAGGGAACACAAGCAGGGGGAGTGGGAGAGGAAGAAGCAGGCTCCTAGCAGAGGAGCCTGATGTGGGGCTCGATCCCATAACGCCGGGATCACGCCCTGAGCCGAAGGCAGACGCTTAACCTCTGTGCCACCCAGGCGACACAGCAATCAGCATTTTAAAACCATAATGAGATACCACTATACAATCTCCAGACTGGCGAAAATTTCAAGGTACTAATAATACTATGGGGTTTTTCAAAAGATTTTATTTATTTATTTGAGAGAGAGTAAGCATGAATAAGGGGAGCAGCGGAGGGAGAGGGAGAAGCAGGCTCTCTGCTGACTAGGGAGGCAGACATGGGGCTCAATCCCAGGACCCTGGGATCATGACCTGAGCCGATGGCAGATGCTCAACCAACTGAGCCTCCCAGGCACCCCTTAATAATACTACATTAAAGATGTACAGTCACAGGAACTCTAATACACAACAGATGGGAGTATAAATTAGATCAGCTACTTTGGAAAATTGTTTTCCATTATCCATTACAGTTGCCTTGGGTATAATAATTCCATTCTTAGAAATTCAAGGATATGGTACATTAGCATATACATGCAGTAATGTCCTTAGTCACATTATTCACAGTTTTCAAAAACTGGAGGTAGCCCAAATGGCCATGAATAGTTGAGTGGATAAACAAATTGTGAAATAATCATATGATGGAATATTATACAAGAAAGAAAATAAAGCAACGAAACATAGAGTTGGAACTACATACAAAAATATGAATGGCTTTCAGAAACAAAGTTGAAAGAAAGAAACAAGCCAGAAGAGAAAAAATATGCAGTATGGTTGAATTTGTATAAAATTCAAAAAAGTAAAACTAAACTCTATTTGTTTTGGATGTATATACAGCTAAAGCAAGGAAATTATTATTATAAATCAAGGATTAAGGATAAGGATTACTTCTAAATAAGAGGAAGGAATTTATAATCGGAATGAAATAGACAAGTTTCTGGGCGTGATTCTTACGGTTTTTAATCTGCGTTGTGCACAGGTATTTGTTTTGTAACTATTAAATACTACCTATAGTTTTTGCATGTTTCCATATGTGTTATACTTCATAACTTCAAACTGAGTTTAAGAAAATACTGTACAGAGGCACATGGTGGCTCAGTTGGTTGAGCGGCTGACTCTTGATTTTGGCTCAGGTCAAGATCTGAGACTCATGAGATCAAGCCCCCAGTCAGGCTCCATGCTCAGCGGAGAGTCTGCTGGAGATTTTCTCTCTCCCTCTCCCTCTGCCCCCCTGACTCATATAAATAAGTAAATAAATAAATAAATAAATAAATAAATCTTTAAATAAGTAAATAAATAAATCTTTTAAAAAAGAAAAGAAAATATTGTACAAGTTCATGCTTGCTCTCTCTCTCTCTCTACTGCTCTGTCTCTCAAAAAAATAAAATCTTTTTTAAAAAAATAAATCGTCAAAAATAAAAAGATAAAAATGCTGAAGAAAGAAGAAGAGAGAAAACAAGACAAATAGTTTTTTTTTTTTAACATTTTATTTATTTATTTGTCAGAGAGAGAGCGCACACAAGTAGGGGTAGAAGCAGTTTCCCGGCTGAGCAAGGAGCTTGATGTTGGACTTGATCCCAGGACCCTGGGCTCATGACCTGAGCTGGAAGGCAGACACTTAACTGACTGAGCCACCCAGGCACCCCAAGATAAGTGGAATTTTCAAAAATAGGTAAGATGGTAGAATTTGGCCCAAATATATGACTATCAAAATAAACATAAAGGAACTTACACGGGTATCATCAGTTAAAAGACAGACATGATGGGACGCCTGGGTGGCTCAGTCAGTTAAGCGTTTGCCTTCAGCTGAGGTCAAGAGCTCAGGGTCCTGGGATCGAGTCCCACATCAGGCTCCTTGCTCAGTAGGGAGCCTGCTTCTCCCCCTGCCTGTTGCTTCCCCTGCTTGTGCTCTCTCTCTTTCTGTGTCAAATAATAAATAAAATCTTAAAAAAAAAAAAAAGACAGACCTGGTAAGATTGTATTAACAAAAATTTAAAAATTTAACTCTATGCTGTATATAAGAAAGTGAAAGGATTTATAAAAAATGTACAGAGGCAAATGTTAATCACAAGAGAACAGAGATAGCCATATTAATAAAAGATAAAGTAGGCTGTAAAATAAGCAATGTAATTTGGGATAAATAGAGTAGCAGTGAAACTTCATACAGGGTCAAAAAGTTTCTTTATTCTACAAGTCAACGTAACAGGCACAGTATCTTCAGACTCTCTTTCTCTTTTCAGTTAAGATGACTACCCTAATTTAAAAAAAAAGCCATTGAGATTATATATGCCAAGCATGTCACACTACCTTTGACTCATTCCACACTCTTCTGAAAATAGCTCTTAGAAATTCATTCCTCTCATAAATGAATAGAATTCCAAGAAGTGAAATGAAACAGAGAATCCAAGTGAAGCATGTTCACAAAACACCCAACAATGGGCTCTTATTCCTTCATTGTCTCTTAAAAGCAAAACGAAAAGTCCAGATTAGCTTTTCTTGCAATTATATGTCTTAGAAATCCTATCATTTTTCCCCCAAAAGTATTTCTGTTATACAGCATGATAAAACTCCACGTTATCATTCACAGTATGAAGAAAATAGCATCACTATACATTGAAACAAAAAAAATCTTCATTTTTCTCTTAATGTAAATATAATGAATATTTAGTAAGGAAAACATTACATAATTACCCTAGGTAATAGGATATCATAAATAACTTTTTCAAAATATAAAAGGAATAGTTCAATTTAAATAATTAAGACAAAAAAGAAGTACAAAAATAGATACCCAATGAGCCAAAGCTATATTCTATAAATCAATAAATAATACTTTTAAGGCCCCTAAATTAACAATGATACATCAGAAAAATACAAATAAGCTCAATAAAATCTCAAATATAACTAAAGCAACTAATAAAACGGACAGTTAAGAATAGTGAAATATTAAGCTAGAGGCATTTATACATATCACACTGGTGACCTAATCTGATGTTAAAACTATTTCACCCCAAGATGAATTAATTTATGTTCCTGAAAATTCACGTTCAGCAAGAAAATGTAGTGGTTGGAAAGAGACTATAGTCCAAGCTAAAACAGTTCTGGGTCCTCAATTTCTATATGAAAGTTTCATGCAACTGTGAGACTATCCAGGGTTCAAACCACGATATTCAGCCTCTGCTTTTAATGGCTATTTCTATTTTGTATAGTAAACAAATGGCTCTAATTCTCCATTCATCAGAAAAATTTCAGGAATTAAGATCGCTATCTTTCTCAAATTAGATAACATGTACTCCAAAATAGGGAGCCTTCTGCCAATGTTTTCAGAAAAAATATATGCATATATGATTGTTCATACTGTCTTACAGTTTATAACCATTCATTGCCTCCTTTCACTCTCAGCTCTGTTCAGCCATGAGTATAGGTTAGTAATAGTTCATTAGCATTTTACACTTTTTGCTTAGGGCATCTTTTGCTGTGGGCCTCAATCACAGCTGGCAGCTTTTCAGGTCACCTGGTAAATGGCCAAAGCAGGATACAGAGTGGGTATATGCTTCTTCCAAGGCATCCCAATTATTAGGTCTCTTTCTTAGTGTTACAGGGTCAAAAGCACAGCAAGTTGTTTTTCCCCTTGGTGGGATTATCTTGGGATCTCCCAATGGCACTTTTAGTGTTACAGCAGGATCGGACATCAAGGTTGTCTGGTCTTTCCTTTTTCAAGGGGATCTGATAGTGTAAACAATTAGGTTAGGGAATTGGCTGATCATGACTTTTTCTTTTCATGGCTTAAGTAAGACCTCTGTTTACTGGACCAGGAGTTTTTGTTTCGTTTTATATTATGTGATTGTTCCACTCCCAGTTTTTTCCTAGGGAACTCATTCATAATCAAGTAGTCATAGCCAGATAGCTCTTCCAGACAGGCCAGTCTGATGATTGTGCCAGTCCTACTGCCTATTATGGTCTTGCTTTGTCTTTGCCTCCCCCATGGTGCTGCTCATTTCCAATGAAATATTTCATAGCAGACTTTCTGGCCTACAGAGAATAGCTATTTTAAACAGATGTTTAAAAACAGATCTTTTAAAGATACTCATACTTTCTTCAATATATATTTCAGGTGTTTGTTGAAGAGACTATTATCTAGACCCTCTAGATTTGGCCATTCCTATAATTTCTAAAATAAAATATTTCTAACACTTAACATCCAACTTTCTTTATTGAACACATTTTTAAGTATGTTTGTGTATGTGTGTTAACCAAGACCAAAAAAAAAATGTTAGAATCAAATCAGCTAGTCTATTTCATATAGAATCTCTGGTATATGAACCATACTGACAAATTCAGTAAAGTTAAAATTATGCTGCTTTCTCCTTAAAGCATCTACAAAATCTATTCTCACATATATTTCCCACTTTAGGGTTAATATACATTGGCATGTTCTTGCCTGCCATTATTTTGTTGTGTAACATTTTAATTTCCAATTTTGATTTTGGACTCTGGGGTATGCCAGGATATTATTCTAATTAATGGTCTATGGATGAAAAGATGTGGGGCATAAGAAAGACTGTTGACTTCTTTCTCAGTGTGAACTCTCTCAGATGAAGGTATGCAGGTATCTAAGAGCATGAAAGAAAGCTTTTCAGATAGTAGAGTCACTTCTCTATCAAGAAAAACTTTGGAGGTTCAAATTACTCTGATGCCTCTAGATCATTTTTTTTCCTAATGGATGCCCTAACTTTCATGCAAGAAATTTAGCAAAGTTCTGATAGCAGTCATTAGTGCTCTCCACCAATTATTTCTAGTTCTCATATAGGAAAAACTGTACTTCGTTCCCCCTTGAAGTTATGAAAGGCCATATGACTTCCTTTGCCAAATATATATGAGCAGAAGTGGTGTCTCCCACTTCCCTTCCAAAAGCTTTAAGAGCCACTTCACAATTTGTCACACTTTCTTTCCTTCTCTCTGCCACAATCACCAGCAATGGCCCAGATAGTGGCTGTTGCATCAGCCGGGTCCTGGAGTGAGGCGGATGCACAGCACAACTGCCGGCCAACCCTGCAATGGATTCCCAGTATGAGTGACCCTTATTGTTTTAAGTCATTGAAACTGTGGAGTTGTTTTGTTATCATAACCTCGTCTATCCTGACTCTGAATTCAACTCTGAATTCAACTGGTAATTAAACACTGAGTTTGATTCTTGGCTATCTCAATCCAATAGGTACAAGATATAGGAGATTCTTTCAACATAGTCATATAAAGTCCCTGAGTTTACATCCACTTTTTCAAGCACGTACTTTAACATTTTGAGTCTATAATTCCGTTGTCATTACTCATCCAGTGCCATCAAGATCCTCCCTACTGTGCCATCCTTGAATTCCTCACACTCTTTATATTATTCCATGAAAGAAACTATTCCAAGCCCCCAAACTTTATCTTTTATTAAGATTTGTTTTTCCCAAAGACCATAGATCATAACTTACATAGCTGCTTCATCAAAGCACACTGTACTTGATATATCACCCTTCCCTGAGGGTGATGTCCTCATCACTTATATATCTTGGTTGAAAGTGGCAGACGCTAACTCTGGTTAACTTAAAAAAAGAAGTTTATTGGTAGTCTATTGGGGTCATGCAGATAAGACAGGAAGTTGGGGGGGGGACGCCTGGGTGGCTCAGTCATTAAGCGTCTGCCTTCGGCTCAGGGCGTGATCCCGGCGTTCTGGGATCCAGCCCCACATCAGGCTCCTCTGCTGGGAACCTGCTTCTTCCTCTCCCACTCCCCCTGCTTGTGCTCCCTCTCTCACTGGCTGTCTCTCTCTCTGTCAAATAAATAAATAAAATCTTTAAAAAAAAAAAAAGACATGAAGTTAGGGGACCAAACTTGGCATGGGAAAGAAACCAAGGGAGGTCTAGAAACAAGGAATGAAAAATCAGGAGGAAGCAATTACCCTAAAGCTAGAATAACTTTTTCTGCCCTGAAAGATGTCTGGCTATTCTCTCTGTCCTTACACTACTAACTCAGACTTCAAAGTCTTGGAAGAAAGTTTCCAATTAGCAGAACTTAGATCACAAGCTCACCCACTAGCAGTTCCAGGGGGTGGGAGAGGAATGGTCTGGACTTTCAAGTTTCATTGTTAGAGGCATAGGCCTGAAATTCCCTCCCACCATGATTATACACAGTGGAAGGAAGTAAATCCTCAAAGAAATCAGATTCTACTAGGCAAAAGAATGGATGCCAGGCAATGACAATACCTAAAAAGATAGTTGTGCACTACAGAAGTGAGAAAAAGGAGAGGATGATATGGTCTTTAATGAAAGGTTTATGGCTTCATCATGTTGGTAGGTTACTGTAGGAACTCAAGAAGTCTTCACTTACCAAATGCATTTTTTTTCTTGCAGGATCATGCAGCTGAAGGCACTTTGGAATGATACAAACCTTAATTCAAACCAGAGTCTGTCATTTACTAGACATTTTGGGGCAAGTTCCTTAATACCTTTGAATCTCTGTTACCTATTAGAGTTGCCTGACGATTCTGAGCTAATATGTATAGACACACACCCTGCACTAAATAAACATTAGTTTCCATCCCCTGTGTATTGATCAGGGTTCTTTAGAGGAAAGAACCAATAGGATATGTATATACAAAAAGAAAGAGACTTATTTTAAGAAATTGGTAATTATTTTAAGGAACATGCAGTTATGGAGGCTGGCAAGTCCAAAATCTTCAGGGTGGGCCAGCATACTAGAAACCCAGAGAAGAGCCAATACTGTGATTCAAGTCTGAAGGCCATCAAGCTGAAGACTCAGGAAGAAGCAGGAGTGTTGCAGTTCCATCATGAAGGCCATCTAACGCAGAATTCCCTGTTACTTGGAGGAGGTCTCTCTTTTGTTCTATTCAGGCTTTCAACTGACTGTGGGAGGCACACCCACGTTATGGAGAGCAATCTACTTTATTCAAAGTGCACCAATTTAAATGTTAATCTCATCCAAAAACATCCTCACATAAACACGCAGAATAATGTATGACCACATATATGGGCACTGTAGTCCAGCCAAGCTGACATATAAAATTAACTATAATACCCTGAGAGATGCTATTATTCAGGAAAATAGTCTTCCTTCTTTCCCTGCATTCAGTAAAGCACTTTTTAAGGCTGTTAAAACCAGTTGAGCAAGGGACGTCTGAGATTGGGCATATGGGAATGATGGGAATAGCAGATGTGAGCCACAAAACAGTAGAACCCAGAGGCTAAGTTCAAGTTTTAGAAGAGGCTCACTCCCAGGGAGTCCTCTGCTGTGGCAAGAAAAAGGTATAATCAGACTCTACCCTCCCCTCCTCCAAAATGATAACCTTCACCAACACCAACTCCTATCAGCAAATCTTGAACCTAATCAAAAATGAGCTGATCATCTGCAAGCTTGTGACTGTCCACGCCTAAAACAATGCCAGAATAGTACTTTGCCCCACTATAGGGCAGGAATGTGGACACAGATAGGCAAAGTGTTTACTTCCAAAATTCAAATGCATGAGGATGACATAGATGAGAAAGATAAGATTTCTGCAAGGACTTCTCAGATGATAGAATGAATGCAAGAACACTAATGGCTGTATGTAACATGGCACGTACCTGGAGATGAACAAATGTTCAAAATCAAGATTCTCATGAAACACTTCCCCAGGATGAAGACAGACATGGTCCACAAGAGTCTTCTGAATGACCATGCTGAAGCTATCTGTGTTATGAAGAGCAGCTACAGGCCAAGAAGGGAAAGATCACCCAGACTCTGTCCAAGAAAGAAGAAACTAAGGAATAAATTTCCTGTTTCAATCTGTATATAGTGGCCTCATCAACAATAGATGATTCCCCAAAACCCAAGACTTTATCTGGGAAAAAATGGTTAAAGAAAAGAGAATATCTGAAGAATTTAATAAGTGATCAAAATAATATCACTAAGTGAAGGTTAATGTAATATTTAGATTTAATTATACAAAATTGTTATTATTTGATCACTTTTAACCTACAAAAATGGCAAGACTGTTAAAAGTCAAAGTGAAGCCAAGGTACCATCAGTAAACAGGCAGATCCCATCCTACAAGTTATTGCATCATCTTTCTAAGTCTAAGGAAATATAGCAGTTAATTTTAAGAGGAAAGCAGACTTGGAAATGTCAATACTACAATTCAACATTATAAAACCAGGGCCTTGAAAGCAATAGAACAGCTAGTAAAAATGGTGCTGATGTAAAGTGTAATACATATCACACACATTCGTACAATAGAAAGAAACCTTTCTCTTGCAAATGGAAAGGTGTTTTAGCTAAGCAAGGGCTAGACTGTGGGCAATGGTTGGGGGTTGAGTGATAAAAATACACATGCATGTGTATATACATGTACATGCACAGATGTGTTTGTGTCTGTGTAGATGTAGGGGTACGTGTGTTAATGTTTGTAGGTTTATTATATGTGTGAACATGTGTATGTGGGTAGCTATGTATGCATGTGTATGTATGTATTAGTGTAGGTTTAGGTACAGGTGTGTGTGAGGTAAACATTTCTAGTCATGACATTTATACTATTACAAAGAAAACTTAGACCTCATCACCTCATTACTGTAGTTGTTATGCTAAGGTCTCCCAGGGACGTAAAAGGCAGTTGCAGAATTGAGTTTCTCCCTTACAGATGGGAAACAGAATCTGAACCAAGTCTGTCTTCCCCCTTTCACCTTCTCTTTGCCATTTCTTTACTTCCTCTTTTCTGCCTCTCCTTTCCAGATGTATGGGAGTAGGGAAAACCTTTCATATGGGAGATGTCGGCTGCCCTAAGGGGAAAAGTTGCTCCTGCTCCAAGTAACTCATGAGTTTTGCATGCTCGCCCTTGGCCTGTGGCTTCTTCTGGAAACTGATGCACTGGTTCCTCACAGTACTTGAAACCTGATGAGATTTGCCATTTTAACTGCTTTACCAGTTTTTTTTTGTGTGTGTGCTTTGCCATACTACTTTCTTTTTTTCTCAGTTGTATACATTCCTTTTAATAAGGAAGCTTAGTATGTAAATTGTTGAATTAATCAAGTACAAAACTGAAAGGCTTGAATCTAAGGAATTCTTAAGAACAGCATCATATGTTTCTCCAAAGCACTTATTTTCTAAGCTTATTACTTCACAAAGATCTTTTAAGCTTTGCAAATATCACTCACAGACCAAAAGATTAGATTCAGGAAAGCACAGAATGGCCAAAGTCCAAGAAAATACCCTTGATCTGGATAACTCTACAGTGTTTTGGAAGCAGTACAAAGAAAAATGCATAATACTAATATTGGACTACAATGCCCAGATTATAAATCTGATTACCGCCTTAATCATCTCATTTTCAATTCAGACTATTAAGGGAATATTTTACAAAAAAGATTTTGGATTAATTTGAAGTATAGCAAATTCAAAAGAGACAAACTTCTATTTAACTCAACAAGTACTTAGCATCTATTATATGCCAACTGCGGTGAGAGAAAGAAAAGTAGTGTAAGAGAGTAAAGCTGCAGGGAGTTCAAACATTTTCTTGGAAGTGGAAATTCCAATTTTGGTAGCAGCCGTATGAAGCTTTGGTTCACAAAGTTTCACTAAAGCTAGACATTCCAACATACTTAACTCACGGCTTAAAAAAAAAAAAAAACCTATGCCAGGAACATGAACACACCTACGAAATTAACAAGGGAAGTAGCCATCAAAGAAACCTTGTGGACCCCTGCTCGGGTTCTGCAAATATTGGAAAAACAACCACCTTAAGTTCAGCGAGGACAGAAATGAGTATTCTCTGAACAAGTCTGTCTCAACATGCAGGCGTTTCAACTCCCAACCTGCTCTCACAGCTCTCCTTCCTGTGGTCATCATGATCCTAGATCCTGGATCACTCAGCCAACACTGCCTCCTTGAAAATCAGTTGTTTTTTTGGCAACAAGGCTAGCAGTGCTTGATTTTATTTCTACAAGTTTCAGAACATGAGAAGCTATTCAGTAGATCCTTTCCGTTTGGATTCCACAGTTCCCATCACAGCACACAATTCTATATGAATGGGTGTGCATCGTTGGAAATGCCCTGTTGTCCAATCAATAAAACTATATTGTTCTCCCTGAATAAATACAGCAAAAGAAACTAAAGATTTGACTCTCGGGGCACCTGGGTGGCTCAGTCATTAAGTGTCTGCCTTCAGCTCAGGTCGTGATCCCAGAGTCCTGGGATCAAGCCCCACATCGGGCTCCTCCGCTGGGAAGCCTGCTTCTTCCTCTCCCACTCCCCCTTCTGTGTTCCCTCTCTCGCTGGCTGTCTCTCTCTCTGTCAAATAAATAAATAAAATCTTTTAAAAAAAAAGATTTGACTCTCATCCTTGAAGACCCTACATATAGAGGAGAAAACACATATATATATACATATATATAAATATGAAAGAACTCAAGGATAGTTAGAGAAATAAGAAAGGATAACATTATGTTAAATAAAATGTATTGTGGGAAAGGGGACAAAAGAATAATCAAAATGGTATGAAATGAATATGAGAAAGCTTTCTGAAAGTAAGGAAGTGCATTCCAGGTAAAGGAAATGGAATGGACAAGAAGACATGGAAACAGAATTTATTAAGTTACAGGCAATCTTAATTTTATATTTTTGACAAGCATATAGCAGTTCTAGAATAAAACATATTCTAGAAGGAGATGTTTGTTTATTTATTTATAATCCTCTTTGATTTGATGGAGAAGGAAAATAGAATAGAATTTTGATTCTGACTTAGAACTTTTGGTTATGAATTCTAGATTTTAAATGAAATCAGTATTGGCAACATGTAAGTCTAAACTCATAAATGTCACTAAACTTATAGCATTGACACAACCTTAATTTGGGAAAACTTACAGCTTTGACACAACCTTAATTTGGAGTATACCTTTTGATTGAAAGCACTGGGTGTTATATGCAACTAATGAATCGTTGAACACTACATCAAAAACTAATGTTGTACTCAGTTGGCTAACTGAACATAATAAAAAAAATTTTTTTAAACATTTCAATAGCTTTAAAAAGAAAAAAATAAAAGTGATACTTTACTTCTCTCTCTTCTTTTTTTAAATAGCTTAAAAATCTAACAAATGTTTACATTGCGTATTTTAGAAAAAATAAATGGCTATGCCAGGAGCACAAATTTCACCTTACTATATGAATGACTGTGATAATGCTTAGAACAGAGTGAGTTTGCATAACCGTGGGGATTGGATAAATCTTCGTTCCTGGAAATGTCCAAAAATGAACTAGGCAAAAATTTAGAAGAGCCAAATGAATTTTTTTTTATTATGTTATGTTACTCACCATACAGTCTAATGAATTTTTAAATTCCCCTTTGACTTTGATTTCAAGATTCCATGGCTCTAGCTGAGAGCTTTCCATATGAACAATCTCTTTTATTACGCAGTCTTCAGTAGAGGTAAAAATTCTACTTTACACCAGCAGTGAACTACATAACTGCCCATTCCAAGACCAGGGGCTCATGGAACTGCCTAGCAGTTCAAAAAATTTGACCCTGGAGGCATACATATCAGAGTCTCTGGAATATTTGCTAAACTTTTAGATTTCTAGGTCCCACTTTAGACCTACAGTGAATCCCAGAAATCTACATATTTCACAAGCTTTCCAAGTGACTGATATAATACTATAATTTGTAAACCACTACTCTAATCCTTAACATTCCTACTGAAAAGGCAGACCAGTAAGGCCTATTTACAGTTATGACTTCTGTAATAAAGTCATCTGTTCCTTAAGGAGTGAGTTAAGCTCACAAGCATCCCAAACACTGTTTAAGCATCCAACCACCTTTGGAAAGTAAACTTATAACATGTAAAACGTTCCTTGACCTTCTCTTTACAAGAGACAATTTTTTTTTTCCCATGGGCATTACAATTACTAAGAGTAATCCTTGTCTCAACAAAGAACATTGAGTGAATAAGGTCTCAATTATCAGCAGTGTCCGGTGAAGACTTAAATGTATAAATATTTTAGTCTTTTTCATTTCTATTTGGTATTAGAAAAGAACACAGCATTCAGATCACCCTTACAACCTAAACCAGAGAATGCAACTTAAGAAATGCAAGGGAATTATTTTATTTCATTTTACTGTAAAAATATCCACTATTTGGTTGTATTAATAAACCACTACTGCCTTACCATCTGTCCTATGATTTATAATAACAGCAAAATTGAGGATTCTAGAGTCTCACCTACCACTTTTCCTACTACAATTCTTTTTAAGTACAATGCCAAAGATTTAATTACAACAGAGTGGAAATATGGAATTAATAGTAAAAACCCGGCTAAAGTGGACTAATTGATAAAAAGATTAATCATTAAGGCTTTTATAAAATATTATTTTTAATAATATAATGATGTATATTTTAAGTGTGAAATGCTAATAGTGAGCATATATAACCTCTTTTAGGTAAACAAGAGTACAATAATTGATATTATTTATTAAGTTTTTTGTAAATTCTTCGTACAAACAGACCAGGTCCAAATCCTGTCTGAATTATCACAAATTCCAAATCAAAGGATTTGATTTATCTGCCTATTTATCTTTTAGACTTTTATAGTCAAATTATCGTATAGATTAGTTACTTTTCATGCTTGCCTTAATTTATTTTCTAAGGACTTTTTTAAAAAACCTTTTAAACAGAAAATGCAATTTAATTTTTAAACTAATGTCTGTAATAACCCTTGGGTACAGATTAAGCATAATGAACATTTAAGTAAGTTACAAAATCTTCCCATGAAAACATTTGGAAAGGTCACTTCAATTTATGAGAGTACATTTTGCTAAAGTTAGGAACATCTTAAAATTTACAGATTCTAAGTTTTAATTGGCCACTGAAAACCAGTCCTCACTTCTAGAAAAATAATAGTTTTTGGTTTGAGGGGCTAAACAAGATCTGAAGAGAAAATAACTATTCATAGAAAATACTGTATTAGAACCCCATTTCAGAGAGAACAGAGAAGTAAAAGAGTATATGTTTTGTGAGTAGTGTGTTAAAATGTGTCTTAATGGGGTATCTGCGTGGCCCAGTCGTTTAAGCTTCCAGACTCCAGGTTCAGCTCAGGTCGTGATCTCAGGGTGGTAAGATCAAGCCCCATGTAGGGCTCCGTGCTCAGCAGGGAGTCTGCTTGGGATTCTCTCCCTCCCACCTGACCTCGCTTTCTCTCTCAAATAAATGAATAAATCTTTAAAAAATGTGTCTCAAGTAAATAACTAGCCTTTCTTCACTTACAGAACTTGATTTACCTACTTAGATACCACAGAGCTGATATTGGAGCAGTTAGTAAGGTGGTGGAACATGACATCGTAGACAAAATACATACCTCAGAGGCATAAAGCCCTTGTTTGTAACCCTTTCAGTTACTTGATCACTTTGGACAAGTTACATAATTTCTCTAAGCCTCAGTTTCTCCCTTCATAAATGGGGATGAATCACATCTACTTTCTAGGGTTTTTATAGAGACCAAATGAAATAATAGTTATAATGTGATTACCACCATAACTACTATATATGAAGCCTCCAATATCTATTGACCATTAGAGATATATATACATGTTCCTGTGCCTGAAACTTCAGAAAAAAGTATAAAGGTATACAAGATAAAATGATACTAACATATTTTTTTAGGATTTTATTTATTTATTTGAGAGAGAGAATACATGAGCAGTAGTAGCGGCAGAAGGAGAGGGAAAAGCAGACTCCCCGCTGAGCAGGGAGCTCGACCCGGGGCTCCATCCCAGGAACCTGGGATCATGACCTGAGCTGAAGGCAGATGCTTAACCGACTAACCCACCCAGGCACCCCAAATTAGTGCTAACTTCTGAGATATAAAAAATGGATTCTAAACAAATCCATGTATAGAACATTATGAACATTATGTAGTCCCTAAAAATCATATTTTCAAAGAATAATAAATAACATGGGAAAATGGTAATGATATAATGTTAAGTAAAAAAGCAGGACATAAAACAATAGATTCTATGAAAAAACCATATGCATAAAAAAGAACATTAGAATTTCTCAAAGCATACAATGGTACTCTCTGGGTGCCTTGCAGATGGTATTACACAGGCCCTGATTTTAGCATCCATGGTCGCTCTCCTTCTGACATACTCCTGTTCATTCATGTCTTTTTAGAAGTACCAAGTTTTTGAGCAACCAACTGACTATAATATTCCATGTGTATTTTAATACAACAGGATGATCACTTACTGTGATCTGAATACACTTTAGACAACCAAAGATGCATATATTTATTGAGCACTTACTCTGTGCCATGCACTGGGGACACGAATATAAGATACAAATTTTTCCTTAAGGAATCTATAGTCTAGTAAAGGACAGAGAAAAAGTATGATGAATATTCTTAAAGAGTATACAAGATAGTATAAGAGGCATAGATGACAGCAGTCAATTCTTCTTAGATTTGGGGTATATCAGCTGGACTGTGACACATGAGTAAGAATGGCTGTGATTTCACACCTGTGATGCATGTGAGATATCCTTATGGAACTGTCCAGTAATCAGTGGGATACATGAGAGTGGACAGCAAGAAAGAGTTCTGGGATAGAGATGAGAATTTGAGTGCCACCAATACACAGGTGATAGTTAAAGCTATGATAGTTAAAGCATGAAGTTGGTAAAAGTAGTCATGAAGAAAGAAGGAGGAATATGATGCACAAACAGAAAAAAGATGATGCCTCAAAAACAACATTAGTTAAGGGATGTACAAAGCAAGAGGGGCCCACAAATAAAGGCTGAGCAAAAATGGCTAGAGATAGATAAGGAACAAAACAGCTGAAGAGAAAACCCTGTATGGAGTTTGTAAAAGAAGGAAAGGAGTCAACTAGATGTCCAGTAAGGTGAGACATAAAGCTAATTGATTGGATATAGAGGTGAGGTTCTTTGGGGTGACATTTGCCTGAGCAGTTTCAGCACGTGCATCTGTGTGAGTACGTGTGCATGTATGCTTGTGAGGGTGGGAAGGTAGAGGCTGAGGGCACTAAATTTAAAAATGAATGAGGATAAAGGGCATAACAGACAATTCACCAAAAGAAAATACAAATGGAAAATGTGCTATATATAAAAATTGACCTTTACAACATACAAATGCAAGTTAGAATCAGATATCAATCAGGTTTGCTTACCAAATGAACACAATATCCTAAAAAATAATCCTCCATTCTGGCAAGTATGCCACTAGACGTCACATACTACTGGCAGGAACATGACATAATTCCCCATTTTTCCTGTTATGTACCTGGAGTAACTGATCTCCCCTTCCTTTGCAGCCCCATTGTATACTATCTGTAACATTTCATTGTTCGTGTAGTCTTCATGTGTAACTCTCCTTCTGGCTGGCTTGTAAGGTTTTTGAGAATAGCTACCCTGTTTGGCTAATGCCTATTCTCATTAGTATCTAGTTTCCATCACAGTGCCTGACTCACGTTAAGTACTTAAGAGATGTTTGGTAAACAAATTTATAAGGACCAGAGTTCCTGTTTTGATACGTTATTTTAGCTAAAATTGGCAAAATCCACCCAAAGTTTGAATGACATGATTTAAAGAAATAAGCGTAAGTGATTTCCTTTATGAAATTCTGGTAGTGTCTGTGTAATCAGATATAAAAGTGGGGGCATATACCATGCATCTTGTGCGTATTTACAAATATTTATGCTGTTCTGACCCTCCTTCTATTTTGTTATTTTAACTCTCTCAAAGTAAGTATTTGCTTTTAGTTAAGTCTCCATTTGTCCCCTCATCATTCTTTAAGTATAAACTGTAAAAGCTATCCAGAGCTGCCTCGTCAATCTAAGCCAGTCATACCCTCTACTGTTTGGCTGGGCAAATGACTAAAGCTACGTCTAACAAGTTTATTGAAATCGATGAAAATGGAAAAAGTATAAATTTACTTGGTATTTGAAGTGGGAAAGTAAAACATGAGTCGGCTTTAAAGCGTATTTTTAATGTGCTTCATATTTCCTAAACTGTAATTTTAATGAATCATCAGAAATTATTGTGTCTGTATGCACTATTCAGGGAATCTCAGGAAAAGTACAGTCATCACTGGGCCCTCAGGAAAACAGGTATAAGATTTTATGACACCTCTTCTGTGAGAGCTAAAGTACCCCAACCGTCAGCATTTTCTGGTGTAACTCTTTTGGGACTGATCAACATCACCTGGAGAATGAACGGAGCCAGGTCTTCCAAAGACCTGGGCAATTTTCTTTAAATATGTTAACATTGCACTATTATTCCCTTGCTTGCTTGTGAAAATACCAAAATGAAGACGATTTCTTTGATTATACATGACTATCCTTTATGTGCTAAATCCGTGATACTCAACCAGGGACAATTTTGCACCCCCCACATTGGGGCATTGGCAATGTCTGAAGACATTTGTGGTTGTCACAACTTAGGGTGAAGAAGAGGGTTGCCACTAGCATCTAGTTCAGAGGGAGCAGGAATGCTGCTAAATATTCCATAATGCACAGGATAGACCCCCAAAATAAAGAATTTTCCAATCCCAAATGCCAACAGTGCTACAGTTGAAACACCCTGTCCTAAACGATAGAATGTATACAACTTTCAGAGAACCCTGTCCATCTTCTGAAGCCCAACTAAGCTACCACCCCTTTCTTGAGGTTTTCTTGGATCAATCCACAATGACATCTTCACAGGTTGGACCTTCCATAATTCAGGTTTCATTTGATGGAGATCTATTTCAAAGAATTTTTGGGGAAACATGTTCACATTCACTGTTGATACCTTCTTCTTCTTCTTCTTCTTCTTCTTCTTCTTCTTCTTCTTCTTCTTCTTCTCTTCTTTTTTTGTTTGTAATTTGTCTGTGTTCTTTGACAAAACTATTAGATAGCTTTCTAAGTCAAAAGACTCATAACTTATGTTACTTTCTCTTTCTAAACTCCTTTTTAAAACTTTTCCAGGATCTTCATTTTAATACTGCTTTCATAGATAATAATTTCTGAAGTGGGAAAAAGAAACTAATTATCCCATTGTTTTTCCAGCTAAAATGTTTGGGTAATATTTCTAGTAACCGGAATTGCCAAAGTCCATTGTCTGGCCATTCTACTAAGAATAAAAACAAAGAAAGAGGCTATGATTTTTGGCCTCTGATCAATCATGTAATTCTCCTTCTATTTAAAGTTTGAAGATTTGGCTTGTTATTTCTAATGCCAGGAATTCACAACCCCCATGAGCCAGGAGTGGTAGGAATGGGAGATGTGGGGGGAAAAGAAACAACTCTGAATTAAAGTCAATAGTTGAATAGAATTCATTAGCAATACTCTTAAGAAACAAGTGATTTCCTTGGAAAAGAAAGGGCTTTCAATAAATCACTACCATATTGGTCTTTTTTTTTTTTTTTTTTTTTTTACTGATTATGGAGGGTCCTTTCATATGTCTGACACATACAAACATTGAAACAGTAAGCACATAGGGAAGAGTTTGCCAAGGATAAAAATAGTTATACATAGTGACATGAAGACTTGTGATAATTTTTTTCATTTGATCTATTCATAAAAAAAAAAAAACTATCTAGGTTGCCAGGTTACTTGGTTGTACATTTTAAGAAAGGAATGGTCATGATGGAAAGATCTGAATTTTGAATTTTGCCTGAGAATGAGGGGGATGATGATGTGGTAAAGAAATCACTAGCAGAAGCAAACTAGAAGATTTTAGTTTTTATACTGAACTGAAATTCTGTTACTTCCATACAGCATTCCTTCTGAAGCAACACGAACCCAATCCAATCTGCCTTCCACAGAAAATTCCTTCAAATACTTGAAGACAGGTTCTTTATTCTTCCCAAGTCTTCTCTTTGACCACATTTTGACACATCAAACATCTATCCTAACCAAAGACAGGGAAAATTCAGATAGCCAACACTGTATGAGGCTGACACCAGAGTATAAGCCAAGAGTGAGCTGTCTGTCTTTCAAGATCTAAATTTAATTTGACTTGTCTCAAACTCCAATCCCTATATGTTGGAGTGGGCCTCCTTCAGCTGTCTTCAGGGATTTTTAAATAGGGAGGGGAGTTAAAGACTGTTTCTCCTGGTTACCTCTGGCTCAGAGCTTATGTGTTCAGTAAATATTCTGTTTTACTTGATTATCATCTATGGATGTTCTCTTTCTCTTCTGTCTTCAGCACTAACTCAAACATGAAACACAGACCTTTGCCTACATTTTCCTGAAACCAATCACAAAGGCATTTGTGGTTGTACCAAACTTTACTGTAGCTTGGGGGGCAACAGAGGATGCTTACAGTGTAGAAATGCAAATGACTTAAAATTATATAGTAGACATCTTTGTAAAATTATATAGTACACATCCTTGTTTTTAAAAGTCCCTTAGCCATCCTGTTTGGTCCTCTGCCCTTTTAAATACACTTACATAGATTTCATCCATTCTTTTCAATCTAGTATTGACACATTACAGTCTTAGCCTGAACTCCAGCTTGTCTCATAACCTCCTGTGGAAAATGGTCTGGTTTTAGAACATTGCATTAAATGGTACCCCTATTACACTCGTCAACCTGGCTTAAAACCACTTTAATGCATTCAGGTGTTCCCTTCCTTGCTCTCAAGTACTATCCACTCATACATGAGATTATAACTTACATGTAAACCCACCCCTCATTTGCAAAGGCCAGATCCTTTTCACCATGTATATGGCTTTGCTTTCAGTGTTTGTTTGATGGAAGCTCCCACCTAACTACCAGATTCAACTTCTGAAGACAGGGCATTCATAATTCCACCTCTGCTCCAAACCTCTGACCAGACCTTGCTGTGTTAAGTCCCACCTTTTTCAGGACAGTATCACATCACATTGCTTCTCTAACAAGCCAACTACATTCAATACCAAACCACTATTTTCTTATTAGTTCTCCTCCAAGGAAACACATATTTCTGCTTCCATACCTTTGGTTATAATTTCCCCTACTGTGTTTGTTTGCTAGGACTACCCCAGCAAAGTTACACAAAACGAATGGCTTAAACAACAGAAATGTATTTTCTTGCATTTCTAGAGGCTAACATCTCCTGTTCTTAAAAGGACATCAGTCATGTTGAATTAGGGCCCACCTAAAGACCTCAATTTAATTTTATCACTTTAAAGTCCCTGTCTCCAAGTGTAGTCACATTCTGAGGTACTGAGGGGTTAGGACTTTAACATATGAATTGGAGGGGTGGGGAACATAATTCAGTTCATAACACCCACCTAAGTTTTCTCCTTCCTCTTCCTCTCCAAATCTCAACCAATATTTAAGGCCACATTCAAATTCTATTTCCAGTCCTACTACCTAATAATTATAGTTAACTCTCTCTTCTTCCTTTAAGCTCTGACCTTACACACTTTGGGCACTTCTATAGTTTCTTTTCTTTCTCTCTTTCTCTTTCTTTTTAAAGAGAGAACACACGTGCGTGCATACAAGTTGGGTGGGACAGAGTAGAAGGAGAGAATCTTAAGCAGGCTCCATGCTGAGCTCGATCTGAGGAACCTGAGATCATGACTTGAGCTGAAATCAAGAGACACTAACTGACTGAGCCACCCAGGCGCCCTGGCACCTGTATAGTTTTACCTTCCTGGGTATAGGTCTCCAGAAAGTTCAAGCTCTTTTAAGCTCTCTAAGTTGTTGGTAAGTGCTTACTGAATATGGATTTAAAACTCAACCAGATTGACTTTCTTCAATCCAAATTGCCTTATTTTCAGAAGAACTTTTCAGAGTCTATGATATTGCTTTCATAGATGATGGATAAGTTCCTAAGTAGTAAGAAGTCACTACTCTGTTACCAACCAAAAAGTAAGGTGCAAATATTTGAGAAGAAAGATTTCCCCTTTGTATAAGCACATATGACATCTCTTCCCTAATTCTCAATAAATCTTAAACTTTCTGTCTTTAACATTTTCCCCTCCTCTTAAATAGCTCCTTTAAACATTTTCCCCTCCCCTTCCAGGGATCCCTGTGACCAAATACCATAAGTTACAGACTTAGGTATCTCACTCAAATTCTCTCTTGTGCATTGAACTCTGATACTTTCAGGTCTTTCAAATTGAAACTTTTAGCATTTACTTCATGAATATAATGGAATCTAACATGAATTTATGTGTAGAGTATATTCAAATTGGTCTACCTGTATTATCTCATTTAATCCCGAACAACTCTGTGAATGTATACTATGATTCCTTCTCTTTTGTATTTGAGGAAACTATGGCATAGAAATGCTAAGTAACTTGCCCAAAATATTATGGTGGGTAAAACAAAGTAGTCTGACACTAGTGCCCAACACTTAACTGCTCTGTATGGGTCCATCTACAAATAGGAAAGAGATTGTTCTCTGTCTCTGTCTCTCTCTAGTATTCTTTTTTAAACTTTAAGTTTTAAGTTCATAATTACAAATTATTTTTCTAATGTAAATCACATATCCCTTTTTTTTTTTAAGATTTTATTTATTTATTTGTCAGGGGGAGTGGCAGGCCGAGGGAGAAGCAGGCTCCCAGCTGAGCAAGGAGCCTGATGCAGGACTCAATCCCCAGGACCCCATCATGACCTGAGCCGAAGGCAGACGCTTAATCCACTGAGCCACTCAGGCATCCCCACATATCGTTTTGATAAGGACTTTCAATCATAGAGAAATATTCTTAAGTATATTTGTTCTAATGTTTTTACCTTGTGTTTCAATCAGTTGAGCAGTATGTGTGGGAAAAAAAATTTTGACTCTACTTACAAGTTCTCGAGCTGTTTGGTTTCCTTTGTAATCAGTTCTCTGATCTAAGGTCAAACCAGACAGCGGCCTGTATGTGATTATGCTGCCCTCACCTGACAGACATTGGGAACTGCAAGTAGAATGGACTCCTAACAAAAACTCCGAAGCCCAAGTCGGAGGAGCTGAGAGTACCTACCCAAGAATTCACTGAACACTTTCAAAGCCACTTTACTTGTGACCTTGAAAAGCCAGTGACATGTCCTTAACTTACTTCATAGAAGAAACAAACCAAGTGAGAGACTATTTAGTTAGTGCAAGTATTTATAACCCTATGTATTTTTAGGTATTACATGCATTTACAATTTGATAATAGGAAATGTCAAAAAGTTCTCCCTGTGAACTCAACGTACTAATAAAGTTGGTATGTTACATTGAAAATTGTGTTTTTAAAAACCGGAAAATTCTTGAAATTTCTCCAGGGGTGTATGTAATTTGCCTATTTAATTATACAACTTGACAAGCCCTGGCATTTTTAAATCTCTTTAACATTAATCTTGGAAAATGGAATTTAGAACATTAAACTTAAATCCTCTATTCATAATTATAAATATGGAAACAGCCTATGTTGATTAACTATAACAGTAGAGACCATGCCCCACAACAAAACCCACGGGGGTCTCCAAAATGGTTCTCTTTCTCTCCTTGATAAACAATCTGTTGCCTTGCAAATGCAGTGGCTAAAATTCCTCATTGGTCATAATTTTACATGATAGTCTCATTGAATAGAGTTAAAAACCAGAAACAGAGCAACAAAATTCCACCCTTGTTGATATAGACAACTCCCTAGGAAATGTAAATCTGAGGCCAGCAAAAGGCCTCAAAACTATTTCTCAAACTGGTCTGCCCCAGAGCCTAGGATTCCTGCCATTGATACATTTTTTCCTACTTACAATATGATGTCTCTGGTAGTTTCTCTGATAGTACAATTTTGAAATATCAAAATACAACATTATCTAGAGAGATAAGACACTATAAATCACAAATTCTTCAGCACAGATTAGTTTATCAGAATACTTACTGTCAAAAGGAAAGCAGTAAATAATACCTTAAGAGGAAGAAGGGAAAATGCAGGTAGCGTTTAATGGATGGGAGGATAGAAGAATGCTCCAAAGCATATGGGACTGCTGAGGAAGAGCCACCAACGTGGGCTGTAGAAGTGGGAGCAAAAGAAGATCACGTAGGCAAAAGAAGCCAAACATTGAAAGGGAAAGGGAGAAAAGGCTGAACACAAAACCTGGACTACTTGAGAATTTTAGGTAGAACTGGCCTTGTTGACCAAAACTAAAATATAGAGATTGTCAAATAAGAAAGGGAAAATCTTTTTTATCAGAGTTTACAGATTAAACAAAGCAAACAAAGGATAGAATGATCACATTTGTTTTACAGGACTTTAAAATTGATGACTTTACTGCAAATAAATTCTCACTTTCTCCAGCTAAAACATTCTGCATTTGGTAGAATATCGTTTGTCTACCAAACGATATTGAAAAGCTGAAGTGTCGGCTAAATATTGAACAGACTGCTCCATTCCTTCTCAGCCAGGATAAGGAAAGGACAAAATACATTTCTAAAGATTCTATTTATGTCTTGAAATGTTTAGAATAAACTAAATAAATGTAAAAAAAAAAGGAAAGGAAGAAACATATAAACAATATAATCAAAATAAAATTATGTATGCCAAGTAAAGAAAAGGAATTGTCATGACTCTTAAAATCTAATCTTAATCCTTCCAAACTATAAAAATGAGTGCTAGATGCCAAATAAGTGATAATGTAAATAAGTTTTATTTGTCTGCATATCTGAGAAAGCAATTGTTAGTTGGTCCTTTTCTTGCACCTCCTTGTCCGGGTTACACACTTTCTTGCATCATAATAGTTCTTTCCACAGGAAATATTAATACAGTATCTGTACTTATCTAGTAAAGCCTGGCTCTAGCATCTGAAACAGCAAAGAAAACAGCCCCATCTGGCTCTGCTGCTCTTTCCAATAAAGGGCAGCACAGCGCCCTAAGCTCTGTTCTCTTTTAGTCTCTGCCCTTCTCCCTATTTAAAAAACAACATACTTTAGGTAAAGGTTAAATTTTCTATTTCTAATCCCTAAGGATGATATTCAAAAGATTTTCTTTAAAAGACAGAAGGTGGCACATTGGCCAATCAGGGCAGATTCTGGTATCTGGCTACCTTATTGTTTTCTATACCTCCTGTTCAATCTCAGTTCTACATTTCATTCTAAAGTTTTCAATTTTTAATGCAATTTAAACATCATCACTTAAAATAATATCTGTGTTTTGAAAATAAGACCAAAATATGTGTTGTTTACAATTATAGCTGAAAAATTGCTTGTAACTTAGCTAAGTTTAACATAGTCATACAGCTACATAAAACATGAAGAAAGAGGAAGAAAGAAAGAAAGAAAGAAAGAAAGAAAGAAAGAAAGAGCAAGAATCTGCAACCCTGACACTATCAACATGGTGAGTAAATGCATACATTTTTTCCTAAGGTGCTGATCACATTTTAATAGCACATTTACCATACTGAAAGACTTTTTATTGTAAAAAGCAAGATATTATAGTCTATTCATCTAAGATGACTATCTAATAGGACGAATACTAAATACTAGATTATAAATATTACTAGTAAAAGTAGAGACATATGTCTCTAGGAATTAAAAACCCATCTGGAGTCAAGTTTCTGTCTAAGTCCCAGGTCCAACTCTCACTGACTCTGGGATCTTGAACAAGATACTCAACCTCTCTTAGGTCTGTTTTTTCATCTATTGAATGGTAACAACTCTCCCTCTACGTGGATTATTGAGAAGTTCCAAATGAAACCATGTCAGAGGAAGGGTTTTGTAAATTATTAAAAGTGATTCAAGGTTATGTAATTAAGCATTAGAATATCGATATTAATAATACTAATAAGCTAAATCCTAAGATTTTCCTCCAAGAAAAGTTGCTTTCTTCATGAACAAAGCCTTAAGATATTAGAAATGTGACAAGAATGTAAAAGCTTGACAAATGCCTTAGGGACTAACCCTGGATTTTAAAAAAAGCAATAGGCTAGACGGTCTCTCCTCACCATGACTACACCTTTGTATCTCATACTTGAAAATGAATGTTATTTATAGTTAAAGCCGCCCAGTTAATTCTCACAAGAGGATTACAAGACTGCCAATCCAGCAAAAGCCCCAGCAGGTGGAGTTAATGTGAGCTGATAAAACAGGTTCTGTCAAAACATTTGTAGAAGTGAATTCCAGAATCACTGACCCTCCCACACACTATTCTTAATCCAAAAAATTATATCCTCCAGCTAAGAACAAAAAAATAGGAGTCTGGTATTAAATAGATGCATTCCACCTAAAATACACTATAGATTATGCAGAGAATATGTGTGTTTTATACACCTAGATTTGGGAGATTATACTAAGAATTCAAAAGGCTGCCTGGTATTTTCAAGGCTATCTCAAAGTAAATTATATTTCTTTGCCAATTGTAACAATATTATTCTACAACCAACCTTGGACTCTTAACATCCAGGTCCAAATTTCTATATACATTTAGGACAAATCTACTTGGACTACCTATCCAAAGGACTTTATACACAGTCTGTCCACAAACCTCCTTTCATGAGTGTTTGGGCTCAGTGAATATTATCAATATATTCCAGCCACCTGTTCAAAACTTTATATCATCTTTGACCCCTTCCTCATACCCACTCCCACCACAGCCATTAATTAATGAATACCTTTGGTTCAGTCTCTGAAATGTCTTCTATATTCAGTCATTCCTCCCTTCTATTCCTACTGTCACTGCTCTTGTCCAGGGATTTATCAAATTTCAACTAAATCACCTGTACAATGTCTTAACTGATCTCTCTGACTGCCTTGCCTTTCCAAATGTACTTTCCACATTCCTAATAGAGGAATCTTCTAAACAAGGCAATAAGATTAAAAATCCTTAGCAAAACATTTAACAATCTAGTTCATATCTGTCTTTCAGACTTATTTCTAAGTCGATGTCTCCATAAACTGTTCTCTGGTCACATCACACACCTAAAAGTTACTATTTCTTGAGTACTGTAGTCCATTGCCCGGGGGTTTTAGTCATGCTATTCCTTGCATCTAGAAAGTTCTTTCCTCTCTTCTCCAAATAGTTACATATGTATTTTTCAAAACTATTTTCTCCACCTCCTCTCATTTGAGCTATACCCCAACACTAAGAATTTATCACTATTTCCTATACTCATAAAGTCCTATTGCATTTCTAAGAGAAAAAAAAAGCACTTCTTTCATATATGCATTTTGTTTTCTCACCAAATTGTAAATCCAAATACCATAAGTATATCATTTCTAGCTTAGTGTTTCCTATGATCTCCAGCAGTGTGTGTGTGTGTGTGTGTGTGTGTGAAGTTTATCCATCAGTAGTTCATTGCATGTTTTTAAAAACTAATGACGATCATTGTAATACTGTGCATGATGTCCTGGTGGCTATAGTTGTGATGAGCACAGCATAACATATACAGTTGTCTAATCATACACCTGACACTAATGTAACATTGTGTGTCAATTATATTTCAATTTAAAAAATAACAACAATGACTATCATTAAATGGGAGCTTATTATGTGCCAGGCTCTACTCCAACATTTTTCACTATATGAATTAGGGCATTTAATCCTCAAAATAAATCTACAAAGTAGGTAACATTAGTCCCATTTTATAAATGAAGTAACAAATGCCCCAAAAAGTTAAGCAGCTTACCCAATGTCTACACTACTTTGGGTCAGGACTGGAACCAAGATCTCTCAGAATTCACAGCGCACCCTCAACCAATTCGCTATACAGCCTTTAATGGATAGGTAACCAAAAGACTATGGTAGATAAAAAGTCTATTATATGAATACTGACTGAAAACATTGAGAACAGTGGTGCCTAAGAGGTAATATGATTAGAATCCATAAATTCAAACTCTCTCTTTAAAGAATAACATTTCCTATCTCATAAAGCTATTTTTTTTCCATACGGCTATTTTGAAGACTAATTGAAATGAAGTATGTAAAATGCCTAGCACAGTACCTAGAACACAATAAGTTCCAAACAAGTTCTTTTTCTTTTTTTTCAGTTGTGAATAGTATAGAAAGTATATTCAAATTTATTCCCCACATCATAAAATCCTAGGGCAAGAAGACATGCTTTACATTCGTGTGGCTGAATGTCAGATAAAAAGAAATGTTGTTTTAAATATATCTGTTATATGGGGCCCCTAGGTGGTATAGTCAGTTAAACATCGGACTCTTGGTTTCAACTCAGGTCATGATCTCAGGGTCGTGAGATCAAGGCCCACATAGGGTTCCTCATTGAACTTGGACTCTGCTAAAGTTTTTCTCTTCCTCTCCTTCTGCCCCTCCTTGTTCTCAGTCTCTCTTTCTATCTCTTTCTCTCTCTCTCTAAAATAAATAAATAAATAAATCCTTAATATCTCCTATAGATAGAAAATTAAAATACATTAACGATACTTTGGCAAAAGCTCTGAATGATGGTCCTTTAGATGACGTCAAAAAGAGATTTACTTAGCTTTTGCAGCTGATGGCATCTCACAATGCATTCCTCTCACCCTTTTGCTGGGAATAGAGCACCAGAGTCTGTGGAACCTGGGCCATGAAGATTATCCAGCAACAATAATCATACCATCTACTACTATTCACTGAACAATTATGCAGTTCATATGTATCAACACTTTTCACAAAACATTTATGAAATCCATGCTGCTATTATTAGGACTGTTGTTGCTGCTGTTGTTATACAAGCAAGGAAATTGGTGTGTGAAGAGTTTAAGTACCTTACCCCAAGTTACACTGCTGTAAGTGACATAGCCAGATTTTAAGTGTATGTCTGTCTGACTCTGGAGCCCAACCTCTTAATCATTCAGTCTGTTTTTAGTCAATCTGTAATCTACTGTTGTTTTGGATTTTTTTCTTTTATAAAGGGAAAATTTAGTGTGATTCATTACATTATAAATACTAGCTGCTTTTGAAAATTCATTCAAGCCAAACACTCATTGTCTAAGCAATCCAACTTCTTTTAATTTAACACAAAGTGCAGACATAAACAAATTACAATTTATGTAGTCTGAATTCCAATACCATAAAACCAGAGGGCACAATGTACATTTATCTATCCACACAGTCTTTTCCTAGAATGGTCTGAAACCAGCAATGACATCACTGGGGAGTAGACTAACTTCATACCATATGACTATATGGTGATGTGTTTTGAGTATGCTTTTATCTTGCTTTTTTAAAAGGTCATATGGGCAACACATCAAATAAGGTATTTTTAAAAATTCAGCTTTTTCCAAGTCAGCAACACTGTCCAGTCTTTACACCTCTATATTTTCATTGCTGTTTTTATGGTGATTCTCTCTTTTCTAATTTAATACCTACCATTGCCTTCTAGTTATGGTCTGGGCTCTCACTTTAAAAAATGTCCCTGTAAAAAAATGGCTTGCTTGAAAATTCTCCTATAGGAGAATATAAGTTTTAAATATTTATGTTGGACCTGCTCACTGAAATAAAAATGTGAACAATGAAGATGAGCACCCAGTCTTTGCCATAACTATCGGAACTCTCCTTTTTCCACCACATAAAGAAGCAAAAAGATGAACACAGAATTCAGAGGGTTTAATTTAACATGACAGTGGTTTGGGGGCCCTAGCATCTGATGGTAGTAATTACAGACTCCTGTTGCCAAATTCAGTATTTTGAAGTTGAGACAAAGCTTTCATTTAAACCTAACTTTCAACTATTCATAAAGTTTGAAGTTATTTTCATTGTTTCGTCAGACATTTCAAAGGCTGTTTTTCAGTGATTATCCTGAAACTCCAGAGATACCCACTAAACGATACTTCTCTCCTTAAATATTTTGAAGTGTTGTTTTTGTGCCACTATGATTTCATCATTTCCAGCTTTGTGTTTCTGATTTTTGGCCAGACCCAGTAGCCTAAAGCTATTTCAAAGTGAGTTAAGATCCTGAGCAAATCAGTCTACCTGCTCCTTTCACATCTTCTGCCCTAAAATGTTTTATTTGGATAAGATATTTAAATTAAAATTTAAATTGGAAAATTCCAAAATGGCAACACAGTTCAGAGGGGTGTATATGGAAAAGAAAAGAAGTAATCCTCTCATTGAAAATAAGACATGTTGCACTCTGGTTGTATATATTATATATATATAGTAGATCCTCACCAATGTTTTTTTAATATGGTGGAGAAAAACAAATTTCTCCGATCCAAATGTCTATCTAAATCTGCACAGGGCGCCTTTGTGGCTCAGTTGGTTAAGCATCCAACTCTTGGTTTCAGCTCAGGTCATGATCTCAGGGTAATGAGATTGAGCCCTGTGTTAGCTCTGTGCTCAGTGTGGAGTCTGCTTGAGATTATCTCTCTCTCCCTTTCCTTTTGCCCCTCCTTCTGCTTGCACTTTCTCTCTCTAAATTAAATAATCTTTTTAAAAAATCTGCACATATCAATTTATTTTGATGTTGCTGTTAGAATTGAACCTTTAATTTAAACCATCATTTTGGCCACTCAAAAAAATAGCATATGTAGCACTTGTAAAGTTATCCTTGTACAGTTCTCCAATACTATTTAATCTGTCCTGAACTGAAATCCAGTGCAATCAAGTCATAAAAGTTGCTCAAGTTACATTTAACAATCAGAAGAGTTAACACTTTTCTAAACATATTGGTGATAGGCTAAATAAGGGTCACCAAAGATATCCAGGTCCTCCTAATCCCTGGAATCTGGAAATATTACCATATATGGCAAAAGGAATTTTGCAGATATAATGAAGAATTTTGAGATGGGAAGATTTCCCTGGATAATCCAGGCAGGCAGGCCCTAAATGCAATTACAAGCATCCTTTTAAGAGGAAGGCAAAGGGAGACTTGACTACAGAAGGGAAGAAGGCCATGTAATTACTGAAGAAGAGATTGGAGTGAAGTGGCCAGAAACTAAGGCATGTCAGCAGCCTCTAGAAACCGGAAGAAGCAAGAAATGCAATTCTTGCTGGAAGCTTCTAGAAAGAACCAGTCCCACTGGTTTTAGCCCCATAAGACTCCTTTCATATTTCTGGTCTCCACATTTGTAAGAGAATAAATTGCTGTTGTTTTAAGCCAGAAAGTTTGTGGTGATTTGTTATAGCAGCAATAGGAAACTGAGACAGCATAGTACATACATGGCTGCATTTTATAAATACAAGTGAGGTCACAGGCAAACCACGGCCACCAGAATTGGAGAAACAGACCAGTGAACAGAGAGAATCACAATTTACCAGAGAGAAACCCACCAGCAGAAAGCTCCAGGAACCAGTGCCACAACAGAAAAATCTGAACCTCAATCAACAAATTGCTAACAGCTCAATATAGACAAATCTGAGCATTAGACATTCCAGGATGGCCCCCTACTTTGGGGGGTTTTACTTCCTGGAGCTCTCTATCAGATTTTCCCAGTGAATATCAGAGAAAACTCCCCTTGGGTTTCTGTTAGGGAGAGAAGGAAAGTAACCATTTTGAAATATGCCAGAGCATTCTGTTCTTCTTAACAAGGCTTGCGCTTAAGTGAAACTATTTTGCCAGCACCTAACCCATTATGGTTTTATCAGAGCCTAACTAACCCCCTCTGGTCTTCCATATGGGGAAAGGGAAGTACTCAAATCCACTCCCCGCCCCAATCTACCCACCTAAAATGTGGGAATGGATGGCTGAGAAGTACTTGTGAAGTTCACAGCTCAGAGACATAGGCTCAAACTTAGCTGTAATCATAAGGCTATAGTACACTTCCCCTCCCCCACACCTTATCAGCACATCACTATAGACCTGTTTATGAGAATTCCTTTCACCCAGTACATCATATCTAACTTTCAAAAAAAAATTACAAGGCATTCTTAAAGGCAAAAAACATAGTTTGAAGAGACAACACAAACATCAGATCTAGCCTTAGATATGGCAGGGATATTGGAATTATTGAAATAAGAATTTAAAACAACTATGATTAATACACTAATGGGTCTATGGAAAAAATAGACAACATGCAAAAATAGATGGATAATGTAAGTAGAGAGATGGAAAAGATCAAAAACACTGTAACATAAATGAAGAAAGCCTTTGGTGGGCTCCTTAGCAGAGGAAAGAATCTAAGGATATGGAAACAGAAACTTTCAAAACTGAAAAGCAAAGAGAAAAAACACTGAGGTGTGAGGGGTAAACACCAGAACAGAATATCCAAGAACAGTGGGACAAATGCAAGATAAATGCCCAGAAAACTACACTTAGTCAAAAATGTAGAAAATCAAAGATAAAGAAAAAATCCTTAAAGAAGCCAAAGAGAAAAACACCTTGTCTATAGAGGAACAAAGATAAGATTTGCATCCAACTTCTCAGAAACCATGTAAGCAAGAAGTCAGTGGAGTGAAATATTTAAAGTGTTGAGAGAAGATATGAAGTAAGACATTCAGAAAAATTGAAACAATACTTATTTTACATAAGGCATAAAGTATGTTTTTCAAACGAAACTATGTGAATAGAAGCAAATACAAACAAAATACGAGAAAAGAAAACCCAAGAGTCATAAACCATTCCTATTTCAATCTTTAAGACTGTTTTTTGGATTAGAAGCCATAAAATACTGCAGATGCTTAACTGACAACTGGAGCTACAACTCAGAGGGTAATTAGAAGAGATGTTCCTGGTGGAAATGAAATCGATGCCCACACAGAAAAAGACAGTTCCTTTCAGTAACACAACACATAAATATGAGAGAGAAAATAACAGTATCAACTTATTGTCCACTTGCCATATGTAAATCTGTATATGTCGATTAACCCATGTAAGTGGATTAACACAACTATTCCCATTTTGGAAACAGAAATATTAAGCAATTTAGTCAAGGCCATGCAAGTGGTGAACCCTGACTAGCTGGCTCCAGAGTCTGCCAAGCACTAGGCGATCCTCAGTGAACTCTAAAAAGGAACTGCATTGTTTTCCCCCCTAGGACATAAATTGGCTATTTTCTGAGCTTCAGGTTTGAAGTACCAATTCAAATGGCAATCATTATTTAGGTTTACAAAAGATAAAATTACACCTTTTAAACACCTCTAATCCAAATATGTTATGATTTTTCCAAATAAAAATGATTTTATTTGAAAGTCTTTAAACCAGATAATTATCCCCTTTAATTATCCCCTGAGGTTGAATCCCATAAAATTTTTAACTTCAATGTAAAGAAAATTCCTTGCATTAATTTGCTTAAGTTTATTTCTTTAAAGCTTAGGGTGTTATGTTGAATTAAGTCTATATTCACTAGGCCTACAACCTTCAAGATTTTGTAAGTGACAGATATATCTTTTCTAAGGTAGTACTTTCCCAATTCTTAGATTCTATTCAAAATATTTTATATGAAAAAAATATTTTTATGAGTATTTCCAATCACCTTGATATTAATTATCATTTCTCTGGAAGTTTTCCAGCTTTATTATTATTTTTCTTTAACTTAATCCAATTCTTCCAACATGGGTATACTAATGGTATTATACAACAGCAAAATAATGTGCTTTGTTTCATTTCTGAAACCATTCCTGATGTTTTTCAATAATTTACTGGTTGTGAGGATTATAAGCAAGTCATTGGCCAATGATTTAAGACATAATTATTAGTTCCAAGTTCTTCATTATAATAAAATATAATTGAGATTATTTTCTCTAACATGTATTGATTTACCAAATATATATGAAGATCCTGCTACGTACAAGGCATTATTTAAGTATAGAGTTGGCCATGGAAGAGTTAGTAATCTAATATAATCTAGTAATAATAAGTATAACAAAGAGAATGTCAGATAAATCATTTCCAAGTAAATGCTTTCTTTATTCACTGAGTTTAGATATCATAAAACATTAAATGTATGTTTTCCTAAGTTTTATCATTCTTGGTGGGGCTCAAAAATAAACCTCTATTTTCTTATCTAACATTTTCTTTATCAGTTGCCCACTACCAATAGTTGTTTCGATTAAACAGCTATTATATAATTTAGTTTAAAAGAAGAAAGACGAGGAGAAGGAGAAAGATATCATAAAGGAGAAATACCACTGAGCAATGTGATCTAAGGGCTATTAATGGTTTTACTATTATTAGTTCAATGAATAAATTACTGTGGTAAAGTAGCTGAGTTATATACTTACGACTATATTTATTGTCTGCTCAGTTCTAGAGAGTTGAACCACAAAATACTTCCGACTTCATGAGTAATATTTTTACTAATACAGAGGATTCCCCTTTTCCAGATGAAGTGTTTCATGTAATACAATATGTGTAATTGCCCTTTTCCCACAAGTTTTCCCAGCAGCGATTTGAGGTTTAATAAATTCTAAGTCCTGGTATGCTAACAATGTATTATGATGGTAATAACAAGTAAATATTTACATAATTCAATAAAATAACTCTTAGATGTTATTTTTATATTGGTCACAGATGTAAGCCTGAATAAGAAGAAACAAATAGCTAAAAGAAATACAATCTAACCCAATAAAACAAACATTTTCTACTTATTTTTCAACATTTGACTTTTAAATATGTGCAGGTACTATAAATAATATAAACTTACTAACAGATTCCAAACTATAAACTCAAAATGCAAAGTGAAAAATCAGATAACTGTCCCCCCCAACAGAGAAATAATATGAATGCTTCACTAGAGAGGTATGTATTTCTAGTCCTCAAAGTCCAGAATATAGATACCTGAGAATGCTAAATTAGTTTTCCACAAAAGAAATAAGTCTTGAGTACACTGGAGTAAAAGGAAAGGATAAAGTTTTAAAAGTAAGCACTGAAATTATTATAATTACATCAAGAAGAAAGATACATGGAAAAGAGAGAAATAGAAGAGGCAAATATAATAACATTGTCTCCTTGTTGTGTGCTGATCAATGGGGCCACCAATTAACATACACTAGATTCCCACACTAATGCCCTAAGGTAAGTAGAAAAATGTCACAACAGTAAACAAAAAGCTAGGACTTGATTTGGGCATCTCTTACTAAAAACAATGTTCTTAACCACTACTTTATGCTACCTACTTAGCAAGCAAAAAGAAGTAGAAAGTATTCATTCTTAATTTTTGTGGCTTTTTTTAAAAATAATTTTTAGCATACCTAGGATTTGTAAGAATAGGATGAGAGAGACTAATTATACGAATGTGATAAAATGTTAACAAGCGGCTCAATATCACTCATCATCAGGGAAATACAAATCAAAACTACAATGAGATCGCCTCACACCTGTTAGGATGGCTAAAATCAAAAACACAAGAAGCAACAGGCGTTGATGGGGATGTGGAGAAAGGGGAACCGTCTTGCACTATTGGTGGGAGTGCAAACTGGTGCAGCCACTCTGGAAAACAGTATGGGGTTTCCTCAGAAAGTTAATAATGGAGCTACCCTATAATCCAGCAATTGCACTACTAGATATTTACCCCCAAAATGCAAAAACACTAATTCAAAGGGATACATGAGCCCTGATGTTTTTAACAACATAATGAACAATAGCCAAATCAGGGGTGTCTGGGTGGCTCAGTCAGTTAAACATCTGCCTTCAGCTCAGGTCATGATCCAGGGTCCTGGGATCAAGTCCCGTATCAGGCTCCTTGCTCAGGAACTTCTCTCTCTGCAAGCTTGTGCTTGCTCTCTCTCTCTCTCTCTCTAATAAATAAATAAAATCTTAAAAAAAAAAAAAACAAACAGTAGCTCAATTATGGAAAGAGCCCAAATGTCCATCAATGGATGAATGTATAAAGAAGACACACACACATGTCCAGTGCCCTGGGAGAAGAATATACTAGAGTTCCCTGCAACTTTTAGGGATGTGTGGAATGTTTTCAAATTTAAAAGTCACAAAAAATTAAAAGAGTATGTATTTTTACACATATGTTTTCCCTTAGAATTATTAGGGAGTTAGTTTACAGACATGATGTCCTGTTACATTAAAATACTTCAAAGTGTGTTACCTAAGAACAAGAACATTCTCTATCATAACCACAGTATTGTTGTCAAAATCAGAGAACTAATGTTGACACAATACTATTATCAAATCTCCAGGCCTTACTCAAACTTTACCAATTGTCTTAATAATGTCCAAGAATAGAGCCAAGAAGTATTGTAATCCAGGATTCTAGAATCCAGGATCACATATTAGATTTAGCTGCCACATCTTTAATCTCCTTTAATCTGAAACAGTTCTTCATTCTTTGTCTTTCACAACCTTCTCATGACAAGCCAGTTACTTTATAAAATGTCCCTCAATTTTGCTTTTGTCTGCCATTTCCTCATGACTAGATTCAGACTATGCATTTTTGGTTAGAATTCCACAGGAGTTGATGCTATGTCTTATCAGCCTCAGAAAGCACATGATGTCAGTTTGTCTCATCACTCATGATGGTGACTGATCACTTCTTTAGGTGGTTTCTATCAGGTTTCTCCACTGTAATTTATTTTTCTCTTTGTAATGAGTAAGTAATTTGTGGGGAGATACATTGAGACTGTGTAGACAACCTGACCCTCACCAAACTGTCACAGAATAGTTTTAGCATCCATTGATAATTTTACTTGAATGAAATATTACTATGATGGTTCTAAAAGCATACTAGTTTGATGCTGTAAAAAAATACAAATATTCAGGTCCTGATTGGTTACTCATATAGAAATGTGTAATGGTTGGTTTTTAAAAACACTTGAGGAAAAAAACAGTTAATGGGGAGAGCTGTGTGTAATTACAGCTGTGCTTCCTGCCAGCAATTCTGCTATAGTCAGAGGTCTGGCAGCTTTTCCCTTTTAGTTCTTACAGAAATATAGACACTCAACATAATTTATTTTTAGAAAGGAACATTTATTAATATCATGAAAACAATTTACTCTCAAAGTATTTCCATCCTTCCAACCCAAACCAACCCCGCTAGAGGAATTGTTAAACAATACAGGGCACTGGACATCCGGTCAAGACAGATAAGTTCTTGGCCAGCAGAATTTGTAAGACCCCAGACAAATGATGTAAACTCACTTAGCCTGAGTTTCCTTTACTGTAAAGAGTTATGTTCAGGCTAGTGGTTCTTGACTCTAGGTACATAACATACATACAACATTATTTTTTTTATAAATGCTTATATCTGACCCAACCTTCAGAAATTCTGAATTAATTGGTTTGGGTGACTCTCGCCAAGTAGGTTTAGGATGCCAATAGATAAATTAGGTGATCTCTGAGCTACCTCGAGCTCTGGTTCTATGATTATGTGGTTCTTTTTTTTTTTTTTTTAAGATTTTATTTATCTATTTGAAAGAAAGAGAGCAAGAAAAAGAGCACAAGTAGGGAGAGGGGCAGAGGGAGAGGGAGAAGCTGAGCAGGGAGCCCAATGTGGGGCTCAATCCCAGGACTCTGGAATCATAATCTGAGCCAAAGGCAGATGCCCAACTGACTGAGCCACCCAGACACCCCTAATTATGTGGCTCTATTTCTCCTTCCCATAGCAGACCAGAGGGGGAGTATATTAGTGCAACTTTCATTCTCCTCCACTCTTTTTTTTTTTTAAGATTTTATTTATTTATTTGAGAGAGAGAGAGAGAGAACACGAGGTAGGGGCAGAGGGAGAGGGAGAAGCAAACTCCCTACTAAGCAGGGGCCCCGACTCAGGGCTCGATTCCAGGACCTTGAGAGATCATGACCCGGCCAAAGGCAGGCGCTTAACTGACTGAGCCACCCAGGTGCCCCTCTCCTCCACTCTTAATATAAATTTCTGGCCTGTGCTAAGGATAGTGATTTTCATACTTTAGTGCTAAGTCATAAATAGCTAGTTAACAATGTAGGTTCCTAGACATACCACATAAAATTCTGGTGCAGAAGACGGGACACTGCTCAGGAACCTGTGTTTTTTATAAGCAACCAGGTGGTTCTGAGACCACTGATCAAGAACCACACTAAGAAACACCATCAACAGTATAACTGGCAACTTCAAGGATGGGGTTTTACCTGAGGCATCTTTGGGACTCTTGTTCACGCTGAAATATAGTGACGTAGGTGTGGTGACTACAGACCCTGAGCCTCACAGCTCTGAACCTCCCTCTTCATTTGAGCTCCCGTCATGTAGCCAGGATCCTGGCTTTCATCAAAACCTGCTCTGAATAGTTAAGAGAAAGAGGATTAGAATCCAGCACAGATCAACAATTCTACAATTAAATAGAACCATAATTACAATGGAAAAATGGGCAAATGATAGGAACAGACAATTCACAAAAGAACAAATCCAAAGGTGAGTAAGCATTCATATCATCAGTGAAATAGAAATTAATAAAAGAGTAAGATCCCATTTTTCACCAAAATGGCATACATTTAAAAAGTTTGATAGTATCAAGTAATTTGCAGGAAAACTCACACTCTAATGCATTCATGGAGAAATATAAACTATGTGAGTCAGTTTAGAAAGGAAGTTGATAGTGTCTATTAAATATGTTCATATCCTAAGATGGTAAAAATTTCACTTCTTAGCATTAACCTTAGAAAAACTGGAATATAAACAAAAATAAGCATATTCATGAATGACCTTAAAATAGAAAAAATAAAAGTTACCTTTATGTCCCTAAAGGCACAAGTGTCTAAATAAATTGTGGTATAATCTTAGTAGATATTATGCAATAATAAGACAAAATAAGGTAGATCTGTACGAACTAATTTAGAGAGCTCTCCAAGACTTATCGCTGAGTGAAAAAAATCTAAAGAATACTATTCACTGTGTTAACCTGTCTCCAACATGACACCATTAATTCCTTCCCTCTGTATGCACATGCCATTACCCATCAAGAGGCTGAGCCTATTCCTGCCCTATCCTTGAATCTGACCTACTCTTAATAACTTTCTTGACCAATAAAATGTGGCAGACGATATTCTGGAAATTCTTAGATTAGGTTGTAAAAAGCTCAACAGCTTTTATCCAAAGGATACAAACACAGTGATTCTTAGGGGTACATGCACCCCAATGTTTATAGCAGCAATCTCCTCAATAGCCAAAATATGGAAAGAGCCCAGATGTCCATTGACTGATGAATGGATAAAGAACATGTGGTGTATATATATATATATATATATATATATATATATATATATATACACATATGTATATACATATATATACACAATGGGATCAAAGAGAATGAAGTCTTGCCATTTGCAACAATGTGGATGGAACTAGAGGGTATTATGCTAAGGGAAATAAGTCAATCAGAGAAAGACAAATATCATACGATTTCACTTATATGTGGAATTTAAGAAACAAAACAGATGACCACAGGGGAAGTGAAGGAAAAATAAGGCAAAAACAGAGAAGGAGACAAACCATAAGAGACTTTTAATAATAGGAAATAAACTGAGGATTGTTGGAGGGGAGGTGGGTGGGGGATGGGGTAACTGGGTGATGGACATTAAGGAGGACACTTGATGGAATGAGTATTGGGTATTATATGCACCTGATGAACCACTAAATTCTACCTCTGAAACTAATAATACACTATATGTTAATTAAATTGAATTTAAATTAAAAAAAGAAAAAGAAAACGCTCTACAGCTTCCTCCTGGGTTTATTGGAACTTGTTATTGCAACCCTTGCTCTGGGAGAAAATCATCTGTTATATATGAAATCTGTTTGTCCTGAGAATCTTATGTGCAGAAAGAGGAAGATTTCATCCAGCTCTGGCTATAACCCAGGCAACATATGACATGTGAGTGAAGCTGCCATTTGGGGAATTATAGTCCCAGCAGATGCCATGGACATAAGAACCAACATCCCAGACATCTATCCCCAGTCAAGCCACCCCAGCCATCCTCATCCTTTTGAGCCACCTCAGTTGAGGCCCCAGCCATGGTGGAGTAGAAATGAACGATCCTTGTTGTACCTCGCCTGAATTTCTGACCTACAGAATCATGAGCATAATAAATGTTGGTCATTTTATAACAGTTAAAAAATTACAGTGATGGTTAAGAGTGATTTTTAACTCCTTCCTTTCTTACATTTTGACTGGCACTCCACTGTAAAGAGGGGTTTTTCCTTCTCCATTATTATTCACTATTTATATATATTCAAGAACCTTATTTTATTCTATAGATTATAATCTATTACTATCATTATTTATTTTGATGCTTAAATTGTCCCAGATCTGATCAATGGGCCCCTCTCAAGCTTGTTCCTGTATCCTTTTGGCATGTTCCCATGATTTTTGAGCATTCATAATTTTTGGCATAAAATGATAGCCCCGGCTCATTTCATAGTTTCCCTGGTCCAGACTTTGTTTCTTTTCCAAGGAGCACTGGTTCCTTTTAGTGAAGATGTTATCTAGAACTCATACAGCGATTCAGCAATGTGGCAGGATATAAAATCAATGCACAGAAATCAGTTACATTCCTATACACTGACAATGTGACTGAAGAAAGAGAAATTAAGGAATCAATCCCATTTACAAATGCACCAAAACTCATAAAATACCTAGGAATAAACCTAACCAAAGAGACAAAGGATCTGTACTCAGAAAACTACAGAACACTAATGAAAGAAATTGAGGAAGACACAAAGAAATGGAAAAACATTCTATGCTCATGGATTGGAAGAAAAAATATTGTTAAAATGTCTATGCTACCCAGAGCAATCTACATATTCAATGCAATCCCTATCAAAATAACATCAATATTTTTCACAGCGCTGGCACAAATAATCCTAAAATTTGTATGGAACCAGAAAAGACGCTGAATAGCCAAAGGAATGTTGACAAAGAAAACCAAAGTTGGTGGCATCACAATCCCGGACTTCAAACTCTATCACAAAGCTGTAATCATCAAGACAGTATAGTACTGGCACAAAAACAGACACACAGATCAATGGAACAGAATAGAGAACCCAGAAACAGAATAGAATAGAGAACCTCAGCTCTATGGTCAACTAATCTTCAACAAAGCAGGAAAGAATACCCAATGGAAAAAAGACAATCTCTTCAAGACATAGTGTTGGGAAAATTGGACAGCCACATGCAGAAGAATGAAACTGGACCATTTTCTTACACCATACACAAAGATAAACTCAAAATAGATGAAAGACCTAAATGTGAGACAGGAATCCATCAAAATCCTAGAGGAGAATACAGGCAGCAACTTCTTCGACCTCGGCCACAGCAACTTTTTGTTAGACATGTCTCCAAAGGCAAGGGAAAGAAAGGCAAAAGTGAACTATTAGGACTTCATCAAGATAAAAAGCTTTTGCACAGCAAAGGAAACAGTCGACAAAACCAAAAGACAACCAGCAGAATGGGAGAAGTTATTTGCAAACGTGTTATCAGATAAAGGGCTAGTAACCAAAATCTATAAAGAACTTAGCAAACTCAACAACCAAAGAACAAATAATCCAACCAAGAAATGGGCAGAAGACATGAACAGACATTTCTCCAAAGAAGACATCCAAATGGCTAACAGACGCATGGAAAAATGCTCCACTTGGCTTCAGGGAAATACAAATCATAATGACAACACACTATCACCCCACACCAGATAGAATGACTAAAATTAACAAGACAGGGAACCATAAATGTTGGCGAGGATGTGGAGAAAGGGGAGCCCTCTTACACTACTGGTGGGAATGCAAGCTGGTACAGCCACTCTGTAAAACAGTATGGAGGTTCCTCAAGAAGTTAAAAATAGAGCTACCCTATGACCCAGCAACTGCACTACAAGGTAATTACCCTAAAAATACAAATGTAGTGATCTGAAGGGTCACTTGCACCCCAGTGTTCATAGCAGCACTGTCCACAATAGCCAAACTGTAGAAAGAGCCAAGATGTCCAAAGACAGATGAATGAATAAAGAAGATTTGGTATGTATATGCAATGGAATATTACTCAGCCATCAGAACAGATGAATACTTACATTTACATTGACGTGGATGGAACTGGAGGATATTATGCTGAGCGAAATAAGTCAATCAGAGAAAGACAATTATCCTATGGTTTCACTCAAATGTGGAATGTAAGAAACAGCACAAAGGATCATAGGGGAAGGGAAAACTGAATGGAAAGTCATCAGAGAGGGAGAAAAACCATGCAAGACTCTTCAGTATAGAAAACAAACTGAGGGTTGCCAGAGGGGAAGTGAATGCAAGGATGGGGTAATTGGGTGATGGGCATTAAGGAGGGCACATGATGTGATGAGCACTGGGTATTATACACAACTGCTGAATTATTGAACACTACATCTGAAACTAATGATGTACTATATGTTGTCTAATTGAATTTAAATAAAAATAAACAACAACAACAATAAAGTGGTGGTTATCAGAGGGGAAGGAGGTGGGGGGGATAGGTGAAATAGAAGGGGATTAAGAAGTACAAACTTCCAGTTATGAAATTAACAAGTCACAAAGATGAAAAGTACAGCATCGAGAATATAGTCAATAATAAATTTTGTAATAACTTTGTATGACGACAGACGGTAACTACACGACATGGTGAGCATTTTGTAATGTATATAATTGTCAAGTCACTATGTTGTATGCCTGAAACTAATATACATCAATTATACCTCAATTAAAAAACAAAACAAAACACAAAGTAAACAAAAAGTGTCATGCTGGTAAAAGACATATAGACCAATGGAACAGAATGGAGAGTCTAGAAATAAAGCCATGCATATATGGTCAACTAAACTTCAACAAGGGGGCCATGACACATTATAGGGAAAGTATAGTGTTATCAACAAATCATGCTGGGAAAACTGAATGTCCACATGCAAAAGGTCTAATGATATCAGACCTTTAGCTTACACCACACACAAAAATGAACTCAAAATTGATTAGACTTAAAACGCTAGACCTGAGACCGTAAAACTCCTAGAAGAAAACACAGGAGAAAATCTTGATGGCATTGTCCTGACAGTGATTTCATGGCTATGCCATCAAAAACATAGGCAACAAAAGCAAAAAATAGATAAGTGGGACTACATCAAACTAAAACATTTCTGCATAGCAAAGGAAACAATTAATGGAGTTAAAAGACAACATGTGGAATGGGGGAAATATTTGCAATACATGTATCTGATAAAATGTTAATATCTAAGACAGAGGGAATTCCTTCAACTTAGTAGCAAAAAGCAACTAGCCTGATTTTTAAAATCGGCAAATAACTTGAATAGATATTTTTCCAAAGAAGACAGAAATGGTCAACAGGTGAATGAGAAGATGTTAATGTCACTAATCATGAGGGAAATGAAAATCCAAACCATAATGAGATATTACCTCATACTTGTTAGGATGGCTATTATAAAACAACAACAACAACAAAAGATAAGTGTTATTGAGGATACAGAGAAATTGGAACTCTTGTACACTGTTGGTGGGAATGTTGAAGGTGCAGCAGCTATGGAACACAGTATGGAGTTTCCTCAAAATATTAAAAATAGAAATACCCTATGATCTAGCAATCCCACTTGTGGGTATTCATATGAAAGAATTGAAGTCAGGATCTCAAAGAACTATTTGTACTCTCACATTCATTGCAGCATTAATTACAATAGCAGAGATGTGAAAACAACCTAAAAGTATCTCAGTGGATGAATGGATAAAGAAAATGTACATATATACAATGGAATATCAGCCTTATAAAAAGGAAATTCTGTAATATGTGACAATATGGATGAATCTTAGCACAATCACATTGTGCTAAGTGAAATTAGCCAGTAACAGAAGGACAGATACTTCATTATTCCACTTATATGAAGTATCAAAATAATCAAATGCATAGAAGCAGAATGGTGGTGGTTGGGGGCTAGGGGAAGGGAGAAATAGGGGGCTGCTATTCAAAGGATATAAAGTTTCAGTTATGCAAAATGATTAAGTTCTGGAGATCTGTTGTATAACATTGTGCCTATAGTGAACAATATTGTATTGTACACTTAAACATTTGTTAAGAGGATAGGTCTCATGTTAAGTGTTCTTATTATATTAATAATAACTTTGAAAGAATGTCAACAAATCAAAAGATAAGACATGATCTCCTGAGGACTACTTTTTCTCCTAAAGCTTTGTATTCAGTCATGTTAAGGGAAGTCACCTGTTTGTCCTCTAAGGTATTAAACATAAAAATTAGGAGCAAAGAGGAGAAAAACTAATGACAAACGTTTTTCTCACTGTCATTTCTCATCTGTTGTTCTTGCTTTATTCCATTTGCTTGTTTCTGGGGAAAATCTACATCAATTTCCTTAGGGGGTACCAATAAAAGTGATTCCTGAATATTTTTTAAAGAGTAACTTTAAATGGGCCATTTTTTGTGGTCTCATTCCTGAAATAGGTCATAGTATTTTTAACGGCAACTTTAAAATCTTATCAAAGTTATCTAATATCCTATTATCAAAGTTATATAATATCCTATTTACTTTTCTGTAAAATTATTCTAAAATACTTTTTGGGGGTGCCTGGGTGGCTCAGTCGTTAAGTGTCTGCATTCGGCCCAGGGCGTGATCCCGGCATTCTGGGATCAAGCCCCAATCGGGCTCCTCTGCTAGGAGCCTGCTTCTTCCTCTCCCACTCCCCCTGCTTCCCTCTCTTGCTGGCTGTCTCTCTCTCTGTCAAATAAATTAATAAATAAAATCTTAAAAATAAAATAAAATAAAAATATTTTTGGTAGCACTCAACCCTTGTTGTGCATGAGAATTATCCACGGAGAGTTTGGTAATACACTTTGCCGACCCTTGGAGATTCTGATTCAGTGAGTCCTGGGTAGGACCCAGACACCTGCATTTATAAAAGAATTTCCCAGGTGATTCTAACATACTTCCAAGTTTAAGAACCACCATTATAATATCCAGTAGAGGCTTTTTTTGCATTTCTTCATCCCAAGTATTAGTAAAATAGAAAGTTTGTTGAACTGACCAATAGATAGATATTAAAGTAGTAAGCCAATGATAGTTTCTTGCCTTGTTTCTGACCACTATATGGAATATATATTTTCTGCATGATTTTGTCCAAAATGTATTGAAATGAATTTATTTAAAAAAAAAAAAAAAGCTTTTGCCAAAACGGACTCTAATTGTTTCAGAGAGTTCTTTTCTTTATTTGATCAGTTTGATAGACTATGACACTGTCAATCTGGTCATCTAAATCTGCATTTCAGTTCTAATGATGCCATCTGCTTCACCCCTTGGGGCATACCTCAATTTGTACTGAGAAACTCCAGCTTTATGGTATCTATAAATCAATCTTTTTCATGTTCAAACATAGGGGATTTTTAAAAATTTATCTCTGTGTTGCTTTGAGTCAGAGGATGTAGTCTTTATGATAAAATTTAAAATTTGTTGAGACTTGACTTATGACCTGGTAAATGTTTTCCCTATGCTTGAAACATTATTTTCTGTTAGCTGTTGATTGCTACATTTCATATATGAGATCAAGTTTGTTTGTTTTTTGCTAGTTGTTCATATTTTCTATATACTTTTTATCAGTTTAAATCTGTTATTATCACAACTGTAATTACAAGTGTAACCTTTTATCTTTATACTTCAGTCAATATTACTTCAAGTCTTCATTTTTTAGGTGTACATAAATTTAAAATTGTTAAATCTTCCCATTCAATTGTCATTTATCATATGTAGTAACAATCTTTAGATATAACTATTCTTTTCTGTCTTAACATCTATTGGTTGTTGTTGCCTGAGATGTCTTTTCTCATATTTTTTACTATGAATATCCTCATGCTTTATGCATGTCTTTTGTAAACAGCATAGAAGTATATACTATATTTTTATCCAATTTACTTATGCTTCTTTTTTGATTAGAGAATTTAATTCATGCACATTTATTGTGATTACTGATATATTTAATACTTGTCATCATAATGCTTTTCATATGTTTTGCTTTTAATGACATTTTTATAATACTGTTTTTGCCTTCCTCACCTATTTCCAAACTTCCTTTCAGTTGATTATGTTTTCTCTAAACCATTCTAATTCCTTCTCCTATATATATGGCATTCATTATTAAAAATATCTTCTACTTGGGTGCCTGGGTGGCTCAAATGATTAAGTGTCTGCCTTCGGCGCAGGGCATGACCTCTGGGTCCTGGGACTGAGCCCCACATCGAGCCTCACATAAGGCTCCCAACTCAGTGGTGAGTCTTCATCTCCCTCTCCCTCTGCCTCTCCTCCTGCTCATGCTCTTTCTCTCTCTGTCTCAAATGAACAAAAAAAACTTTAAAAAATATATATTTTAGTGAAATATAATTAAAAGGCACCCATATCATAAGCTCAGTGAATTTCCACATTTTGCCAACAGTCACCACTTGCCCTTCTCCAAGAATAACAATTATTCTGACTTCTAACACCATAGATTTTATATTTATTACATATATATATTATGTATATAAAAGATATACATACATAAATGTCTCTTAAACATTAAAAAAATGTTCAACTTCACTCATAATATGAGAAATTAAAATCACAGTAAGATACCATTTCTCACATCAAATAAGCAGAAATTTTAAAATCTTGGCAACGTATTCTATGTGGGTAACAGGAACTTTTATATATTACTGACAAGAATGAAAATTGGTATAAAACTTACAGAGGCATATTTGGCAATACATAACAAAACTACATAAACTCTGATCTTTTAACTTAGAAATTCCACTTCTAGACATTTACCCAGAAAATATATCTCTAACTATATGAAAATAAACATACAAAAATTTATTCATTGAAGAAATTTTTTTCAACTGCACAATATTGTAAACAATATGTGTCCATCTACAGGAAATTGGTTAAATAAACTATGGCATATTTATACAATGAAGTTATCTGGAAGTTTACAAGAGAAAGATATCAGGCTGATATGGAGTGATATGCATGATATATAGTTTAGTGAAAAAAGCAAATTAAAAATTGCATGTAGCATATAGTATGTTGTCTTTTGTGTAGGAAAGGAGATACAAGAAAATATACAAGCATCTGTTTATTTTTGCAACCCCCCCCAAAAAAACCCAAAACACAGAAAGGAAAAGCTCAGAAGCCAGTAAGATTGGCTATCTACTGGGAATTAGTAGAAACGAAGGATTAGGGATGAGGGAGTGAATCCTCTCTATGTATAATTTTTCATACAGTTTTGAGTTTCCTAATCATGCTAATATTTTACATACTCAAATTAAACCCACAAAGTAAAGTTAGGTGTAAGAATGAGGGGAATCTAAAATGGAATATAAATATAAACAAGTGAAACTAAGTATTACAATTGAAAAAATACAGCCATGTTGAAGGTGGGAAGCAATGAGACCAAGTAACTTTTAGATACAATATTTTGAAAATTTAACCTTAGAATAAAGACTGAAGGAACTGTACACAAATATCGAACTTTAGTCAATAGGATTGTTTACTGCAATGTTGCAGGTTAGCAATGTGTTACTATTTTATGTGTTCTTAAGGATTGGGCAAATAAATACAGATCTTTCTTGGTTTCCATAATCCCAGATCAGGGTTATTCCTGATAAACCCACTGTAAGTTGAAAATACTATAAGCCAAAAATGTATTTAATACATCTAATCTTCCCAGCATTATAGGTTAGCTTAGCCTAACTCAAACATGCTCCTAACACTTATATTAGCCTGCCATTGGGCAAAATCATCTAACATAAGGCCTATTTTATAATAAAATGTTGAATATCTCATGTAACTTATTGAATAATGTACTGAAAGTGAAAAAGCAGAATGTCGTATAGGTACACATTGGTTGTTAATGTGATTGTGATTTGCTGCTGTGTAAATGTGATAAATCACCTTGTGATTCTGTTGTTGACTGGGAACTGTAGCTGGCTGCCACTGCCCAGCATCATAAAAGAGTATCACACAGCATATCTATAGCCCAGGAAAAGATCAAAATTCAAATTTAAAGTACAGTTTCTATTGAATGCATATTACTTTTGGACCATTATGAAGTAAAAAAAAAAATTGTTATTCCAATCCATGAGCATGGAATGTCTTTTCCATTTCTTTGTGTTATCTTCAATTTCTTTCATCAATGTTTTATAGTTTTCAGAGTACAGATCTTTTACCTTTTTGGTTAGGTTTATTCCTAGATATCTTATAGTTTTCAGTGCAATTGTAAATGAGATTGTTTTCTTATTTTCTCTTTCTGTTGCTTCATTATTACTGTATAGAAATGCAACAGATCTCTGTGCATTGATTTTTGTATCCTGCAATCTTACTCAATTCATTTATCAGTTCTACTAGTTTTTTGGTGGAGTATTCAGGGTTTTCAATATATAGTATCATGATACCTGCAAATAGAGAAAGTTTTACTTTTTCCTAACCAATTTGGATGCCTTTTATTTCTTTTTTTTTTATTTGATTTCTGTGGCTAGGATTTCTGGTATTATATTGAATAAAAGTGGTAAGAGTGGAAATCCTTGCCTTGTTCCTGACCTTAGGGGAAAAGCTCTCAGTTTTTCCCCATTGAGTATGATGTTAGCTTTTTAAATTTTTTCAGTAAAACTCATCCTCAAAAAAATGAGGAAGGTAGATATGTATGACAGCTCTGGAACCAGAAAACCATCAGTGGAGACTATTTAGGATTTAAAGAGAAGTCTGTACTTTCCTCTTTTTAAGGGATGTTTAATCTGCTCTAGGCAAGAGAGTTTACCGGTTAATAGTGTGAGCCCTGGAATTAAGTCATAACTGAATTCCAAATCTGGATTCTTCACAGACCTACTGTCAATGTTTTGAACACAAAAACTTTGATCTTTTTACTACTGTATTCCTTGTCCACAGAAGAGTGTTTATCAAATAGTAGGCATTCCACAAATACTTGGGAATAAATTCATGAAACTTGAATAACTTAAGTGTGTTTACTCATCTGTAAAATTATACTTGACCTATCTCAGCGGACTGTTGTGAAGATTAAATGAAATGAATGTTTAATACCTCACCTGCCAAGGTGAATACTCAGAGAATATGCTAATTATTAATATTTTTCCTGTTTTGTAAGATATATTTGGCTAGTTTATAATGTTTTTCCTTTGTAAAGTGACAGTATTTCAGTATCCTTAAAATTGGATATAAAATCTCATCATATAATTCTATTACTTTTAAATATTTCTACATAAATCAGGAATCACATATGTGAAATAATGAACCTTATGAGCTTTGACTCTCCTTTTCAAGATTTATTTTATTTATTTGGAGGGGGGGCAAAGGGAGAGGGAGAGAAAGAAGCTGAGCATGGAGCCTGATGTGGGACTTGGTGCAGATCCCAATAGTGACCCTGGTGGGGAGCTCAATTGGGAGTTCGATGGGGAGCTTGATGGGGAGCTCAATGTGGGGCTCAATCTCATGACCCTGAGATTACGACATGAGCTGAAACCAAGAGTTGGACACTTAACCATCTGAGCCACCCAGGCACCCTAAGCTTTGACTCTTTTTGACAAATTTTCATGATCTATAAAAATCGTTCAATCCATGATTGGTGCAATTGAACTGAATGTCTGTCAAAATTGGAGGCAAGTGTGTGATATCCATTATGCTTCCAAAATCCCTCCAGTAAACAAGTGCCAGAATTAGCACAAAGTAGAAAGCAAATTATGGAAATATATGTGTTTGGCAGGTGGGAATAGGAATTACTATAATGATTTTTTTTTTACCATATGCTTCTATAATTGTGCAAATGTTACATATTTGAATATGAGTTCCTAGTTATATCTGACAGATATAACTACTCTGAATGTAAGAGCCATTAATTATGACATTTTTATCAAACTGAAACAAAATTTCTGTACACTTTCCATCAGAAGGCATCTTTTAAATATACATTGGTGTTGCATATGATTATATTTGAGATTCCTTAGCTAGAGAGAAAACATTCAGTTCATACAACTGAATGTGAATTGCCTTGAAAAACTCTGTTGAAAATCTATATATGGAGCATACACGAAATACACAAATTAACAGAGTTCTGAAATGTGTTATTTTCACATTTGGATGTGAAACAAAGAGTACACAAATACTAAATTAATTTAGAATAATAAGATATAAATATTCACGTGTATTTAGACACTATCACTGTTAAAATTGCACAAAGATGCATTTAAAATTTTTAGATAAAGCTACATACGATTAAACCTTATAATAAATGAATTTTAGATGTTTTCATTTAATTGCCTCATATTAATCGCCTCTTGCTAATTACAAATTTCCAGTGTTAAGCTTGAGATAAGTTAAATTCCCTACTTTGGCAATGTTGGATGAGAAATTTGGCCATGAGGATGAAAGGTGTTAGGAAAAGTCAAATTGAACACATCTGTCTACTTTCCCCACATCCTTATATTCCATTAAAAACAGCAGGAAAGGATTTGTAATGGTAAAAAACAGCAACAATGGGGAAAATGAAAAGGAAAAAACACCAATCAAACTTTAAAATACAGAAAGCAAATAGACCCAGAAATGACTTAGCCAACCTGATGTTTTATTAAAAACCTGTAGAAAAAGTTGAAAACCAATTCTGTTTGTATCATAGAATATTTCTTGTATACTCCCAATTTTGTAGTAATTATAGCACCTTGTTGTGATTTTTACTTTCTTATCTCCTTTACTGAACCCTGAGCCCCATGACATAGAAAATATGGTTTAATTTTCTTTGTATATCAGTGTCTAGTCACTGCTAGTTGACACAAAGTAAGTGCTCAATACATATTTATGGACCTAATGAATACATACTCATTTTATTGTAATAAATAAATATTCATGTAATTGCAGCCCGTTGCCCATTAAATGCATCCTGTAAACTATAAGTTAACTACTCTAAGCTCATAGACTATATGTTCGAGGGTAGATTTGAATCAATAGTTTCACTGCAAAAGTCTAATTTCCAAAGACTGCAATAACACTTCTGGTGAGCATCCCTTAGCAAAAGATAGGCAGTCTATAAGTTGTTAAATGAAAGTTCCTTGTTCTGTTTTGTTTTCTTTTGTTTGGGGGATGGGGAGGAGGGGCAAAGGAAGAGGGAGAGAGAGAGTCAAGCAGGCTCCACGCCGAGCACAGAGTCTCGCACAGGGCTCAATCTCACGATCCTGAGATCGTGACCTGAGCCGAAATCAAGAGTTGGACCCTCAACCGACTAAGCCACCCAGGTGCCTGAAAGTTCCTTGTTTTAAATAGCACATGGAAGAAAAGTGAAATAACCAACATAATAAAACAAAGAAGAACTAGGAAAGATACAATAAAGTAGAAGAGAGATATAATAAGGTGGAGCTCATTAACATTATAAAGACTATTAACACTTTTCCAGGATTTTCCTTTTTTTTGGGGGGGGGTCAAAACAAACGAAAGAAAGAAAGAAAGAAAGAAAGAAAGAAAGAAAGAAAGAAAGAAAGAAAGAAAGAAAGAAAGAAAAAGAAAGAAAAAGAAAAAAAGAAAAGCACAGATTTTAATATACGAGGCATTTCAGGGCACTAAAATTTAGAAGAAAATAGTTGTTTAGTGAATTTAAGAGAAAAATGGACCATGCCAAATGCAATTGTTGAAGATAGTTCCTACAGTTGGATCAAGAAAATTTCTTGATCAGAAAAACTAATTTTTTTCTCTCAGAAAATGGCAAGTGAATTTCTGAGAACAGATATCAGTCCATGCTGGAAAGAGATACTGTTTTTTTTTTTCCCTCAAATAACATGAAATAGGTAGACAAAGATTGTATTTGCCACAGAACTTGAAGTTCTTTGTTTTGTCTGTCTTTTCCTTACTACTAATGAACAGGCTTTGTAGTTCTCTAATGTCAATCCTATTACTTGTTCAGAGCTATTTCTGCAAGGGTCAATATTCAAGGATCTTAAATCTGAGCTTAAACCTGTTCAAGTTCGAGTGGAGTTCAGTAAACAGGCTTTTCATCCACTGAACATAACCAAGGATACCAGGCACAGAGAACCGAACTGTGAGTCTGCAGGTAGTCTTCTTGATATAATTTCTAAAATTCTACCATAGGGGAAAGAATAATGATTTCACTGCTCATGTATATGGTGTGTTGTTTTGAAATATTTCAAATTAACACTAAATAATGACTTATCTAACTATAAAGACAAGTTCTGGTATCTTTCCCTCTTAAAGAGATTTGCACTAGTCATCTTCACTAATGTAAATTCAGAGTAAAAACATAATTTTGAGTCTGATATTCTAGGCAATTAAAATAAAACCGTGAATAGGGAATTAATTGTGAAATTTAAAATTCTTCAGTTCTCCCTTTGAGTGAAGAGAGAATTGAAGGAAAGAAAGGATGATTCCTTGCACTTTGTATTTGAAGATTTGACTTCAAAGCTATGAAAGGAGTATTACATTCAATGCTAAAGTACTCTCAGACTTGGAACCAGGCACTTAACCAGTTGTGCGTTCTAGGTTTGTTGTTGTTGTTTTAATATTACACTTTGGGTGTTTTTTGGGGAGGGAGTGTTTTTTGTTTTTTGTTTTTTTTTTATCTTGAAAGTGGGGATAATAATGTCTGTTTCAGGTTACTTCAAAAATTTAATGGCACAGAAATAATGTTTTTAAAAGAAAAGTACAGGGAGTTTGCTGATAATAAATTAAATGAAATTTTTCTTTTAATTGATTTTATTTTTCTTCTATTTTGCCTCACTGTGGAGGTTATTATGGTTACTAATAAACTTTACAGTTTGCATCATGAAAATGAATGAAGTAAAATTTTCCCACTATTTTTCCATGAAATATTTTTATTAACTACAAAAATAGCTTTTCACGACAGCATCCATTTTAAATTATATGTATTTTTGGTCATTATACATGCTACTTAGAATCACCTAACATTAAAGCTAGAAAAAATTTGATGAGATCACCTAAATCATCATGGCAATATTTTGCCTAAATATTCTGTTTATAAACTGCATTTGACATTATACAAGTTGCCAAAATATATATGAACCATTTATTAAAATGTCTATAATGAAATTATAATAGTTGCTAAAATAAGTGTATTTACAAGATACAAAGATATTCAAAACAAGATATCTGCTCTGAATTTCCAGCAAGATTCTGACATTTCTATTTGCTTCAAAACAATTTAGAAAATGTCTGTATGTAGTAACAGTAAACCTGAATATGTTAATGTTTTTTTCTTTTATTAGGAGCAAGAATTCAGTTATACTTTGGAAGCTTATATTTTCCCAGAATATTTGTAACTGATGATACTGGTAGACAAATAGAAGACTGCCATCTGTTATGCCTTCCTGACATACAAATCATTTAAAAGGCTCCTAACATCTTCCACCTGTCCAGTCTCAGTTGTTGAAAAAAGCAAAACTATTTGAGAAGAGTAGGAGCCAAGAAAACATTATATATGCTCTGCAGTGTCTTATATCAAAGTTTCTATCACAGTTTTTCTATCCAAGTTGTTATGGACTTTAGATGCTAGGGTGGGTAAAGGTAATAAAGGGATGTTTTCAACAGTATCAAGGGGTGTGTTTTATATGTAAAAGCAAGAAAACTAACATTTGCTTAATGTCAACCAATTGATCCGCATTAATTTGTTACAGCCATGGTGTGTCCTCTAATCCATTCATAATTCTGGGGATTTATTTTCAAAGAAAACTCTCATGATGATAAAAACATATATATAAAAATTGACCTACCTCAAAATTAACAACTAAATGTGGCAACAAAAATCCTGAATGTTGTAACTGTCTCTGCAAATTCCTCCTCCAACAACTGAAATTGAGAAAATATATGTAAACCATTATGACATAAATACTAAATGGAAATTCAAATTTAAATTACCACCTGCCATTTCTCACTTATGCACATATTTTCAGAAAACCTTCTTACTATTGTTTTCAAGTAGTTTAATGTACATTTTATTAGTCTTTATTTCATGACTCCAAATTAATTACCCCTTTAGTAATCAATCTCCCCATTCTTAAATGCCTTGTGGCAAACAGACCTTACTAGAAGCAAATCAAAGTATTATGATAAAGGACCTTAGTCAGAAATGAAATAGGAGAATAGAAAACAATTTTGAGGTAAATGTACAATATATGTGTGACCATGTACACACACCCATATATATACACACAGAGATATTCTTTCCATGGAAGAGAGGCATAAGCAGTGCATATATGCATGAATTCCTAAATAAAATTTATATTAATTTGACTATATCTATTGTTAATTTTAAATATTTTATTTGAGTATTTTAAATTTTAAATTATTTACTAATTATCATTTTTACTCAACGTCTATTAAGTTTCTACAACTAAATACTATATATTTTACATAATACATTTCATACCATTTAATTCTCACACAGTCTTTTGAAGTAGACACTATTATTACTCCAATTTTACAAATAAGAAAACTAAAGCACAGAGAGTTTTTGAGATTTGCTCAAGGTCACACAGCCAATAACCGGCAGAGCTAGATTTGAACCCAAGTGTTTATGTGTTAATCATTATGCTATAATGTCACCTGGAAGCATTGTAATGCATGGTTCCTGCCCACAAGAAGCTTAGCTACTCCTTGGAGGAGAAGACATACATAAATAAATCAACTGGAGAGTAATTCAAGAAATTAACTGATCTAGTATGAGGTATAAAATTCCCTCTACATTGATGTTGAACCTAAGACCATATGTCACTCTTATTAAAAATCTCCAGTTCTCAAAATCAATAAATGAAATAAAGGAGTGGGATAGAGAAAGAAGAAATTATGGTGTGGGTGAAATCATTGGAGCTGTCTTTATGATTTAAGAGGTAATGGAGGTCTCTACAAAACTAGTAATAACTCCTATGATCTGACATGGTGCTGTCAGACCTATTTGATGTGAAATTCCCACCACTTTTTTTAATAATAAGGGAAAAGCAGAACTGTTTTCTCCAGGAGTCCAATATGACATTGAGGAAGATACTCATGGCAAGGGTTAAAACATCTGACATCAATATATTAGCACTGGTGAGAACATTAGCCTGGCTTAGTTGATCAGATTAGTTCATGGTCACCTTGGAAAGCACAGGAGAGCACAGAGCTAAGGAGATGTATAGTTAGAGGTAGAAAAGGGTAGGACATGAAGCCCTGCAAAACTGAGCAGCATACAGTGTGATACCCTTAATAAGGGTTGAGACACAGAATCTTGGTTTCTATCAAAGTCAGTCAGTTAGAGAGAGACAAATACCATATGATTTCACTCATATGTGGAATTTAAGAAACAAAACAACCATAAGGGAAAAAAGAGAGAGGCAAACCGAGAGATGGACTCTTTATTTTTTTTAAGATTTTTTTTTTTTTTAGAGAGAGAGAGAGTGTCTGTGCATGCACGCGGGGGATAGGGGGGCAAAGAGAGAGGGAAAGAGAGAGAATCTTCAGCAGGTTCCATGCCCAGTGCAGAGCCCAGTGAGGGGCTCGATCTCACAACCCTGAAACCCTGACCTGAGCCACAATCAAGAGATGTTTAACCAACTGAGCCACCCAGGTGCTCTGGAAAATGAATTTCTGCCTCAAAAGTCTATAGTATTTTGTTATAACAGCCTGAGAGCACTAAGATGCCAGGAAGCTATGTTTGCATGTGATTTTTGACAAATGGAAAAGTGGCAGACAGTTTGAAAGACTGAAGTGTTAGTTTTCTAATACATGCCACACATTGAGAAAATTTTCATACAAAACTTGGGCTACATAATAACAGAAACAAACAGACTTAATTTTAGAAATTGATCTTAAAGACTGCGGAAGCCATAGAACTGTTGCTTCAATTCCATTTAAGAATTCAAATGCCATTCTTTGGAGTATATAATTAATATTTAAGTGGTTTCTATGAGTCCATGAGTGAAATATCTTACTTTGCTGCACAAATCTCCATACAAAGCTAAGTAAAATGTTTCCATAATTTTGCATTTTTAGTTTCAGTTTGATACATAATTGACACATTATTGAATATAAACAATGCAGAGACATAGGACTGATGATAATTTCTCAATCCACATGTATGACTGTCAAGATCTAAGAGTAGACAAAGCCATTTTGTCTTTTGTATCGACTTTCCATAGTATCAGTCATTTAGAATCTATTCAGATAACTAGAAATAAACAGACTCTTCTATTACATTCAGTATAAACTAATGAGTTTTAATCTAAAACAGAATTAGAACCTAGATTCTAAATTAGAACCTAATTCTAAATTAGAATTTAGAACCACAGAAATTTATAATTCAAATAATTACTATCTCAAGGACTTTGGGGACATGGTGCCTTATTGATCTGTTATTTTTCATATTCTCATCTTGGTTTTAATGCTTATACAAAAAAATTAGGTTGGTTTATTTGATTAATTTATTCATTCATTTTACTGAGGTGATGACAGAGTAGAAAAAATAAGGATTTTTGAGATTTGAGAGTCAGAGAAATCCAGATTTGAACCCTGGCTCTGTCTACTCCATAGTAGCTCTGTAAGCTTTGGCAAGTCACTGAATCTCCTGGAGCCTGAGAATCCATGTCTGAAAAATGAAGATGCTAATTTTGTGAGAATTACTAATAGTATAGTACCTAGCACACAGTAGGTTCTTTAAAAATGGCTGCTGTCATTTATGGAGCAGTTACAACATGTGAAATAACTATAAGAAGACAATGATAAGTAAAAACTTGTTTCTGTCCTCAGAAAAACAGTAGTGGGGGAAAAGGAATGTAAAAATAATTCCTATAAAATTGTTGTGGGTGCTAGGAAAGAAGTCAGTCTAGGGCACAGTGATGAGATGACCCCAACCTTCGCAAATCTACCAGTAAACTACAACAGTTAGAATTGAAAGCAAAGCTCTTCTTCAGAGCACTGAGAATGTACAAGTCAATTTTAAACTAGACATTCTGATTAGATCAGCTCAACAATTTAAGATAATTAACAGTTGTCATCATCACAGTACCATGTGAACAAGGATAATAATGATAATGAAATATTTTAGGGGTGGATTTGGGGTTTTTAAAGAGTATTTTTAAAACTAATGTTTAAGAATTAGTCTAATGTTAGTAATGAATCATGGAACTTTACATTGAAAACTAGGGATGTACTGTATGGTGACTAACATAAAATTTAAAAAAACTATTAAAAATAAATAAATAGTCAATCCTTTAAAAAAAGAATTAGTCTAATGTTAATGTAGTTAACTAATATTGTTAATGTAATTAATTAATGTTTTGTTATGACTAATGTTAAACTAATGTTTAAGAATTTTACTCACTTCCTTTCTATTCTAGATCATCACTATTATGTGTGAAACAGAAACTACAAGTAGAATCATTTAAAATTGTCTCTTTTATTTCTTAGTAATTAAAAACCATGGCTGGGAGGTGTTAGAGTTTTAAGGGCAAAGTTTGAGAAATGTTATCCCATCTCAGCCATTATTTTGAATTACTATTAAAACCCAACACTAAGAGGAAAATAAAAACCTAACCTGGTAGAATTATATATCTTTTTATTTTTTAAACTATATGTCTCATCAACTTTAACTTATCACTTTTGCTTTTGAAGAGTTTTTTAAATGCAAGGTATTATGTCAAAATCATCTAAATATAATTTTTACTTAACACAGATCTTATTAACTGAGACAGTGTTATCACTGTCTAAAATCAAGAAGGAGCAACAACACAGATTTTTATAATATATAAGATGGATAACACAANTGCTGAACCACAGTAAATCTTGGTGGAGCTTTCTGTTTTCTTTCCCTTCTTTATCACCAATTTCCAAGCACATACAAATGTGTTGACTATCACCCAAGTTTTTAATAATCCTATCATTATTTTTAAATCCTTTAACCTAAAGCAGACATGGAATTTTTTAACCACTAATAATACCATTGCAAACCAAACATTGATCATATTTTTTAAATGACTGTTAACACTATATGTACAAGCATAAAAGATATATTTTTTGTTTTATTTTACAGACTCACATAGCACATAGGATTTACCATGTGTCTGGATCTAAGCACGTTCCAAATACTAATTCAATTAATTTTAGGATACTAATGCTAATTTTTTAAAAGATAAATTATTTGAGAAAATCCAGAAACACCATAGTGAGGTGATGACGGGATATTAACAGATCAAAAACATCAATAGCTAATTATACTCAACTTGTGTCTTCCTCTGTGGAATCTTCAAGCAGTGCCAGCAAATATGCCTCATGTTTCAATATGTATCTTCCAATTTATTTTTCTGTTGACTGGTTCCCCTAATAGTAAACAGTAGTAAATTTCACCAGTCTTTTTACCCTAACTCAAATGAAGGCATTAGGTAAAGATGGACTCTGTTTTTCACTAAATAGACAACCCAGCTGACTTAAGTCTTAGTATTTGTGAGTGTCATACTGGAAGAGTTTTGTTCTTCATGTAATTCAGAGCCCAAGAAAAAGCCTGGCACATAGTCTATTCTTAAGATATATTAACTGAATCAATGAATCATGTTTTTTCCAAGTAATGGGAATGTCTTTTCAGTGAAGGGATTCTTCGAAATTGGCAAAAGTCTTTTTGAAAAAATGGATTTTTTTTTCTACTAGATTGCTAACTAGGGTGGCAACATGCAAGCCCAGAAGCAAGCTATGCTTCTTTTTCTTCAACATTTGAAATAAAATTATTTTTAGATATTCTTAATGTACTTATTGTGTATTTATTATATTTATTGTGAATAGTAGGTATGGCAAAATAACTCTCTACAATTGCAAAAAAAAAAAAAAGGTGGCTTTTGTCTCTACTGGTCTGGGGACTAAATAGCTACTGAGTTATCAAAAAGTTTCCATTACTTTGTTCTGTAGTGTTCTTTTGAAGCAAACTAATAATATTCATTTTTCTTAGATACAAAAATTATTTTTAAGTAATTGCAATAATTAAGTAAGTAGCTTCTTTTTTTTAAAATATAATGGTGTTTATTTATTTTAAATTAAGCTCTACACCCAATGTGGAGCTTGAACTCATGACCGTGAGATCAAGAGTCGCATGCTTGGGGCACCTGAGTGGCAGAGCTGGTTAAGTGTCTGACTCTTGGTTTCAACTCAGGTCATGATCTCAGGGTTGTGATCTCAGGGTCATGAGATCAAGCCCCATGTTGGGCTCCATGCTCAGCGCAAAGTCTCTTTAAGACTCTCTCTCCCTTTCCCCCTTCCTTCCCCTCACAAAAAAGAAAGAGCTGCATGGTCTAATGACTGAGCCAGGCAGGCACCCCTTAAGTAGCTTCTTTTTTAAAGATTTTATTTATTTGAGCAAGAAAGTAAGTGAGAGAGACAGCATGAGCAGAGGGAGGAGCAGAGGGTGAGGGAGAAGCAGACTTCCTGC